>NC_136650.1:11924015-12086515 GCF_949748355.1 Melanostigma gelatinosum | reverse complement strand
CAAATTAAACAATAATTATGAGGTAAAAGTTTGAGGTTTGAGGTTCCAAATCTGCCCAGGTATACAAGGTAATTTATTCCATCAGCTATTGGCTTTTTGGGCAAAATGTAATTTGTTTAAAAAGTTGGTATCACAGAGTCGTCTCCTAGTTTCTGCTTGTTTGCGCTGCTTTAAGCAAAATTGGCCCTCATGGACAATATACTGCTTCAGTTTTGATAGCTGACGGCATGTAAAACCAGACAACCTTTCCTGAAATAGTCTAAAAACAATAATATGGGTCAGTCCTGTGTGTGTGTGTGTGTGTGTGTGTGTGTGTGTGTGAGATGGTGCTCACCCCTGGCAGCTAGCACAGAGCAGCAGCAGCACAGAGACCAGCAGCAGGGCGGTGAGGGTGCTGAGGGTGATGACCAGGCCCAGCTGCTCGCTGCCCGGCCACGACGCCACCCCGGTAGCAGCCGCCGCCGCCCCCGACCCGACGACACCGGCCTCGGGCCCCCACCACACTCCTGTCAGCACCGGAGCCATGACGCATCACACTGCGGGGGGAGAGGACATCGGACAGGTACCGTCTGGGGAAACGCGGCAAAAATTTAAAAAAAACGACAGGTTTAATAACAATCTACTAATAACCAGCAGCTCAACTGTACACCGTGACCAGACATGGCCAGCAGGTGGCAGCACAGAGCAGAGTCAGACTGCAGTGCAGGTCTGCTGCAGTGGCCCTCACACCAGAAGCCTCCACAACCGGCATCTGGGGCTCTGCGCACAGCAATAAGCAACCTCATCACGTCTCCGTCTGACATCCAAAGTTGGGTCTCGCTGCGCTGGTGGAACCCCCGATGTTATCACGGCTGATTTACGGGGCTGTGTGGGGTTTTGCGGGTGACTCTCAGCACGGGGAGGAGGAGGCGGCGGCGGCGGCGGCAGAGATGAGCTGGTGTGCTTCACTTGAGTCTTAGAAAAACTCCACAAACAAATAAACGTGGAGTGGATGTATACCCCTGTGTGTGCACGTGAGGGCGGACAATGTGGAGCACGATGATCGAAGAGAGATGCTTGCAGGATGATTGAAAGGGACAGGAAGTGAGCATCTACCTATCTGCCCTCTTTTTGCATGGCCTTGTCCTTTCAATCAGCCGACAGCCAGGATCGGGAGACAGTGACAAGTTATGACAATTTATTTTTTTCAGGGCGTGTGCATGAGTCAAACTCCTGTCTGGAGCAACGTGTCTGTGTGTGTGTGTGTGTGTGTGTGTGTGTGTGTATACAGAATGTGTGTGTGTGTATACAGAATGTGTGTGTATACAGAATATGTGTATTCAGTGCCGGTGGTGGAAAAACTCCATTGTGTCTCTCTGCTCATGCTAATGTGACTGGGGGGAGTGTGGGGGGGGGGGGGGAGCGCTCCTCGGCTTCTAGCAGGGAGGAAGTTTTTGTGGCGAATCAGCTGCAGGAGCCAATTTTAACTTCTTCTTCAAGAGGACACTGAGGAATTCCTGTTTGTGTTGAAATGACGGTTGTTGTTGTTGTCCCGAATGAAAAAAAAAAATACACGGCGGCTCATGTTGCTATCAGTGAGAGGCAAAACACAACCTTACCTTGACACCTTGGATGATTAGTCAGGACGGCTTCGCCTGGAAGAGAGAAGATAAAACATGAGAAGGGAGGAGGGGGGGGGGGATTACTGCTAGGTAGAAGCCCAATATTATCCTTGGAGGGTGGCGTGTGTGTGTGTGCGTGTGTGTGTAGATGCATGAACGCACACCGGGCAAGCGTGTGAGTGTGTGGGAGAGCAGCGAGGGACTTGTGAGTATGTTTATGTTTTTTAATACTCATATCAATTACATATTGGACAACAGGCTGCCTGCGAGCACTCAGACTCTCTCACACACACACACACACACACCCACACACACACACACACCTTCAGCCATGTCTTCAATACGCTCTCACATGCACACACAATGTCCACTGTATTGACTACTGAGAGGATAATAACCATGACTTCATCTCTGAACTGTATCATATAACACATGATATTGACTGTACTCTCCACACTGTTTAACATCACGGACACACATACTTGTGTCTCCAAGCTGCCGAGTCTATACTTCTGGATCTTCGCCACTACACCGGGTTTGTACATTCAGATACAGATTCATACATTTGTCTGCGTGTGGTAAAAAAACGTCGCCGGGTCTTCCACCCTTCACTTGACTTGACACCTGATGATTTTCCTCATCTGGTCTCGTGTCCAGGTGTCACTACATCTGCCACCGTGTGCCAGCCCGCGTGTCTCTGCCGCCACTTAAACCGGAATAATTACCGGCTGCCACAGCACTGTGTCTCCATGGCAACATCCCCTTCTTCCCATCAGCGCCATTTATGGTGGTGGAGAATAAACTCATACTAAGGTGGTGTGTGTGTGTGTGTTACTGTTTTTATCTCAGCCTTACGGACATGGTTTAGTTGTTAACAGGTGGCCGTATATTATCATATAATATGAACCTCGTCTCTGTTCTGGTCCTTAGCGTCTGATAGAGACAACCTCCATGACAACTGAGCAACTTCAAGGCCTCGAGATGTGGTTGAAAGCTCTTCAAACACGTTTTTGTGACGTTTTTTTGGTCAAGATGCCTTTACAAAGTGACAATGAACCTTCTGTGTCACCCAATCAAGATTGTATGAGCTGAGTTTAGTTTTGAAAAAACGAGCAACTCTTCGCATATGTGAAGGGAGTTTCACACGACCAAGAGTTCTGCCACTTCTAGGATGCCACATTCAACAAATAAAAGCGTCTGCCTCCACCATGTTAACTCAAACGGTCTGAAGAACCTGTCAAGCACAAGCACGGATCCAGCTCTGAATAACATCGCCGACACATTTCCCTGCAGAGTGGAAAA
This sequence comes from Melanostigma gelatinosum, assembly GCF_949748355.1. Classification (NCBI taxonomy): domain Eukaryota; kingdom Metazoa; phylum Chordata; class Actinopteri; order Perciformes; family Zoarcidae; genus Melanostigma; species Melanostigma gelatinosum. The sequence goes on along the minus strand of NC_136650.1, from coordinate 12,083,612 downwards.
TATGCGTGAAGTAAACCATCCATTCTCCCCCTCTGAGGACACACTTAATTCCTCAACACTTGACGAACAACACACATGAGTTTCACTGTGGAAAACTCCACACAGGCCACCGCCATGTGATATCACACACAGAGAGCCAAGGACTACCACCGTACTCTCTCTTCTGCCGCCTCTCTCTCTCTCTCTCTCTCTCTTTCTCTCCCGGCGCTTTCAGACTGTGATGAAAGAAAACAGGAGACCTTGGAAGAGAGACACTTGGTGTGGCTTGTCTTCCGTTTCATGCCATAGAAAATAAGCGCCTGGAAAAGCCATTTGAAAAGGAATGTGTTTTGGGAAATAAAGGCAGAAATCCAAATTCTACCCTCATCCAGCTGTACACACACACACACACACACACACACACACATACACACACACAGCCCTAACTACACTAACCACAAGCCCCATCAAGGCATAACCTTCCATGCAAGAAACTAGAGCCAAGGATTCAAGGAATCCAATCTGAGCCCTGCAGCTCCAAGGGCAGAAACCCTAACCTGACATTGCAGTGAAGCGTACCAGGGAGGCAGAGCCGTGTGAGTGTGTGTGTGTGTGTGTGTGTGTGTGTGTGTGTGTGTGCGTTTCATCTGTTGTACAAGCTGTTGGACAGCGGCGAAGAAAGAGAGAATTACCATCCACAGTGCCTCACGTTCTGTGGATGCCTGTGTGGCTGCGTGACACGTCCCTCTGCAGGGTCCTCTGGGTGCACACAGACGAGAGAAGGTTTACAGCTGGGTGACTGCTGAGAAACGAGCCCCAGGAAGCGTCTCAGAGGAGAGCCAGAGGCATTTCCACAATAATAAATAATCCAGCTTTCAGCGGAGAAACATTCTTTAAGCAGTCGTGCTTGTGCGGAGCACTGCAGGCAGCTCTGAGCAGCACTATATAGGAGTTAGGAGAGAAGAAAGTGATGACTGGAGTTTATTCCGAACCGAATGAGAATGGTCTGCAGAGACCCCGTTTTGGAAAATGAACCAGGATCTATTCTTACAAAAAGCATTGTATTCAAAAGCACGGCTTTGTCTAATGTTCTGTGATCGTTCTGGGCCAAAAAAAACAATAATTAATACATGTTTGCACACGATGCACATTAAGTGGTACATAGATGATATCACACTTTGTAGATCTGCAGTGTGTAAGCACAAGCCAACGGCCGTATGCACACTGAGAACAACACGGAACCCTGCAGGTTGTTTCCTCCAACAGTAGAAAACACTCCGATATTCGGAATAAAACCCATTGAAATAGAAAAACTATTTCTTCTCATCAAATCTCCATAAATTAATAAATAAATTCAAAACTGGATGAAAAAAGGGCTTTTGGGCCATTCTGAAAACATAAAGACAATGATTCACCGGATGATAAACAAGCACACCACTGACCATCTTGCGTCCTGACCAGAGGGCCATTTGGATGATGGGGGGTGGGCGCAATGGGGGAGGGGAGAAGAAGGATTCTTCCAAGAGAGAGCAGAGAACGGAAGATAAAGAGAGGAGGGGAGGGGAGGGATGTGCAGAAACCATAATGCAACCAAAAGGAAACAGAATGTAATGAAGAGAGGAGACGACTCTGAAAGAAGTGGCAAAAGACACATAGGCCCCACAAAGTCATAGTGACACACACACACACACACACACACACACACACACACAGACGCACGCACACACCAAGGGAGGCTTGATGAAATACAGCTCCCCACAGGCTGCAGGGCAAAAGGGACCGAGCCTTGACAGAGACAATGCAATTAAAGTGTACACACACACACACACACACACACACACACACACACACACACACACACGTTGAATTCAATTATTAAATCAGCTTGGAAACAATCGGTGCCTCCGATGAAGGGACATGATCTGTGTTGCCACGGCAACACTGTCCCATCCTAAGGGTTAATGGTTTTTAGCATGAGAAATTGATCCGTCCTCCCTAAATGGGGTAAATTGAAACTGCATAATTCAGCAAGGCTCCTGGATTTCTCCCTCCCATCCCCAACCTCCCTGTCTCGTATTACAGATGTTACGTCCTCATCCACACAGCAGCTATCTCTGCTGGCGGCAGCATTTGTATCGATCTCCCACTGGGGACTCGTAATAACGAAATATGAAGCGTCGCAGGTTAACGGTTTCCCGTCCTGAAGTTTTTCATTATTCAAACAGATTCAAAGAGATCCGACAGCCATGCTTTACCAACAATCTCATCTTTCATTCTTAATTCGCACACATGATAGTTCTCTCTGTTTTCCTTTCCTCTGTATGCATACTGTACCACAATGAAGACATTCTAGAAGAGAGGTTGACCATATCGTTCACTGCTTTACGATAAGACGGCAGGGTGGTCTCGCGGTTAACCGGAGAAATCTGGCGTCAACAATTCAACGTCCTCTTCTCCTGAACCCCTTCCAGCTGCAAGGCCACAGAAAGAGCAACATGTGTCTTAAGTCTTCACCATGAATGACAGAGCTCCCTTCTCCCTTGGCCTTCCTGACCCCGCAGACCTATTACAGTCCACAGAGGCTCTGTGTGTACGTGCAGGGTTCGTGTAAACACATGTGCGTGTGTGTGTGTGTGTGTGTGTGTGCCTGTAGAATCTGCCTCTAGTTAATGTCACGCGGCCCCATGGGAAAGAAACATTTCCTGTCTTCCTCTCCCAGACTTCGATGACTCTGATGACCGTGAAGTCTCCGGCTGCCTGCAGATGTTTTTCCACACAGAAACAACTGTATTTCAAACTGGATGCACACAAAGCTGCAGCTCTACTGAGGCTGGATCAACCCCAGGCAATTGCTTGTCTGGCTGGCTGTAGATGTTAAGCTCCGAATTTCAGAGTATTTAAAAATAGCATGGTAACCTCACTCTAAATGAAAAAAGTCTGTATTTGGGATATAAACACAACACCCCCCCCCCCTTCCCTACTTTAACTACTCTATTATCGTCTTTTTGGCGAGGCCGGAGGACGTTGCTCTGCATTTGAATCATTTGGACTTGATTCTGTGAGCATTGGCTTTACTCTGCTCAACAGTGTGTGACTGTGTGATGTACCGACACAGAAAACAATGCTCACTCTCTCACTCTCTCACCCTCAAACACTTAAAGCCTCTCAATTTCAGTTCCACTTCCCTCCTTCTACGTCCTCACGAAAAACAGCTTTCTCAGGATCCGTCAGTCGCGTCTTCCTCCCACATGATACATCTTTCAATTTCAAGTCTATTTTCTCTCTCCGCTCCTCGGAAAGGGGAAGTGTACAGTGCTGCCGCTGGTGTTAAGAGCTTCGCCCAACAGTAAAAAAAAACTGTTTGCAACTCCTAAAACCTCAACTCCCCTCTGAATATGACAAGCAAAAACCTGCTGCTTAGCAACCAAACGCCTACCAAATTGAAATGTAATGAACCGAGCTGCAATCACACACAAGACTCTTTTTTTTTTTTTTTTAATATTCTCGACATCCTGACGAAGCCCTTTTATTCCCCTCATTCTAGCAGAAAAGTGCATTGTTGCATTGTTGTCTCAAATTAATCAGCTTTGCGACAGCGTTGCCGATCGGCTAATAATAAAAATGCGAAACAACAACACAGACTTCAGTAATTGTGCGGCGGAGCAATTTTCTGTCATTAAACAAACCAGCCAAGCGTGTCATCCAAATATGTAAATTAGAGCGGAGCGTGAAAAAAAAGGAGATGGATTGTTGTAATGATTTCAGGGATTGTCACTCACATTGTAAGTGACCTTTTCTGCAAACACTAATGGAGCGTTTGCTGGGGGGGGGGGGGGGATCAACTGTTGAACCCTGGGAATTTCCGGACATAGACTGGGCTGCAAAGTAAGGAGACTAACAAAGAGTGTCTTTCCGTGTGTGAGCATGTGTGAGTCTTGTTCGTCATTTTGACTCCTTTTTAACAAGAAAAAAACAATTTTATACACTTTAACAAACTGATACACACGTGCCTCTGATTAGGAAACTGCAGTTCTATTTCATCCTTACTGACCGCCAGAGGCAGTGCTTAACACTGGATATCTTCCGTCGCGCGCATGCGCAGGTCGAATATTTATATCAACAAAGTCACGTGTGACCTCGGATGACCACCGTCGTCTATAAGTTCCGGTGTCATCCTGAGCTCAGTCCTTTTTTCTTCTCGCGTCGCAGGTTAGCTACCATGGTAGCATAAACAAGGATGTGTCTACGATCAAGACATATTAGAGCTCGTCGCTGTAGCCTTGTGACTACCGGTCGGAGTTGCGGTTCTCTCGCCCTCCAAAGGCTGCGACGAGCTGTCCCTCTTCGGAGGGAACGGTGTGTTCACCGTTCGGACATCGAGCCCCGGACTGGTGGACGCCCCTATCATCGGTCGTCACCAGTCTGATAAGGGCCAGCTAAGTCGTGATGACAGCAATCGGTAAGATCGATTAACATTGTTTTCTATAACAGTTGTTTGTTCCACGGTTGGCAGAGCGCTTCCGCTCTAGTAATCGAGTGGCGCGCTAACGAGAGCGTAGAATTACGCTGTCGGCCCGCCTTCACAGTGTTACGGCTATCACAGTTGGCAGAGTGTTCCTGCTCAGGCAAACTTTGTGAGACACTAGATCCGCATTGGCGTTGTGTACATGGAGATTTAATCTTTACATCTGACGTAATTCGCAGTTAGCAGTGTCTTCACTCAGGCTAACTTGGATGCTAGCTGGGACTGCGTCCATCAACTTTGTAAACCTTACGGCTGTCACAGTTAACAACAGAGCGTCCCCGCTCAGGTTAACTCAGTGGGAAACTAGCTAAACAAAGCTGATACTGGGGCTGTAGCCATCAACTTTGTATCCTTACGGCTGTCACAGTTAACAGAGCGTCCCCGCTCAGGTTAACTCAGTGGGAAACTAGCTAAACAAAGCTGATACTGGGACTGCGTCCAGCAACTTTGTATCCTTACGGCTGTCACAGTTAACAGAGCTGTCACAGTTAACAGAGCGTCCTCGCTCAGGTTAACTCAGTGGGAAACTAGCTAAACAAAGCTGATACTGGGGCTGTAGCCATCAACTTTGTAGCCTTACGGCTGTCACAGTTAACAGAGCGTCCCCGCTCAGGTTAACTCACTGGGAAACTAGCTAAACAAAGCTGATACTGGGACTGCGTCCATCAACTTTGTATCCTTACGGCTGTCACAGTTAACAGAGCGTCCTCGCTCAGGTTAACTCAGTGGGAAACTAGCTAAACAAAGCTGGTACTGGGGCTGTGGCCATCAACTTTGTAGAATTACAACGATCACAGTTAGCGGAATGTGCTCGCTCAGGCTAACTCGGTGAATGCTAGTTATACTAAATCAACATTGAGGTTGTGCCCATTGATGGTTTTTACGCATTACGGCTGTCGAGTTCGCTCCGGCTAACTAGACTAAGCTAATACTCGGATTGTGTCCATTGATTGTTGTAAACATTATGGACATATCGGTAGCGGATATCAGTTAGCAGAGTGCCCTCGCTCAGGCTAACTGGTAGCACACCAAGAGTTACAGCACCTGTCCAAGTGAAGAGGCTGTCTTCGTGAAGAGAGTGTCCTCGCCCCTCTTACTATAAGGACTTGCCTGACCTGTTTCCCCAGTGGCAGAGTGCTCTCGCTCAAGCTAACTGGTGGGACACCAATATCGGCAGCAACTATCTTAGTGAAGAGTGTCCTCGCTCCCCTCTCACTGTACGGACTGTGTTCTGTTTTGTCCGTTTTTTACGGTAGCAGAGTGCTCTCGCTCAAGCGAACTGGGGGGACACTAATATCTGCAGCAACTATCTTAGTGAAGAGAGTGAGCTTAGAGAGTGTCCTCGCCCCTCTCACTATAAGGACATTGCCTGACCTGTTTCCACAGTTGCAGAGTGCTCTCGCTCAGGCTAACTGGTGGGTCACCAATATCCGCAGCGGCTGGCCAAGGGAAGAGTGTCCGAAGGATCACTCGCCACTGACTGCCCCCTGCCTGTTCTCTCAACATTCAGCAGAGCGCTCCCGCTCCGACTGATTGGGAATTCCGCATAAACTAGTGGGACAAGGGTTCCACCAGAATCGCGGCCATGTTAAACTCTCCCGGCTGTAGGACCTGTATAGCTCCTCTTCAGCCGGAGGACGGCCCTGACCTCTTGCCCTAGCAGGGAGAACCCAGGCAGGACCTGCGGCATCACGCCTTGAGCAGTAAGGTCTGCTAGGCTGGCCGAAGTGGAACACCTGATGCGGGAGGTCTACCTCCCCCTGTCAGGGCAGCTGAATCCAGACCAACCTACCCTGGTCATTTGTATGGCGCTTGCACGCCGGGCATACACAGCAGCTGGAACATCCACCTGTGAGCGCCTTCTTCAGGCACCTTCCCGCCCTCACCACCTTTTCTGTTCCTCCCTCCGAGGAATATCTGAGGGAGTTGCGTGCATGGTGGAGACACCAGGGCTCTCTCCCGCCTTACATCAGACCATACAGGAGGTGGCAAATCTGGCCTTGCACGTATGCCAGCCAGTTAGACGACTATGGCGTCCATCAGTTTCCCCTGAGGAGACTCTGAGGCCCGATGCCAGGTGCCCTCGACCCAATGTCGGGTCAAAGATGACCTGCTATCCAGGGCTTAGGACACAGCAGCGCCGTGCACCGTATCGGCAACTCCCTCTCCCACCTCATGCTTTCCCTCGCAGATTCTCTGCAGCGGGCTACTTCGACGCTTCTGCTCAGTGATGCTTCATGGCAGGCGTTTGCGCTCATATCGAGGGAACGTGGATGTATGATGTCCACCCTGGTTCAGACTCGCCGCCAGGTTTGGCTGGCGCAGTCACCCCTATCTGAGACATGTAGGAGGACCCTCCATACTGTCCCAGTGGAGCCTGGTGAGCTGTTCGAGTCAGCTGCTGTACAGGCGCTTCAGCGGACTGTTAGAGCTAGCCAGACCAGGCAGCAGTTCTCTGGTCTTTGCAGGGACATGCCTGCACCCCCAGACCTAGGGGTCCCATTTTTGGCCCACAAGGCCGTTTTCTCAGCCTCCAGCTTACCCTAGTAGCCGCAACAGGCCTAGGCGTCCTGCTGAGAGGCCGGACCGCTACCTATACAACCCTACTTACGTCCCCGTCCCCCCCGGCAGGGGTGCCAGGAGATGTCTCCAGGCCGGCTGTCGGGGTTCTTTCTCCCATCAGCGGATTTCCAAGGGAGGGTGGTTCACGTCTATCGACGCCTGTTCCCATGGTGCATCACCACAACTTTCAGTCCTGGGTGCTTCCATTCGGACTCTCCCATCTCCCCATGGGTGTCCACAGTGTGTTACTGCTGTCCTTTCCCCCTGCAATCGCAGGGCGTGAACATACTGCCGTACTTAGACGACTGGTTGACCTAGGCGCCGTCCCGGCTTCAGGCGCCACAGGACACTGCTCGCCTTCTCTCACGTGGCCCGGTGGGCCTCAAGGTGAACATGGAGAGGAGCTACCTGAGCCCTTCTCAGAGCATAACCTTCATTAGTGTGGCCCTATGAGGGCCTGTCTGTCGCCCCAGTGCGGCTGGCTGAACAGCCTTCACTTGGATGCCAAGTGGCACAGATACAGGGCAATAATATTATCGAAACAGTGTCTATTCATCTATTCACTATCCCCATGGAGGGAGTGCATATCTGGCGAACAGTGTCCCAGGAACCGAGCCCCAGGGGCTCGGTTCCATTCCACCAGGAGATTGTCACAACAGATACCTGCCTCTCAAGGCGGGGTGCAGGGTGACAGAACAGGACAGCCTGGGGGCAGTTGTCTGCTGAAAGACCGCAGGTCCAGGTTCTAGAGCTAGCGCTCGAGCACTTCCTTCCATGTTTGAAGGGAAAGCATGTGCTTGTCCGGTGGACAGCACCTCTGCTGTGATTTCCCATGAACTATCGATGGGGCACCAGATCTGCAGAAGTTGCTACGGGGATCACCGTGGCCTTCTGACTTGGGAGGCCCCTCGCCTGACCAGCCTGTGGGCAATGTACCCACCAGGAGAATGGAACAAGGTTGTGGTTTTCCTGTTCCGTTACAAGCCTCCACCGGGAGAGTGGCGGCTGCATCCAGACGTGTCGACCCACTGCCCCCACTGGGTCTCCCTGACAGAGAGGACCAGCCCTCTGGGTCAAGATGCCCTGGCTCACACGTGGCCAGAGGATCTTCTTTATGCCTTTCCACCAGTCCCTCTGCTTTTGCTATAAGCTTGTCAGAGTTCTTCCCCGACAGGAGGGATCTCCTGTCGCAACTAGAGGGTCGGATTTGGCATTCCAATCCCTGCCGCCTTCAATTAGGGGTCACGGGAGGGCCCGACCGGATGCTGAGTGGCTGCATAGAACCAGTCTGACGGACTATTCTGAATGCCAGTGCGCGGTCTACCTGCCTGCAGTACAAGAAACAGGTGGAAGCTGTTCTCCGACTAGTGTGCGGCTCAGAACAAGGTCCCAGTACAGCGCCCCGTGCCTGCTGTACTGAGTTTCTACAGTCCCTCCTGGATAAGGGCCGGTCTCTCCTGCATGGGACCTACCCTTGGTACTGGACAGCTTATGCTTGTCCTTTTGAGCCCCTGGCACAGGCGGAGCCTAGATGGCTATCAGCAAGACTGCTTTCTCCTTGCTGTCAATTCAGCTCAATGTGGGGGCATGCAGCTCGCCCCATCAGTGGAAGAATCATGTCTGAGGTGGAACTCAGATGGCTTGGGTGTCACTTTCTGGCCTAAGGCAGTGTTTCTCCCAAGGGGGTGGATACGTTGACATATAAACCGGCCTATCCAGCTGGAAAAGTTGACCCCCCCCCCCTCCCCCATCGGGAGAGGAGAGGTCAAGGCTGCTGTGCCCAGTGTGGGCCCTCAGAGCTTATATGGAAGCCACCGCCTGCATAGTCAGTTATGGTGAGCCTAAGAAGGGCTGTGCTCCTTTTAAAAAAAAAAAAAGGAAAAACAGCACCTGTCCCACTGGATAGTGGAGGCCATTGCCGATACATACAAGGCGAGCGGCTGCGCTCGGCCATCCGGGGTGAAGGGTCACTACCAAGAGTGTCTCCACACCGAGGGCAAGCCTGAGTGGTGTGCCTGTGGGGGATATATGTGAGGCGGCCTCATGGGCATCACCGAGCACATTCACCAAACACTACAGAGTTAACGTTGCCGACCCTCACCCACTGGGGAGGGTTCTTGGCCAATTTTCTCTGCCGGAGCTATAAGGGGTAGTTACTGTGCTTCCTCGTGACTCTTTTGGTATAAGTCATCCAGTGTTAAGCACTGCCTCTGGCGGTCAGTAAGGATGAAATAGAACGAAAGTTACGAACGTAACTACGGTTCTATGAATCCTGGATGACCGCCAGAGTTCTTGGTCACTCGGAATCCCGTGAACTCGCGAGAAGATTCCATAGGACTGAGCTCAGGATGACACCGGAACTTATAGACGACGGTGGTCATCCGAGGTCACACGTGACTTTGTTGATATAAATATTCGACCTGCGCATGCGCGCGACGGAAGATATCCAGTGTTAAGCACTGCCTCTGGCGGTCATCCAGGATTCATAGAACCGTAGTTACGTTCGTAACTTTCGATTTATTCAGCGCCGAACGACCGCATGCATATCATTTCTCTATCACTGTCACCTTGAGATGAAGATTAGCATCAGAGTGAAAGAGGAGTAGATACGGCCACACCATTATTCAATGGCGTTGGCCTTTATGTGTTGAATAGCCGACCAAGATAAAGGGATTATCAGTGTGGATGGAATAGGGTGAAGGATGTTGTGTGGGTGTGTGTGTGTGTGTGTGTGTGTGTGTGTGTGAGGTAATTCATTCTAAAAGCATGCTAATGACATGCAACAGATGCCGGGAGACGCATGATCTCGTTGTTTGCGAATACACTTGACACAATGCGTTGACACGCGGACAGCGTGCACACTCACTTGCGCTATCAAAGATGCATTAACACACACCGGTGTAATCCTTTCGTGGAGGACACACCCTGAGCTGTTGAGGCTGCACATCGTTGCCGCTGTACTGACAATTGCTGCGCGGCACTTCATTCATCTCCTCCTGTGACACCAGCCTTTTGGACAAAAGGCACCGGGCAATAGGGGGGAGTTAATAGGTGTGTGTGTGTGTGTGTGTGTCCGTGTGTGTGCGTGTGTGCAGACGAGCAACTGAAATGGAAATGCGATCCTTCTTTACAAGGCCATAAACACAGCAGGGGTGGGTTTTAAAAGACGACCCCGAAAGGGAGAGTGGGACCCTTTGTACCCTCTGTGGCGTCGGACTACAACACATTGCGGCTGTGCTTTAGAGGGAACACAAGTCTGGTTTGCTACTGTGTGTGCATGTGTGTGTGTGTGTGTGTGTGTGTGTGTGTGTGTGTGCGTGTGTGTGTGCATATTTGAGGAGAGGTCATGGAGGGAGGCAAGAGCTAGGAATGAAAAAGTGAAGGAGTGGAAAGAGGCTGAGGCATGCTGATAGGGCTTCTGACCTTTTTGTGTGAGCCATTTTTCAGACATACTTCTACTGGCTGAGATTGGTGAATATCAAACACACACACACACACACATACACACACACACTCTGCCGATGTCTCTTGTCCTCCCTCTCACATAAACTACCTGTTCCTCCACTGTCTTCCCTGTCCTCTCGTCTTTCCTCTAATTTATTTCCCTGATCTTGTCCTTCCTTTGTCGAATCTCAACGGTCTGTTCTTCCTCCACCTCTCTCTCTTCACCCCCGTGCCCTCAACCTCTTCTCTCACCTCTCTCCCCTGCCCCCCTATAGACCCTCGTCCCTCTCCAGACCGTAGCATATTCAACACACTAGCCCATAAAGATATGGTAAAATATGGAGGCCTGTAGGGGCTCAAAGGGCATTTCTACAATCAGACACAGCAGTTGACGTAGCCATGGGGGTTTTCGCAGCCAAAAATATATGGCAACCTCGATAAGAAAAAAAGGGGGGAGGATGCTGCAAGACATGGCATCCCTCGCACAGCAATCTTCAGATTTCTAGTTAAATCCGTCCGGTGCACACGCCTGAGCAACTCTGGAAGATTGCGCGATGGCAGACACGGCTCATGCCCTCCACCCTTTTCACAATTCCATTTGATTTCTCATTCCACAAACCGGAGCTTATTCTTCATTTGTCATGGCGGTAAGTAGAAAAAGGCGCTCACTGAAGAAGAGGCACTCCACGTCAGAGAGGAGGGAAAAGAAAACAGCAGCATTTTTGGATAGAATATGCAATGATATATATTATCGGTTTTGTTCCCATCTAAGTAACATAATATATCTTGTTTGTTTGATTTGTACACAAAAACAAGATGTAAGATGTTAACTAGTGAGCTTTAGAGGTGCTGCTAGGCTGCTTTAAGCCAGCTGTTGCCCCTGGTTTCCAGTGTTTGTGCTAAGCTAAGCTAGCCGACTGCTGGTGGTAGCTTCATATTTAGCATACAGACACATCAATCATCTCAACTAACTTTCACCGGGTTTCTACAGCTTAAGGCAAGTTAGAAACAAGACTTTCTAAGACAAGAAGTGCCATTAAGACGAATTAAAGACATTTCAATTCTACGGCCATGTTTTTCAGATGAATGAATTCAATGACTCTGCAGTAACGCTGCTCCTCAGCAAACGAAGCAAGCGTGTTACAGTGCATTCCAGCTAACACTCAAAGTAGGCTATTTACCAGGACTTCCACCTGTTTGCCAGTGAAGACATCAAACATGGTTATAGACTGCAGACGTCTCTTTACAACCACGACTGGAACCCCAAACCTCCCTTTTCTACGAACGTCTGCTGCATGCTCAAGAACTTCATGAACTTCAAATAGCGTATAATAAATGTATAACACAGTATAATAAATGTATAACACAGTATAATAAATGTATAACACAGTATAATAAATATATAACACAGTATAATATCTATTTACAAAGAGGCAGCGGCAGCTAATGGGAGCGGCTCAGCGTGTCCCGAGGGAGCGCTGAAAACCAAATGAACCAACTGAATGTGCATCAGAGCAGCAAACGGACCGCCTGCTGGTGGCGGAAAATCTGCTGTCAGTCACACACACACACGGGCACAATTATTTACACACACACACACACACACACAGGGAGAAACGGACACACACACACACGGTCATCAGAATAGAGATGAACCAATTAGCAGGCGTCAGACAATCGGCGTGACAGAGAGAGAGAGAAAGAAAGAAGGAGTGGGCCGAGTGAAAGAATACATTAAAAGCACTTAAGTGTGCAGGCGGCAGCAGAGAGGAAAATGCAACCGAGACACCTTCACACTCTCTTGACACTTTCAAGGAAGCTCATGTGGCCAGAGGCAAATCCGTTCTGACACAGTGGGTGGATAATATGGCAAGATGTGTGGAGGGAGCTGGGCAGACCGGGGTGACGCTCGCTGATATTATTCACAGAGTCACACAGAGGAGGAAGTGGAATACAGACGCAAAGAGAGGATGGATGGGTAAAAATGTGTCCTTTCTGTTTCTGAACCTAACCAAACCTTAACCACAGCGGTGTCAGCGCAGAACATGATCATATGTGTCAATCTGAAGGGCAATAGATGCTTTCTCTGCTCATTCATTTTGCCTTTAATTTGTCTTCCCTTTACCCGCTTGTATAAACACCACTCTGCAGACACACACACACACACACACGTCTGAACTCTAACCCAACACACACACTTCCAGAGTGCCCCTCGAAAATGAAGAGCTATTAGGTTTACAGTATTCGTAAATTACTCTCTCAATGCTCCTGACCTCGAACTCGTATTAGGCCATTAGCAAAGCCCCCCCCCCCCCGACACTTAACACACCGTGCACAAAACACACACAGCCTCCACGCTGCTCTGACCCCTCGAGTGCTGCTGGGGGTAATCTTTCCCGCCGATATCACCCCGGGTGAAACGTGTGACATCATGTTATGTGCTAATGTCTTGTCTTTTTTTTTGGCTCGATCACTTAAGAACCTCCCCGACGGTCTATCAGCGTCATATCAATTATTGTGGCTGTCAGAGCAGACGGGATGTTGCTCGGTGTAGATGGCAAGGGTTTTTTTTTTTTTTTTTTAAAAGGAAGGAAGTCAATCACAGAAAAGCGTACACGGTGTCTTTGAAAAGATGCTGAGTGGAGTAAAACACCTCTTGATCTTCAAAACATGTCACCTGTGCTTCCAGGTTCAAAACGTTCATATAACGACAGGACATTTATTTCCAAAAAGCACCCGAGCTGGACGTTGCGTGATTGTTGCTTCTGAAGATTAAGGGGATATAAGCAACAAGTTCAGTGTCAGCTGACCATGCAAGGAGCAGGACAGTGTGAACAGAGCCAGAGGGGAGATTGCAGATTTTGCCACTAAGCTGCTTGGGGCATAAAAACGACATCTGCAATCCCCGAATTTCCTCCGACAAATTTGTCGTGTACAATTCCCTAGAAATCTCCACGACAGGGCTGAGTATGGAAAATAGCACGCAGTGGATCCAGAGCACTCAGGATCCAGAGCTGAGGGCTGCACAGGAGGATGCATTTAGGTGCATACCGTACACATGAGCATTCCATTCCCACTTTTAACTCCAACAGAAGTCCACTCAAGGTGAAAGAGTCCATCAGGATGTGTTTGTTTGTGGGGGGGGGGGTTAAGCTCATGTGTGAGGACAGTCGGCAATTGTACTCCAGTGAGAAGTCTAAAAATATACCACACACACACACACACACCACACAGAAATAAGCTGGGGCACAGAGGATAGAGAGCGGGATTCCCGTGAGGAATCAGTGGAATGTAAACAGGCCGCCCACACACGCACGAAATAACACACTTTCAGAGTGCTTCATCAGAGGCCGTGGGACGGCGGCCTCATCTGGAAAGAGATGCCCCAGAGAACCGTGCAGTTTGTTGGGATTGTCCTCTTGGTTTACCCACTCTGTCCTCGCGACGTCCTCCAAAGAGCCCCATGGGAGGCGACAGGAATGCCGCTGCATGCTGGGAAATCTGACAACCTTCAGCCTTTTGTTTTGCACTAAAACGTACTGTGTGCAAAATCTCACAGAATTATGGGTAAAAATGATGCAGCCTGCACTCGGCTGCGCTGGAGACATTCGAGTTCAAAGCTAAACCGGGGTTTATTAAGAGCTAATGAAAAAGTCAGACGGCATTATTCTTCTTATCCCTCACCTCAGTAATGCGGCTTGCCTGTTCCTCGCACGCACACACACACACACGCACACACACACACACACACACACACAATACTTCATTCTAATCCTATGCATGGCCCTTCTCCGGTTAATAAAGCCCTCTGGGTCACACACACTGCAATTTATACAAATGTGTGTGTGTGTGTGGCAGTTCATATACCCAATAAACACTGGAGCTGCTTTTAGACGACTATACTTGTAGAAGAGCGAAACTTTGGGGAAGCGTTGCGGACAGCGGCACGGGGCTTTAAATAATGCACACACTGAGTTGCCGACACTTCATCGGCCAGCTGACGCCATTGTTGTGTTATTAGGCCTATGGCCCACATTACCAGCTACTCTAGAAATCACTTTCTGGGTCGCTGAAGGATTACTTTAGGGCTAGCGCGGGAGCACACGGTCCTGGGGGCCACAAATGGGTCAAACGCTGCGTGATCTGAGAAGCAGCACAAACAATGCAGCATCCAGCAGTAACCTAGACAGCTCGTTCCTTAGAGACGAGAAAGCCACAACGGGGCTCTTTGCACTTAATTAGTAGGAGCAAGTCTAGACGAGCGAAAGGAAACAGAAGCTAATTTCCTGTGTTTTGGCTGTTCCCAGCCTTGTCATGTGGTTAGCACTCTCTCTCTTAGCGTTGCAGAGTTAGCCTTCCTCCTGCGTGTGGCTACCGCAGCTATTGTTCTGCTGACATGCCACTAATAAACAGCCGGTTGCGCCCTTATGTTGCTGTGGCTAACCTACCCGCAACTTCGGCAAATAAAGGCCCCGAGGAGTGTGAAGTTGTCTGCCTTTAAAAGGGGGATTCCCAGTGTTTGAAGTTGGATATTCTTTCTTTCGCGGGGAGAAAGAAGGTGTGTTTATTTCAGCTTTCAAGTGTTTTTTTTGTTGCAGAAATCGGCGACGCCTTTCTTTTGAAAAACCTCACGCGGGAAAGAACAACTAAATACATCTGAGGAAATAAAAAAGCCGCAAAAGATCACACTATTTTCTGATAGCAAGCAGGAGAAGTTAAATGTAATGAATTTAAAAACGCAAGCGACTCTCAGGAATCTAAAACAACAGCAAATGTAAAGAAAGAAAGAATGAACTGAGGACTGACTGTGGAAACTTTAATTCATTCCGAGCAACCCTTCTTGACTACTGCCTAGAGTATTACTTTTCCCATTTATCCCCAAACTTCCTTAAATAAATGGAGAGAAGAGAGAAAAGATGATACGATAAAAAACAAACACTCTGTGATCGTTATAACGGCCTTTTACATTTCACTGTAGGATCATGAGGGCCCATTAAATCAGCCAGATTGCAACGGTTACAGAAAAAGTGTCAAGCTGTGAGCCCTTTCATGTGAAGAGCCAAGATGGTAAAGAAAGTAACGGATGTTTGGAGCCCCGCCCCCCCCCCCCCCCCATCATCCACTAAGATATCTACAGGAAATGAAAGAGATAGAGTGGAAGTGAAGCAGAAGAAGACATGAACCGACTGCTGAAGCAAGACAAGCTGCTGCGAGACTCTATTTAGCCCCCTGAGGAAAATCTCAACACCTCTGAGAGGCTAAAATCTCTTGCAATAGAAAGTTATTGAGCTGATGTTCAAAACACACAAACACAGTCAGGTGGACAGCATGTCGTTTTTGTACAATCGGGAGCAACAACAACGACAGGACTTGTGAAAAGGTGTGATATGCGACATGTGTTCCAAACTGGACTCCAACCAGCAACACACATATGGTGTTCATTAGTGCACTGAGCCATGAAGAGGAAACTGCTGACCATGCACACAGGATTATAGTCCTTCAGCGGTTGAGTGCAGCTTCATGGTACTGACATGACGGGGGGATCGATTTTGGTCTCTGTGGCATTTGCTGGTAGTTGTTCCGTGTCTATCAGTAGCGCTGAAACCATCGATGACGAAAAAACAATCAATGACACTTTCTGCCAAAGGCTGTTTCTTTCTATTTTGGATAGTTTTGATAGCAGAGAGCGATGAGAAGTATTAGAATAGGGAGTTGGTGTTTGGAGGTGATTGTAGTTACATGTGGAGCTGAAATGATTCGTCGACAGAAAATGATGTGGAAGTTTCGACAGCTGATAAAATCTATTGAGTCAAATCTTTAAGCTTGAACACCAAAGCTTCACAGACTCCAGCTCCTCAAGATGCATGCTGCTTTTCATTGTGTGGTTCGTAGATTGATTACCTTTGTGTTTTGGACTGTTGATCTACAAGACCAGAAACTTGAAGTTGTCACCTTGAAATCTGTGAAAAACACAATGGGAATATAATATTATAATTTTTGTCAACAACAATTCATCATTTGATCGATACAATAACTGGACAGATTTCCCAATAATAAACGTATTTTTATGGCAGCGCTAGAAACACGATGCTTGACACTTCAATCACTAAACCTTTCAATGCTGGATTACGTCTGAAGTCTTTACCACCGTTTCTTTTCAGCAGCTTTTCTGTGCTTCACATCATTAGGTGTCGACTTCCATTCGACCGTCACATGTCATTTTCAAGGCATCACGTTTGGCTTTGATGACTTCTGCCATTATATTTCACTACATACACTAAATTATGAATTTTTAAAAAAGTAGATGAATAAATGATGAAATTAGTTGTAGCCTGTGGCGACCCCCTCCGCCCTGTCGGCCTGTCACCAGTGAGCGTGAGGATACTGCAGGAGGGCGTGGCAGAGGCTCTTCAGCAGAATGTGTTGTCTTTAAAATACACTCTTACTTCTCCGTCCTACACGAGACCTCATGGTTTCCCTCTTATGTTGTCGTTGAATCGATGAATAATCCGTTGAATTGCTTGGTTGTCAGCATCTCTTCTGCCGTGGCCGTGCAGCCCCGGTTCGTGACATTACTTTGTCCATCCGCAACAGATAAATGCTATCATGTGAGGGACAGTGTGTAACAGGCATCGCACCGAAGCAGCGCGTCCCGACAACAGGCAGTAAAACAAAATGACGATGCATAATGGCGTAGAAGCGCACGGGAGATGACACATTCACACAAAGAGAGAACACAGACACGTTACACATCGATTATCCCCCGATGACTGGCTGGCTTTGCACATCACTGTGGTGCGTCTGGGGTGTGTGTGTGTGTGTGTGTGTGTGTTTGGCTTTATGACGAGTTAATAAAATGACTCACGTGCTGCAATCATGCTCAAATCTCACTGAGATGATAAAGAGCAGAAAGGACGGTTTAGAAGTCACTGTCAATATGTACGGTTGTCTTGTATAGACCGTGAACCTGTGTTCACTCTTCCTATGCGTTCACTCCATTATGTGTCACTTACATGCTGCAGATTAAGGAAACAGTGTCTGGTGGCTCAAGTAAAGTAAATAGTCCTTGAAGCCCTATTGTCACCGATCTTTGCAGAGCTCAGCTGAGGATTGCCTCTTGTCCTATTCATCGACAAAAACTAAATATTTGGAGTTTATTGAAGAAGTTGCTCTGCGCTCATTTTGGTGCGATATGACTTCATGTCAGTGTCACAGGCTGGCACTAAAGCAGTGCCAGCTGTTCAGAGGCAGGAACAGAGCGATGAACACACAGTCTCACTCACACTTAAACACACACACACACACACACAGCATTACACATAAACAATGTAGAGAGAAAGTTGCGTGTGTGTGTCCTCATCCATTGTAATTCTCCCATAATCCTTTACTCTGTGAAATGACACAGCTGCCAGACATATCCTCTTTGTTGGCGCCTCAAACCTCCACTCCTTTCCTTTCCTTTCCCTCTCTCTCTCTCTCTCTCACCCACATAGACTCTACAACCACAACATCTCCTAAAACATCCGTAACAATGGCGCATCATGATTATGTATGCAATAGTAATAATAATAAATCAAATAGTCGAATTAAAAGGATGTAATCGACACGCGTTCATCACCATGTCGACTGGAAACAAACAAACTCCATTCATAACGGACAATCTGCTAAATTGTGACAGAATAGGAATGACTGAGTTTGTTTTGGACTGGAGGAAGAAGATGAAAAACAGCTCGCTCGCTTCCCGTCTGCGACGACTGAACACACCCTGTCTATGCAGACAAACATTCACCAGCACACAAACGTCGCTTCCTAATCCCCAAACGGTTGGTGTTAAGACTTGTTTGTATAAACCCATGAACACATCTGTACGTTCATAAAGACACGATGAACTCACAGGCTTCTGCGGGTATACAACATGAAAAGGGGAGGATGATGAGGGGGAAAAAAGAGAGAGCAGGAAATCAGGATACGGAGCGCCCACATGCCGATAGCTGGCACTTTGGTGATGGCAGTCTATCCAATCATTCCCCCAAAAAACCCTGTAACCAGGGGCGACAGGGCCTTGACGATGCACAGACAGAACTCATTGGTTCTCCATCAGCTTGTTGCCAAGGGGCTGATAATGCAGGCCGTTCAGATGTGCACGCGGGTAGAGAATACACTTGTGCATGCATGAAAACACAAAGTGACGACACGGACAAACACGGGTACATGCATGCTGTCGCACAAGCCTGAACACACTTGCTTCCACTGACAAACTATCCTAAATATCCGACATTATCCAAACGATTGAGTTACTGAGACAGTCAATACGCTAGCTCGCATAGAAGGAGGAGAAATCGATGCTGTTACACTACCCGAGCAATTCATCATCAGCTAACAAGTCAGAAAGACCGGCGAGGGCCAAAAGACAGAGCGGTTCCGTTCCCGCGTTGAGGAGTGTGATCTGATGAATATTCGCAGAGAGCTCCACAAAAAGGAGGAGCAGATTGTGTGTTTCACGCAGCGAACAATACTGACTCGGATTCAACGGCCACTGTGATCTGCTTCCCCCCCCCGCCAATTCTTGTTGACTGAATCTGCGCACGGTGCTCGGCTGACGGTGTCGAGTTCGTGAAGCGCCAAGCGGGCGAACGCTGCTCGATACGATGAGCTATACGTGCTAACCTGCAGCCATCAGAGGATGCAGGAGGACAGCGCAGAGACGAGTGCTTCAACATCAGAGCAAACAGGATGTGAAGTTTCTGGAACAGTGATGGTATTGTTGGGAGAGAACCACAGAAAAAGCACGGAGCTCATCTGCACACGCGGCAGCTATTGTGTTCAATCTCTCAAAAGAAAGAAATCCCCCATCCTCCAGAACGTGAACACATCTGTGGTCGTCCGTGGGTCTGTAGAGTTTGTGTTGCTGAAGATGGCCATTAACTCTGTGAGTATCGTGTGTGTGTGTGTGTGTGTGTGTGTGTAACAGGCAGAGTCATTAGCGGTGTTGCTTTCAGCGTACAGGGTGCTTAATGAGAGGCCACGCCGCCGGAGTGATTAGTTACT
Source organism: Melanostigma gelatinosum (assembly GCF_949748355.1). Classification (NCBI taxonomy): domain Eukaryota; kingdom Metazoa; phylum Chordata; class Actinopteri; order Perciformes; family Zoarcidae; genus Melanostigma; species Melanostigma gelatinosum. The sequence goes on along the minus strand of NC_136650.1, from coordinate 12,064,054 downwards.
GTGAAGGGCCACCACAAAGTGTGTACGTGCTAAAGGGTGGGGGTTGTACATTTGTATGTTAAACCCAGATTATTTTAAATCATCTCAGTTTAGAGTCTGTGTGTGTCATAAGAACCCCCCCCCCCCCCCCCCCCCCATTTACATCATGTAAATTGCTAAAAAAGCAACATTTCCTGGTGGTCAAATTGAATGAGAGCTGAGAACTAACACAGAGCCAGAGATCTGTATTCAGAAGCCAAACCCTACACCCGTTGTGTTGTTTTTTATGAGGCATTGTGTGCTGAGATCAGCCTAAAAATAACCTTCATAGCATGGTTGAAAAGAAGCTCATCCCCCAGCCTCATTTGTTGCTCTGAGTCAGGCTTTCAATTTACTGCTTTACGACCGGGTGTGTGTTTATAGCCACGAGTTGGTGTGTGTATATATATGTGTGCGTATATGTGTGTGGGTGCGATTAAAACGAAAGGCAAAGTTGCTTGAGTGGGGATGGGATAAGAAAGAGCTGACGAATAATATATTGTAGTACATAATAGTGAACTAAATATTTATTTTGCCAACATGACATTTTATTGCCAAATGTATTAATCAACAACATAAGCTGCAGGTTAACCCATTTCAAAGATAATGAGGTGTTAGCAGGAGGTGGACAACAGTCCGCGACCACAGCACTGCTTTGAGCTACATGCTAACGTCAGCGTGCTGATGTTTACCATGTTGACAGAGTTTGCTGTGTTAGCATGCTAACATTTTCTAACTAGGACGTAACAAAGAACAGCTGATGGGAATTAGTTGGGCAGGTATTTCATCTTAAAACAAATGTTTTTGATCTGACGATGCGCCAGATGAAAAAGTCAGGGGGTCAACAAATGTTTTTACAATTCATCCTCAGGGGGACATGAACGTCAGTGCCAACTTTGAAGGCGATTCATCCCGCCGCTTTCAGGACATTTCGCTAAAAAGAGAGGCCGCTAGATTTGGAAATCTTACATCTGAGCGCTAAGAATGTTTTGTCTGGCAACTCGGTCTGATTGCAACTTGGATTTCCTGCCGTCACTTCCTAGTCTGTCTGAGAGTTGTCATTGGCTCAATTCCCCATCCTCATTCCTCTGGGTTCATTTGTGGATGAGTCATTTCCAAAACTCCACCTTGAGCAGAGCCTTTGATTACTGCTTTCCCCCCCGACATTCTCTCAGGATGGCTTCACGTTTGGATTTCTGCCTCACGTCTCCCCTTTGTACAAAGAATGTTTGCAGTTGATTATAAAAGAAAGTGTCCCGGAGAGTCGAAGCCCTCTGTTACAAACTAGCCATCTATCCCATGCGTCATCCTAAACTGTCGAAAGAATAAACCGGAAAGCGCTTTGACTTCACTTCACAGGGTTCCACGTTACTCGTTATTTTCCACTTCACGTCTCCTCGCTCCTCTTTTCATCTTCACCCCTCCCTTCTAATCCTCTTTTTTTTTCTTCTCTTTAACTCTTCTCTCCCGCCATCATTTCCTCTCCTCGGCCCCTCAGTGTGCGTAGAAAGCTGAGGGCCCAGGCTCCGGGTCAAACCCTTTTTATGTCGCTGCTCAGCAGAGCACCCTGCTGTGGTCTCTCTCTCTCTCTCTCTCTCTCTCTCTCTCTCTCTCTCTCTCTCTCTCTCTCTCTCTCTCTCTCTCTCTCTCTCTCTCTCTCTCTCTCTCTCTCTCTCTCTCTCTCTCTCTCTCTCTCTCTCTCTCTCTCTCTCTCTCTCTCTCTCTCTCTGTGCTGCTTCCGTAAATAAATAGATGGTACATGATTACCAACAAATAACGGATTAACTGTGATAATAATAATAATGTTTGACAGTTTTTTAAATCATCTATTAATCATTAATAAAGACATTAGTCACAACGTGAGGGTATAAAAAAGATCATTCAATGAACTCGTTTCACTGCACATTGTTTGATACACTGCTCTATCTGTACAAACAAACTAAAATGATCATTTAAATAGTTTGTTCAACAAATAAAAGTGCACATTGTCCCATTTTGTGGAGGGAAACTAACTTTTCATAAGAAAAACCATCAGGGACCAACTGTCCGGGAACTGAAGGGCCCCTAACTTAACCATAAACAATCAACTCTTTCTTCTTCCTCTTGGCTCAAACATCTTTTCCCCCCAAATTCTATTGATCAACTCATTCACAACTCTCTCTGTACGTCTCTCTCTCTCTCTCTCGTTTCTCCTTCCACCCTTTACGTTTGCACGTTGCCATTGTCTGCTCCTGGACAGCGAGGCATATTTACACGCAGCCAGCGGAGGCAAAACAACCGGCGCATTGAAAGAGCTCAGCGGTGGCAGAAGATGGAGAAAGGGAGGAGGAGGAGGACGGAGCGGGAGAAAAACAAGAAGGAGACGAAGAGTAAATTCCCTGGATGGACTTGCAGATATCAGTGAAGCAATCCCCTCTTTTTGGAGGAACACACAATGTGTGTAAACAACCCTTAATGGCGATAATGGACTCCTCCTCAAGCTTTGTTGCAGTTCTCGTGTTGCAAATTGTTGCATTCAGAATCTCACACACACACACATCACGCTCTCTGGTAAGCCCTACAGTCCATTAACAAACACTGTCCCTGTAGTAAGCAGTCATTAGCAATCAGGCTAAAGGCTACTCTCTGGAGAGGAATGGATGAAACCAGAAGCTCACTTCCTCTGTGCAGTCTGTGCACAGCCACATAAAGGCTTCACACGGGCACACGCTCTGAGCCCACACGGGAAAATATCAACTGATCACTTCCTCTACTGCTGATGTTAAAGTGGGGGCCTAAAAAAAAAAAAAGAAGTGAAAGACAAAGACATGGGAAGTTACTTTATCTTCTTTCATTGTTTCATAACTGTTGGCAGATTTGCTGGTTCCATATTGACGGTAAGTTCAACAAAATGACTTCGTCATCGTGCGTCCTCAGTGGCCTCAAACACACCCCTCGTCTAATGAGGCGTCCTCCATTGTCAACCAACAAAGCAAACCAACAAACCAACATTTTATCCATAAATACACATTCACATACTCACAAGAGGACCACACCACAAACCAATGTTTGACCCTAGAGATGTTTCACCTCATTCCACCACTTTTCTTTTCTCACCTGTCTGTTCTTCGCCACCATCACTTCACTGATGATTGCAAAGACCTTGGGGAGAGCGGCGTGAAGAGGCTGCCCGTGTACTTTCTGTCTCGCGCTATTGCATTTCATCAGAGCGAACACACAGCGGAGCACGTACCCACACCTTGTTTGTCTGGCAGCTTATATTAATACGCCAGTGCCCGTAAAGATAACGGGGGCATTTCCTATTACGAGCCTGCTTGGGGAAAAAGGGAAGAGGGAGGTATACGCTTTAATTACACGCAGGACAGACTGTCATTGTGTGTGTGTGTGTGTGTGTGTGTGTGTGTGTGTGTGTGTGTGTGTGTGTGTGTGTGTGTGTGTGTTCTCTGCTCAAGATCAATGCCAGTGGCAAGGATGCAGGACAAAGGAAGTAGAATGAAAGTAAGAAAGAGAGAAGCTGGCAAGAGAGTGCACGGGGGAAAGGGTGGAGGAGAGACGAGGGATAAATAAAGAAAGAGGAATGGAAAGGAGACAGAAGGGGGAAGAAGTGAGACACGGTGACAGGCGGGAGGAGGATGGGAATGGAAGGAGAGATGACGAGGAGGGCGGAGGGAAAATAAGGAGACAATATGGGCATGAACCAAGAAATAGGGCCAAAGAGACAGTGAAGGGGGGAATGGCCTGACAGAGACAGAGACAGAGAGAGAGATGGTGGAAGACGGTGTGAGCCGGCCCGAGGTCGCCGGTGATGGATGGAAGTCAACGGATGGCCGTCACAGCCTTCATCTGCACGGAGACAGAGCAAAATACCACACAGTAGAGCACAACACCTCCCCCCCCCCCACACACCATCACCTGATACGTGTATGTGCCTAGTGGCTGGCCGGGGCCGCTGTACGTCCATTTTATACTGAACGGCATTTACATAAATATGAAAAACACACACTCTTCACTGCATGCATGTTAGACAAATGCAAACGCTAACTACACACACACACACACACACACACACACACACACACACACACAGACGTCAGAAGGCCAACCAACAATCATCTCTTTGTCTTTTCATCGCGTCCCCACTGACCCTCATTCAGCTCCAGTTATAAACTGAGCAGATATTCTATTTCTCTCCAGAACACATGATGTGTGACACCCGACCCCACAAACACATGACGACCTCGTTACCATTGACAGAACACCGCCTTGTGCATTACTCGCATTACGAAAGCAAAAGAAATGTACGCGCAGGAACGATCCGCCGTTTTCACAAAAAGATTGTTGTTGCAGTGGTCAAAAAGGCGCCCGGTGAGGAAAAACTGCAGACAACAGATGCAGACAAGGACAAAGGCTCGCTTGTGCATGCAGAGGGCCACACAGGTGAGCCCAGCAGAGGTAGACAGAAGGAAAAACAGATCTTACACAAAGAGACAGATCGTTTCCTCAATAAGACAAAACGCCAGAAGCCTGCACAGAATACCAAAAAACGCATGCAGGCCTTTATGTGTGTGTGTGTGTGTGTGTGTACCCTCCCTGCAGTGCTTTAGCCAGCAGTGTGAGATGAGGATCCTCCCTTTGGGTGACATTATAGCATCCCTGCAGTGTGTGTGTGTGTGTGTGTGTGTGCGTGTGTGTGTAGGTCTGCTGCATCAGCAGCACTTTACACCAAAGGAGAAGGGACTGTGTCCGTACACACACTCTGTTCACTCCCCCATGTGTACCGTCCCTCGCCTCGCCCCTCCACACGCCGCAGTTTACAGCTCACTGGAAGGTGTTACAAGTGGTCACTTTGACATCACTCCATTTGAGGTGAATAGGGACAAGAACGTGTGGTCAACGTGAAGTGGTTTTCCTGTGAAATACGCCTGTTTCTGAGTCCGTACGGTCAAACTGAAGCGACGGCCTGAAGCCGGTTAAGGGTTCTTTACTTTGTTGCCTTTGGACAGACTACAGGCTCCATGTTTCCTCCTGTTTTCCAGTCTTTATGCTAAGCTAAGCTAAGCTTTGCTTCATATTTAGCGTGCAGACGTGAGAGTGGGATCAATCTTCTCATCTAACTCTCAGCAAACAAATGCAAATATAGCGAACATGTTCCCCCTGAAAACGATTCATCAAAGCATGAAAATTCATCCTTGACCTTGTGAAAGAGCAGTGTGACGGAACAATCCCAACCGGAGAGTTTACTGCCTCGCTTTATATGTCGAGCTGATCCATCCTCGTGACAAAAAAAAAAAAAACTTTCAGTCAAGACGAACAAGTCTGGAGTTTAACGACGTGTGACGTATCGCTCGCGCACACGCGTTATTTGGCATTCCTCAGTTCGGTATGCGATACGAGTTCAGCTGTTTCTTGTCTCAAAAGGTGTTGCCTCTCCTTATTAGAAGTGAAAGTTATTTTAAAAACACACACGAGGTAGAAACACATGTTTGATAGAACTTGTCATGGATCTGAGAAACTCTCCCAAATATTGGATTGCGTGTATTTATTAACCTCAGGAGGAAGAAGCTGTATCTCTACTGCAACTTCCCCAAATAGATGACGAATCTCCTCTCGAGAAGGGATGGATCCTGGTTCAAAGACCTGATCCATCAATAAGTAACTCGTGTACTATTTAAACATGTAACTAAGCGGAACATGAGGTAGTTCCCATTTGAATAAGCTGCTGAGAGCGTTTCCTGATCTGTGAGTATTTGTCCGCTATCTTTCTCAGCGTGCGCCGCTTTTACTGCGGGAATTTGCACTTCTGAAGCGCGAACGCAGCAGATCCGTAAACTCTCGTCGAGTGCACCTCGTGAAGATTGTGTACTTGTGAAGAAGAGACACTTTGGGTGCTGTAATAACCTCAAATGGGATTTAAAAAATTTAAAAGCACAACAAGTGCCCTTTACACTGCACAGAACAAACGCAAAATCAATCCTGCGGCGGTCGAAGAGACCGAGAGGAGCACCAGCGATAACCCGGCTGACGCACTGGAGATCAATATTGCCCTTTTTTATTGTTAGCACTGCTGCCACGTGTTTTATTCTCTTCATCTGTCAAACCCTTCATCTAATAACTTTTGACTGAACACTCTAATCTTAACAAGCAGAGGAGAGAAGACATGTTTAGCAAGTGCCCCTAATTTGGCTGTAGTGAAAGAAGAAGTTTAGCTAGTTCTCTACTTTCTCTAATGACAGACTTCATACAGCAAAAACAACGCAGATTAAAGATGCCAAATCACACGAATGATCAAAAACTTAAGTCTTACCGAAATATTCACCGCAGAGTGAGCCTCGAGTTGAAAAGCGATTTGATTCTATAATACTGGCTTTCATAAAACTGCATCTATCGAACAATATTTGCAAAGTTCATAACAGCAGCTGACACGTACCAGCACTGCGGCATCCCTCAACCACAGCCTGATGACTGCTGCATGGCCTCTGTGAGCTCGAGAAGCGTTTCCTCTTTTCTTAGACGAAACTTTAGGCTGAGTCATGTGAAAACAAAGCAGAGCCTAATGTCGTCCATGACGGGGGTTTACAAATTGAATGTGTCATATGAAAAAGTGGTATTTAGTTGTTTGGACCACAAGCAGACACCACCAAACATAGAAATTCAATTCTGTGAAAGCCTCGTCCCGGCGAGCGCAGCAGGAACTCCATCTGAAAGGGGGAATAATTACATTCGGCTCCTCTGTTTTTGCTCTGGTCCAGATCAATGGAAGAAACAAAATGCTTTCCATTTTCATTACAGAATCCTGCTTGACATTTCACAACCGTTCTTTGGTAGTCACATCAGCACACACACACACACACACACTTCCTCCAGACTGGGCCTAACTCCCCCGAGGTGTGTGTGTCTCAGATGGACAGCAGGGCGTCCAGCAGGGTGTGCAGCTCCACTGTCTGCTCACCGGCGGCGGCGATGTGGTTCTCGCTTGTCGAAGCCTAAGTGAGTGTGAAATGTGTGTAGTCTGCCTAACGACATCTTTGACAGCCCTGTGATGAAACCGAACATTCCACAGCAGTCAAGACGGAGCGGGATTATCCTCAGGACCGTCCACAGCAGCATCGCCGTGATCTCCATCCGTCCAGACACGTCAGGACCAGTTAACAAGTGCACACAAAAATGACAGCCAGCTGTTGAGCTCTGGTCATGCAAATGACTTTCAATAGTCCTTTCACCACGGTGCTGTGACTCAAAGCCTACATCAAGGATTGAACAGGCCTGCTGAGGTTAAAGAAAATGATTTGAATAGTTTTACTCAAATGCGTCTTAAAAGCAACTGAAATGCACTTAAAAGGGGATAGTTTGATACCGCCCCCAACATCTGTACGTTCAGTAAGAAGCCAGGAGATGGTTATCCAGACCTGCTGGAACCAAACGCCACCCAAAGCAGAGAGGACTGCTCCAGGGAGGAGAGGGAGGAGGGCCTGAGATACAAGCTAAGCTAAGGACCTGAGGTTATACTCCAGCCTACACTCCCAGCTGTCTGAGGTTCACAGAGACCCGGCTCCATCGTGGCGTCCCGGATCGAGCTACACTTGACGGCAGGACGGAGCGCAGGACTCCAGTGGGACCAGAGGAGGTGGACTCTGTGCTCACATGTTAAGATGTCGCCCAGAATAATTGTTTTTGTTGCTGCCGTTTAAATTCCAGTTTTGTTTATTTTCCCTGTGTCGCAAATGGGCTACAACTGCATTCCGTTGGGCATTCCTGTGTTGCATAACGACAACAGATGATCCCCGATTCCTGAGCATAAAGAACAACACGACATGGCGGGCAGTCACCTGACCTGCTATCAGGTAGGAATGCGCTGATCCAACTCTTTCAGTAGCAACGAGAAGCAAGGTTCCTCCCTAACATCTCTGAGGCTGTTTGGGGAAATGTTTGGACAGCTTGAGTGTGATCCTTTCAATGAAGGGCTGTGTGAACAAAAAGGATTTTACCCTCCTTGGACTTGAACTGGTGCATTTTTGTTAAAGTCCCCTTTTGCTCCTCACTCATCCCCCTTTTTTTAACTGCAACAGCTGCGCATACCCTCGGCTCCATCCAAATACCGGCATTGACAGCACGCTATGAATACGCTGAAGTTAAATTCACAAAGCATTCGCCGTGCTGCTGTCCTGGCACACAGTCCTTAGAGCGTAACAGAGATGTAGTCATACACAGACATCCAGCTGTGTGTCTTTGACATGCGTGTGTGTTGTAAGCTGCAAAAAGGCTACCGGCAATGCAAGAAATGTCTTTTTTTTTTAGCATCATTTGGTTAATTTTGCCTCCATGCTGGACTTAAACGCATGCGAGGGGTATTTCAAGAACACTCACTCACTTTCGGCCCGGGTACAGATTTAGGATTCAAAACTCGACTGCTTGCCAGTTTTGGGCAGAGCGGTGGTTATTTTTTTCACCGTGGAGACGTCGGGGAAATACCGAGTTCATTAATGTTTAGCGCGAAACACAAGGAAGTGAAGCGAAAGGCAGAGGGAAGCTAAAACCAAAGTGCAAATTGTGTTTGCTGAAGCGACTGTCAACTTCTGTGACAGCCGGTCTGCTGCAGGCTGGAAGGCCTGTTGGCGGCATTTGGCTTTATGTGTGTGTGTGGGGGGGGGGGGGTGGGGGTGGGGGTGGGGGGGTTAAAGAGAGAACCCGAAGGAGAACTGACAGAGTGTGAAAAAGGGTGTTTATTTATTCGGCAGGTCAGCAGAGAGCAGAATTCAGATTTACAGTTATAGAGAAGGATGTTTGTAGAGTGTGTGTGTGTGTGTGTGTGTGTGTGTCTGTCTCTGCCTCACCAAACATCACATATGCACATGTACAGCATGTTCATGCATGCTCTAAAAAGGAAGGAGAGGCCATGTACTTGTCAGTGTCAGTGAGGACGAGGCATGTTTGAGGTTACCCAGAGGGCTTAGCAGCATCCACACACATGACCATCCACACGCTATATGGTGCTCTGTGTGTGTGTGTGTGTGTGTGTGTGTGTGTGTGTGTGTGTGTGTGCGCGTGTGTGTGTGCACTTTCAACCAGTAAATCTTTCAACACTGGGGAAGTTGACAGGCGTCTCAAAAACAAGCACAGGCGTATCTCGCTCGTCGTCAAAATTGGAACAGTTTCCCACAAATGTTGGGGAGCCTTAAAAACAACACATGAAGAAGAAGGCCAAACCATAACAGACTCACTGCATGAATACAGACCACGTTCTTATAATACATATATTGATATAGACACAATGTACAAGGAGGCACACAGGAGAACCTCACTAATCCCAGTATATAAATCCATTCATTTCACAGGAATATAAAGGTGTGTGGTTAGATAGCACCATTATACAGTCATATGTTACAAACAATAAATTCTTAAAACATAAAATCCTAACGCAGCAGGAGATTGACAAATAGACAGGAGGCTACACACTCGTACCAGCTTATTTTAAACAAGACCAAATGAAGAACGCAGAGGAAAGACAGCTGCTCCCAAAATATTCAAGTGTCACCCGCAGCATCAGCATCCGCGCGCTGTTTAACATGAACAGGACACACACACACAAGAATGTTTTGGCTTTTGAAGGCAACAAGTCTCTGTCCCAGCTCGACAGTCATCGCTATACTCACGTTCGGCTTCACTGCGAGCACCGAGCGTGCCGCAGTCACAACTACAGTGTACTCATGTCGGTGAAGTTTCCCGATGCGTCCCTCCACACACACGCACGCACGCACACACACACACACACACACACACACACACACACACACACACACACACACACACACACACACACACACACACACACACACACACACACACACACACACACACACACACACACACACACACACACACACACACACACACACACACATACATACATACATACATACATACATACATATATATATATATACACAAGTGAAACACAAGCAACCACAAGAACACAACTTTTACGCAGGAGGTGTGGAGACATGAAACGAGCGCTTACCAGAGAAAAAAAATCCAAAAAAAGGAAAATCTGCGTTCAGCGGCTGGTTGGACAGAAAGTGTGGTTGGATTTGTTGAGTGCGCGTGGTATCCTTCGTCTAAAGCTTCCGGTGCAACATTAGAGAGATTGATGGTGTCTGAAGATGTACACAGACAGACACGCAGCGTCGCGACTCGTTCTTCACCCTGCGCGCATTTCTGGACGTGAGAGACACACGGGGCTGTTCATTTCAGTCTGCCCCGCTCTGCGAGCTCCGCCAGGCAGCAGGACGCTGGTGGTGGGAGGAGGAGGAGGAGTGCTCGAGAGAGAGAGCGCTGCCGCGGCGCGAGGCTTTGTGGGAAATGGAGTTCCCGGGTGCTGAAGCTCAAAGGGCTCCCATACTGGCTACTGGTAGATGTGCTGCTGAACTGTTTTTGAATTAAATGTCATTATAAACACAATGTAATGATGATAAACTTTGTGTTGAATTTATATAGCCGATAAAATACAAAATACTAATGAAGAAATATTAAATACAGAAGGTTGAATAGACCAATATATGATGCATAAAAAAACTAAATCTGCTTCTAAAGCCTCTTTAGGCTGATTGGATTTGTGATTTGGGGCTACAGTATATAAAGAAAATGGACTGTGTTCTAACAAACTTCTTAATTTTTCATGTCGGCGAACAACCACAAGATCATATATATATATATATATATATATATATATATATATATATATATATATATATATATATATATATATATATATATATATATATATATATATATATATATATATATATATATATATATATATATATATATATATATATATATATATATATATATATATTCCTCTTGCTCACAACTTTCCCCCGCGAAAGTGTTATCCTGAACATATTGCCTTGAGAAATATTAGTTTTTTATGATTTATGACTAACATGCTTAGTTATATTTCAGAGCAGAAAGAATCATAAAAAGAGTGAGAATTAGTCGGTGATACTGTGAATTTGTGTTCATCACACTGCTGGGGTCACCCTGTGACATCTGGGAGCTCCTTAGGGACACGGAACTTGAATAGTGACTGTTGTAATGAATACAATAGTACCAAAGTGCTACTTCCTTGTTCATTATTAGTCTCGAGGGTGAACTACCTTTTTACCAACAGTAAATGCACTGGTATTTCCCCCGCAAAAAACCTGGGTGTTCTCACACACGTTGTCACAATATTTCCGAATTCATTCTCTCAGAAGCAGCTCATGTTACCTCAAGTGTGAATAGAAGATGGTATGTGAATTCTTAAACTAACTGTGCTGTGACATATTGAAACATGTTATCCAACATCAAAACAACAATAGTACACCAAGAAGTAGAGGCAACAATAACAGAGTCTAGCAGCAGTTTCATAGTTTAAAAAAGAACAAAAATCAGAACATCCTAAACACCAGTGCCTCCTTGTATAGGATCATTTCACAATGAGTTATTATTGTGCTCAGGCAGAGGACTTGATAAATGAAATCCTGCACCAACACAATACCTCCTTTCTTTGAGGTCAAACATCCTCTTGAGCATTCATTGTTTCTGAGCGCTCTCTCCCCCACTTTCATATTGCCGGACTTACAGTACAACTACGTAATAAGTGTCTGTGTGTGTGTGTGTGTGTGTGTGTGTGTGTGTGTGTGTGTGTGTGTGTGTGTGTATGGGTGTGGGGAGTGTATAGGAAATGCTTCTGCCTCTCAGTAGCTGTCTAAATTTAGAGCCCAGTGCCTCCACCGTCCAACTGTCACAGGCTGCGTCGGACTGTCGGCCTCTCAGGAAAGAGACTTGAGGCGTGTTGAAGTGAATTGCAGAAGCTCGGGTGGGCTGATCTGAGAACAACACATTTGTTCGACATACGCCCTGAAAACAGGGTGGTTATAAATACACAGTGTGGCTATACTGAACAGAGGCAAAGGAAGTGCAAAAGCAACGCAAATGTTTTTTAGAAAACGGGCAGCTGAGGTGATATGCAGTGGGTTTTTTTTCCAAATTTCTGAAAAAATAAGTCCAAAAAATATTTGAGCACTGACAATTATCAGTTGTTATACATATTTACAGATTTTTTTTGTTTTTTTGATGCTAACAAAATGTGGCCAAGAGATGAACACACACTATGCGCTCCTGCGATTTGGCAACCTTCCCTTGCAAAAAAACAAGAGTTGTTGTTTTGATGTCATGCAGCAAACTGCCCCATTACACACATACACACACACACACACACACACACACACACACACACACACACACACATACATACACACACACACTTACTTATTTCACAGAAGCAATTTATGCCATGATTAAATTTAACTAAAGTGCTAACGCAATCAAAATTGAAATGCATTTCCATTTCTGACATGTTTTTATATCCCGACAGGTTTTTTTAAAACCTTTTTTTCATCTGCTGAGTGCAGGGAAGACCAGTTCCCATCCTCCCATGTCTATTTGATTAGGAGATGTGTCAGTTTGATTGTCGATTTGGAGGGCAGCACCTCCTTTATTGACTTAGTGCAGTCACAGACCCCCCCTGTCCTCCTAACATAATTCTGCACTGTGACATCCTTTGTCAGTTGATTACAGGACGGTGCCACAGTCGGTTTCCCTGTGAGTTTGCAAATTAGCTTTGTCATGTTGTTGTGAACAAGATGGTGCTGTTTACATACTGTTAATCTTTATAAAGGCTGTTAATATCACTTCTAGTGATGTTATTTAACCATTAATGTGGGCTTGAATAGACACCTGTCATTATATGAGAGAGCAGGAATGGGGTTGTACGTCATTGATAGTGGTCTGACGCTCAGCGACCAACACACCGGGTCCCAGCATGTTAGATATACATTTACACGTAAGGTGTGCAGCATTGCCAACCATAAATTGCATGCCTCATGCATATTAATGCTCCAACTATCAAAGAGCAAATACAAGATGCAAATCAAATGGTGTCACCATAATAAAGAACTATGAAAGTTGAAATATAAATCACTGAAAAACCAAGTAGCAGAGAATAAAAAACATGATGAATAGGCATAAAATATGTAATTTATATCATCACAAATTCCGACATTTATTTGGCCTCCATGGTTCAAATACAATCAACTGTTTCCCTCCCAGTCAACTGCGTCACACTGTACAGTTATTTATCATCTGGCGCCCTCTAGTGGCCCGCGTGAGAAGCGCCGGTCTCTGCCGAGGTTAGAGTTCACAGCAGAAAACATGGCGGCTCCCAGCAAAGCGACCGTGGTTCTGAAGGCTGTGAAGAAAATAGCGGTCCAGTTTTGTCCGTTTGAGTCTAACGTCCGATCCACGCGGTAAGAAGTGTGTGTGAAAGTCTCGCTGTGTATGAGGAGTCGTTTTTGTGTCGATGGACTGTGTAAAAAACGGAGTATTTTTAACAATGAGGTGACCGTCTGCGACATTGTTTCCAAACTAGTTAGCCAATTCAGTTTTTAGGTTGTTTACTTACGTTGGCTAATAACTTGTAATCATGATTAGTTAATTAGTTACACCTGTGTTTGCTCTGCAGTGACACGTCAAACTGTCCGGCCCGTTAGGATGCTTATGTTAACCCTTTGAGCTGTGCTATGTAGGAATTAATAGAGAACGAAACTTCATCAACCAGTAGGAGGAATAATCCTGTAACCTCTCCCACCCATAGGGTGCAACAAAATGCAAAGGACAAGCACAGTGTGGACACTTCCTCACACGAGGTATAATCAAGCTAAATAAGTGGAAACACCTGGGTTGGTGAATAATGTTAAATGATTGTGTCTTCCTGCCTGTATTGCAGTAGGGGGAGAATAAGATAGTCAAGTAAATGTAGCAATACCAAATGGTAAAATACTTGCGTCCAGTGCACAGTAGCAAAAAATGGAAATATTCATGCGGTAATGTAATCGGTGTGTAACGCGCTCCTCTTGCCCCACAGGGAGTTTCTGGCCATGGTGGGCTCAGAGAAGGCCAGGTCTACCAACATGAACTGTGAGGTGATATCGGTGGTGAGACACGACCAGTCTGCTCCCGTGGTGGACATCACTTACTGTAAGTACCGCCTGACCACATTCAAATATGTGGGAGAAGGTATCTGAGCGCGGGACTTTGTGAAGCGGTGTGATTGTGGCCGGAGTTTTGCATTTGCAGAAGATATGTCGAGTCACAAACTGTTGTACAAATGTTTTTTTTAATTTCTTTTATATCCCCCATGAAGCAGATTTATGTTGTTTGTGAGTTTTTATATCTGAATTTCACCGATCATTTTCATGCAGTAAAGAAATTACAAAAGGCCGAGAAATTATCAAAGAGAAGATTTAGAATTTTGCATCTGTAAAACCTCTAGCAGACGAGATTAAAGAAATCTTTTAACATTGACACTTCTTGGCTGAGACAGTTAAAGACGGGACAACAAAAAACTAAAGGCATCATAATGCGTCTGGACACCTAAATTACATGTTGTCATATTAACGTCCTCAGAATTCCTATTTTTCATCTTTTAGTTTCTTTAAATTTAACTATCTAGAAAGAAACTACAGAGACTTTATCTATCCTAAGAAAGTCACTTGAGCCAGTGCTTGAAGAAAACATTTGACCTGTTCTATGTTATAATTGCTGTAGGTCCAGATGGTCTCCGTCTTTAAAAACAGTCCTGTAAGAGTGCTCGTGGGTTGTTGCTTGTCGTGGAGTTTCCTGCTGACGGTGTTACTGCATGATTACTCACACACAAGGAGTCAAGTACTTGTCAAAAGTTGAGATGTCTGTCACAGGTCAGCGGAACATTGTACGGATGATGCTCGTTGTGTGTTGCTCGACTTCTGCTCAGAGTTAACCTTTGACCTTTCTGCTTGTTGCGCTCCTCTTACAGAGATGTGTGTCATTCTGAGTCGTCTCCTCGTGTCTTTGTCCTTCTCTGCTACAGTAGACGGAGACAAGCTGGTGTTGAAGGGAGCGAAGCTGACCAGCAGCGAGATGCTGAACGCGTTTCAGTCACTGTGCACGGCCAAGGACCTGCAGGCAAAAATCGCAGAAAAGAAATAAAGATCCTCGTGTCAAATATGTGTGGAATGAATCTGTATGTAGCTGTGTATATTCTGCGATTTTTATTATTAAAGTATTTCATTTAAATGTGGATTCACGTTTCACTGAAGCATTTCCTGCGTCGATTGTGCTGTGAAATAAAGATGATACTGAGTTTGCTCCTCTTCCTCAAACTCCTCCACATCCTACCAGATGTTCATCGCGATCTACATGAACTTCACTGTCCAATTGAAAAAGTACGGCACCCTCTCGTTTAGGGGAAAACGCGTCGACATTATCCCTATCAGCTATGCTTATCTTCTTCATATTAAAGTCTTCAATTGAAATGCTCTAGCTGCTAAAAAAAACATGCTGTGATCAGTACAGTCACGGTGTAGCCTTGCATAATGTGGCATTTTCCTGATAAAAGAGATCCTTCCAGCGTTCCAGAGAACATTGTGCAAGCTCCAACCTTTGACACAGCAGGCTCAAATGTAATTTGGCAGTTTTAGATGCAGCCCCAACTGTCACCCAGGCACAGATAACTGAAATCCTCTCCCCTCTGCTAGCTATGCTCTGTCCCATTAGCATCTGTAACTTTATGGGGTTTTCTTCATGGATGGATTATTATTACAGTCACATAGGAAATGTGTTTTCACCAGTTCCTAATGGAGTTTACAATAATCATTTACAATAATAAATAAGTGAATAAAGGTTTTTAATTTCCAAGTCTACTGTTAAAAATAATAAATCGTTAATAAATAGATTTTGCTATCAGCAGCCAATATGTACAAATATATGGTTGAACAACCGGGCCAACCAACACGTGTTTATCATCTTATAATTGATCTATAAAGCATTAGTAAGTTATTCATTTATCAATATTAAAGGTATTAGTAACCATTCATAATCCCAGGGGAGTTTAAAATACCTAATGGGCAACAGTCCACCACTACATCTCCCATGAGGCTTTGACAGTGTGCCACCTGCTTCAGACTCATGGGATGTGTTGTTTCTGCATGCTAACAGAATAACCGTTGATTCCATTGGTAAAAATTACAATATGATGAGATATAAAAAATGCCCATTTAATCTCAGAATATAAACAAAACACCCACGACGTTTCGGATTTTGTTGTTTATAAGAAAACACATTTAGTGACACATGCTAGTAGCAAGAGGGACGAGAGGCGGGACTTCAACGCTCAATTATGTGACGTGCAGGCTGTGATTGGTTCCTACCGCGTCCCTGGACGTTGGGCTGGCCCTTTAAAAACGGGTCTGTTCCCACACTGGAAGAGCGTTGAACCCAGAGTCACTCCGCTACTTGTTACCAGGGATATCACATCACACACTGCAAACATGGTTGAGAAATTTGTTGGGACGTGGAAGATGGTTTCCAGCGAGAACTTTGATGACTACATGAAAGCAATTGGTAGGAGAGGGTGTGGGTGTAAACGCCACTATCAGACTGTCAGTTGTTGCTTAATTGTTAATTGAATTATGCTCACTTGACGATTGATTTCATGTCAGATTGCTCAATTTGTGCAGTGTCTGTATAAATGTATATCTGTGTATTTGTTTTTTGTCAACACCTTCACTGTGTTTATATTTGATGCATTTCGATGATCTTGCTGTGCAGGTGTGGGCTTTGCGACCCGGCAGGTGGGGAATCGGACAAAGCCCAATTTGATAGTGACCGTGGACGATGACGGGATTGTATGCCTGAAGTCTCAGAGCACCTTCAAAACTACTGAAATCAAGTTCAAGCTCAACGAGCAATTTGAGGAGACGACCGCAGACGATAGGAAGACGAGGGTTAGTGCGGTGTGAGAGAGAATAACGACCGCAGAGTGTGCGTGTGTGTGTGTGTGTGTGTGTGTGCTGGAGGTAACTGCTTGTCTCTGTTGTGTGCCCTGCAGACCGTGGTGACTCTGGAGAACGGCAAACTTGTGCAGAAACAGAGCTGGGACGGCAAAGAGACGAACATCGAGAGGGAGATCACGGATGGGAAGTTGATAGCGGTAAGGATGAACTTTTCTGGGAAATTAAACCAGCCAATTTGGTAGTAATTTAGCAACTCTCTTTTATTACTTTTAAATGTGTCCAATAAGTAATGTGAAAGTGCTTCATCACTCATAAGCATCCTTGCGTTTCTTTTCTTTTTCTTTTTTTACCACTTAAAAAAAATTCACAGGCTCTTTTCATGTTTGATTTGTTCATAAGTGTTCATAAAAAGGCTGTCGATGCAAATTAAATATGTTCACTACCACTTATTCCCACCGCTCCTCTGCCCACATTCCACTCGAGAGAATAAAAGCAAACATGTATCTTGGGGTAAAAATAATTGGCTTAAAATGTCATTCTACTACAAGAAATTCTAATGTAACGGTGGGAAGTAATGCAATTAAATACTATAATGCTCAAAGTATTCCCTTATATGGACAAGGAAGATGGCAGTTAGTTTATATCACTAGATATTTAAAATATCTATCTATCGCTATATATTACTGTAACATTGACTTTGGAAACACAAATATTGTAGAGTTCTTCCACAAACTCGAAACTTATATATGCAAGAATTCAATCGCTCTCTCTCGCTCCCTCCATCCACAGAAATGCATTATGGGAGACGTGATTGCAGTGAGGATGTACGTAAAGGAGTGATGGGGTCCCTTCGCCCCACTCAAAGGATTCATTGCCGGATGACAGGCTCAGTTCAATGAGCGCAAAAACCAAAGTAAAGGCGTGTCCTGCTCTTTCTAGTCTTTATCTTCACTGTGTTGCCAAAATCTAATTTCTGTGCCTCTGCTCTCCAACACGTTTCATTTGGAATTGTTGTGGTGATTTGAATAAAAAAATTAATGAAAATTTATCAAAACCGTGTCTCTGTGTTCATTCAATGTTAATTAAAGGTAGTTTTTTTTTTTTTCTTTTTTTTTTTAAAGTCCAAATTCAATTATAACTGTCTTCAAAGCATTCCAGTCATCAGGGCGTGCTGAGGAATGCTGCACAAAAAGTGCTCTAATGGGAACCTAATCTGACATGCCGATTTCCTGACTTTAATGCTTTATTCCCATGCTTGGAGAATATTTCCGTAATCATTCCACATCTACTCACTTTTTCCAGTAACTTTGGCTTGTGCAGTCCTTTCTTGCTTCCTTATTTTGGTCAGAGGACACGCAAAATGATCCAAACATATTCCCTATTCAAAGGTCAAGATGTAAAAGTCAGCCATCCTGATTATTTGTGCTGGCAGGGACTCCTGGAGGAATGTGAACTCTTCTTTAGACTTATTGAGCGCATCATGCGGAGAGGTCAGTGAGGAAATGTATCTCCTCTTCCCTTTTGGGAGGTCAAACATTTCCCGTACTTGCAGCTGTGCATACATGGAGAAACTAAAATGCATTATGGGTAATCCAGTATTTGGCCACTGGCTAAGTGTTTCAGTATGTTGGGCTGGGGGGGGGGGGAGGGAGGGATTGTTTCCCACGACAGGAAAAGCGGGACGATAGCACTGATTGGACCTAACGGCCAAAGCAGGTGGAACTCATTTATTTCTGCTGGGACAATGGTACCGGCAGTAGTTCAGGAAGGCACACTGTGTTTGTACTTTGGGGAGCGCCAAGCGGATGATGTCCCAGTGGACGGCTAGCAAAGGTCACCAGAGTAAAAGTGTTTTTAACGCCTCAAAGACATTTCCCTTCTACAGCAGAAGAGCCCTTTGGTAACGAACTTGAACCTCTGCGACACGGCACAAGTCTAAAACGGTGAAAGGAAGTGCAACATCACAGCTTGTGTTGACAATGAACATCAATTCATGTGCGTTGTCCCTTATTCAATAAAATAAACAGAGTTCTAACTTGCATATTGTGCTCACATTATGTATTGTCCTATATAAGGATGTGTTTTATGAAATGGCAACAAACAAACCGACACACAGAACATCTGGGTCCAGGAAGCGTTCGAGGAGTGTTTGTTTCTGGCTCTTCACATTATATAGTGAAGCTGCTATCTACCGTTGTGTGCACTTCGCTTGGGAACTGGAGTCCAAAGGGTGAATGTAAAAATGCCAAAATGGGATTCTGTTTAGCCTTTGTTGGCCATAAGGAAATGTGATCTGTGGTGAAGGACATGGCGATTAAAAAAAAAAAAAGACGATCCTTCGTGTTTGCTGGAGTGGATTATGAATCATCTCACATAGATTTGAATGTGATGTCAACAAGGATATTATTAAAAGAAAACCTTGCTTCTTTCATACATGCTGTGAATGCTCTGCTATCCATTACTAAATTATGTTTGACTTCAATTGAAGAGCTGTTGCTTTTATCTTGTCCGTGTACATTCTGTGTCTGATGGTGGGTATTCTGTATGCACATTATAAAAGCATGGTCTTTTTCTCACAGCCAGAGAGAAGAGATCACATCTGCTACGGATTGACTTACAGGTGCAGCGCTTGTGATCCACAGGCGTCGCCATCACTTTGTTTGGATAACTGCGGGGATGAGGCAGATCTCCACCTCCCTGTTTTATCTCCCACATCTTGATTTGATGGACTTTGGTGTTTCCTAATTAATGGAAAGTGGAGCTTTTTTTGTAAGGGGCTCTCAGTGATATAGCTTTTAGCAATGTTCCACGAGCTGCAGCTTCAATATTTTAATAGACGGCAGTTGGACAGTATAAAAAAAACATACAAGCATAAACATTAACAGTGAGATTCTCTCTGCGCATGTGAAATAATACGCTGTAAGCCAAACAGGATATAAAGGGAGGTATTCCACTGGAGAGGAAGGGTCTCCGATCTTGACGAAGGCAAACATCCCATCAGGAAAGTGAAAATTAGGAAACTGTTAAGAAAGGACAATGATAGATGGAAGCCTGCTGAGAGTTAACTGGCAGACATAGACGGTGTGAAACAAAGGGGCCGCAGGGTAAGCGTCCATTAGGACAGTTCTTTCAAAATCATGTACACGAGAATACACTAAGGTATAAGAAATGTGGCATAAATGTTATCTTGCTAAAGTAACTCCTCATACAATGTAAGCTGCGGATTTCCCCCCTTATTGCATTTGTCTATACGTTTGTGTGTTTTTGTGTGTGTGTTTGTGTGTGTGTGTGTGTGTGTGTGTGTGAGAGAGCGTGTGTTCTCATGCTTTAAAGACAAAGGTATCTTGTTGACACTGGGCTTGTTTTTTTGTTGAGAAAGATTGTCTTGGACTTTGGAAGAATGAAATCACATCCTTTGCAAAACATCTGGAAAGCTCTACTTGTACAGCAGCGCTGACACCCTTCCTTCGCTTGTCCTCTCTCTGCTTGTCCTGAACTTAAACTCTGTCGGGCACGTGCACAGATGTCTATCTTAGGGGGGTTGTGATGTTTTGCATGCAGGAAACGATTCTAAAAGTAAGCCAACGTGAAGCTCATAATGCACGTGAATGTGAGGCAATCCTCCCAACATAACAGCCTGTCTCAATGAATATAGGTCTGTGTGTGTGTGTATTATTTTCACATCACATTTCATAATTGATCTGGAAAGTAAAGTACTTTTTTTCCCCAATTGATTTAGACATGTTCTTTGCATGTAAATAATATGAATAAAGAGTGCATAAAAAGTATCAAAATCGAGCTTGTTAATCCAAAAACATTTCCCCAGACCCCATGACAGAGGTCATGTTTACGAGTATCACTCTCCTGGTCTGAAATCAACTCCATCGTCTGTTCAGTATGTAACATCTGCATGATTTTATGGGTATTTAAATATATAAATATGTCTGGAAATGAAAGATGTGCTACGTGTGCATGTCGAACACAAACACATTTCACCTTTAAGTGGACAAGCTTTCATTCTAATGCAACATACGACATTACTTTTCTTCATGATGCACTTCCAAAATACATTACAAATCTGCTCCAGTAATTACACCTGAGTAGACTTTCTATCATTTCAGTCACGAGTGATTCACTTTTCATTCGCTCATCTGCTGGTGGAGGAACTGCTTGCATGGCCAGGATCTTGCTAAATGCACTCGCTCACCCGTTCTTTGATTCAGGGATGCTGGGCTTTGGCACAAATCCCTATAAGAGAGAATGATGTGTAGACCACAGCGTCTGGTGCTGTAAATGTCCAGTCACAACAATCTAATCTGTGATGCAGAGAACAGTATTTGGGATTTTCTAACCAGGAAATATAAACAACCAGGAAAGTTAGGAACAAACTCAGGGACATTTTTCCACCTCAGACAGATTAGTTTTAAAAGTGAGAGATCATTTCCTTTTCCAGTTGTTGTTCCGCCTTCAATTTAAACTGTGTTACACTTGTCAAATACATCCAGGTACATACGTGAAATCCAACCCTTGCATTCAACTCATCCTATGCATTAAGGAGCAGTGGGCTGATGTAAAGCAACCGGGGAGCAACTTGGGGTTCAGTGTCTCGCTCAAGGACACTTCAACTTTAACTGCCTGGACAGGCTTTAATGCTTGTTCTCAATGATTTTAAGTGTCAAACAATAAATGCCCCAAGCAACCCCTCTTTTCCAGCAACAAATTCGACTTTAAAGTGTTGAGACTGTAACTGAATATGTCAGCATTACAACGATGACACAAAAGAACAGCACGTCTGGACTTCACAACAAATTGATGTCAGCTTTTCTCATTGGGTGTTGAGTCTGAGCCACTTTGGTTTCGGGGAAATTCAAGAATCAAAACATGATTACAGCAAAAATCCCACTCCCACTCTGTGTGTTTTTCCGCTTCGGTTTCTGCTGCAGGGTAGGGACAACCCTGAGATCAACCCCCAACCTAGAGACAGCTCACTGAAGTACATACCTCCACATTCACTCAAAATACTGAACACACATCAGTTGTACCTCAATCCGCTCCACAGGACCTATGGCACCTATGCTGACCCAAGGTCAGTCTCCCTGAGAAAGCAAACATCTGGGCAGAACTATGTCAGTTGAGGCCCCACAGGGGCCGTAGGGGAGGCGGGTTGCCATGCAACACGCTTTCTTGCCGCTGAACTTTGCATTCCAGTTACACTTAAGAGCTAACTCTGATTTCATCAACACGTCTACGAATGTTATGCAAGCTGTCTGGTCGCTCAGAGGCAAGCTGTACTATTATCTCCCCAAAACACTCAGAGAGACATGTCTGGGATTTCAGGAAGCGACTCTGTTTTGGATCAAAGGTTGCAATGTGGAGTCCTGGATTCAACCAAAACATTTAAAGGATCTTTCTTTGTCACATATCAGTCGTCGATGGGCACAATTATCGTCTTTTCCACTGCATACAAACATACTTGCTCCTTTAAGACAATCGCAACAAACTAGAAGAGACAAGGAACAACTTCTGTTTCCTCTCTGGCCTCACACACAGAGAGGTCAGAGGTCACAGGCTCAGCTAAAGCCAACTAGCATGAGAGATATTCATGTGTTTTGGGATTTTTTGTGAGACAGATTTAGACAGTTGCTTGATGCATTGAAAAAGTCCTTAAATGTATCAACCTCAAAATGACATTCTTTTCAAACGAACCAAACGAACGGGTGGAGAAACAGCATGAGTTGTAACTTCTAAAGGCCTTTTCCACCATATGTGAGGAAATTCAGTTTTGCCTTTGAGGACACCACAAAGAATCATTGTTTTTCAAGTCACCCCACAGGAGTTCCTGTCAAAGCTAAGCTAAGTCCCTGCTGCGAGTGATTGTATGGCTCAGAGGAAGGATGGTGGAATTCTTTAAAGTGAGGCTGTGCAAACCAGAGCCAACACAATGGCTTCCCCTAGAGAGCACGGCATTCAGAACTCAGCACTCTGCGTATACACGCATGTTGAACCAGCTTGCTTTTCAGTCAGTGTGTCTATGCTTGTGCATCTCTGTTCAACAGCAGATAAATAAATGTTTTGCTCGGCACTAAAAAGGTCATGAAGTGTTACTTATCGGCTCTGAATCTGCCTTACTTTACCCCAGTGTTGGGCTCATCCACTCCTCCTATAACTACTGTGTGAGAGGACATGTGATCTGTCATCTGGAGGGGGTGATGGTGATGGGGTGAGTGAGGAATGGGGTGCTCTTTGAACACAGTGTGTGCGTGTTCTTGTGAGCTTGAATATACGTGGGTCTGAATAAACCACATGGGAAGTAACACTGTTGGATGGTCTCTGTTTGCTCACATCAAGCATTCTTTGTGCAAAAACCCTCAAGAGGAGCTCAGTGACTCTGTAACAGGCAGAGCGGTTTATTTTATGGCCACAGCATGAAGAGCGTGAACGGAACTTCTGTGAGGGAAAACAAACTTCAAACAATAAATGACCACATAATCAAATCAGTGAAACTGTAAGATGTATGCATTGTTCTGCCCTAAAGAAGTTGCAGGTCGGAGAACTAATTTGCTGATGGATTAAAATATGAAATCCGAGCTTACTTTAAATTTCTATCTGCAGGACTTGTACATCTTATCATTAAAATCAACACAGGAAAAGCTCATTAAATCAACATCACCCATGAATATCGTCTTGGGATGTTTTGAAACTTTGATGTCAAAATCATATGTGTCCATTTTCCATGACCCATTAGCGAGCAACGCTGGGGAGTTCAGGAGAAGACATTAAAGTCCGCAATTCCACTGTCCCACAGGAAGCACCATTCGCACTCTTGTGCCAAACAACACAGCAGCCTGCCTTTGCACAAGCAAAACGAGAGTTCAAAGAATCCGAGTGGGTAAAGTAATGCTTTGTTGTGGTTTTGATGCCACAGATATACACACTGATGTTCTGCTGCAGGTGCTATGGCTGAATGGAGTTGATCTTTTCTCTCCGCCCTGGGTTCAATGTTGTATTAAGCCATGTCAGTGCAGACAGAGGCAGAGAAGGTTTAGAAACATGAGTGACTGAAGCTCAGACTTTATACTTTTGAACTTCAAATAGATTCCTTTGTCTGTCTGTCTGTCTGTCTGTCTGTGTGTATATATGTAAGTATTGCTGAGGACCTAAGGAAGTGCAGTGTCGGATGCGAGCTCTTGAGATCTACTGGATATATTTGTAAGTGGTGCGTTATGTGCACGCGCTGTGTAATGTATTTACACCGCTGAACGGCATGCTGGGTCGGCTACAGCTCATCCTCCGACGGTCGGTACGTCACATCCAAGAACAGATGGCAAAAAAGACACTGAAGAGACAGGAGATCTAGACAAAGATCTAGACAAAGCATGTTGGAACAGGCACTGCACTAGTTTTAAGCCAAATATCACATCTTGCATTTAGCCACAAAACTGGCAATGTGACATTGTGTCTCTGTGTAAAGTGAATACCGGTACATGATATCATATATAGCTGTAATCAAGTTTTCAGTGCTTAGTATGTCAATACGGCTTTATTAAGTAATTCATGTTACAATAGTCGGAGACTGAGCAGGATATCATGCAATGTTTGAGAATACATTTCGAGCACAGACGGGTTGGACTTGGCTTTGGAAACTTGTATTAAAAAAGACAATAGGCCATCAGGAAAGTTGGCGTGATGGATACTTTGAGACATGCTGAAGGCAGCAGGCACTTCCCCACAATGCACTGGAGAGATAACCACAGCCTGTGATAGGCTGGAGGAAAGGGAAGCCATTAATCACACGCTGACCTTTCTCCAAGTGGTTTGTAAACAGGCTTTACAACAGCACAAACCCCAAGAGCAAAGTTATTTTTATAGCTTTACTTTCACATCTATTGCCAATGGTGACAATCAATTAGAGTCATGCACTTTGTTGGTGTACAGTAACAGCACTCCCATAAGAGCCGAGTGAAAGCAGCCAAAGCTGTTTGCTCATGCTTTTGTAGGACAGGACTGCTTTTCTTTCTTAAGCGTCGCTGTAAAACCATAAATCTGAGGTCGATGGGTTTACAGCTGTTTGAGTCGACGTCCATGTGAAACTCAGAGAGAAAGAACTCAGATGCGTTCCCTACAACGCACAGCTGCACGTTAAAACAACAAGCCCCCTCTGTGGATCCACTCTTTTGTGAGCTCTTTGTGTTGGAAGGGGAAAAAGCAGAAGGGAAAGTGGAGCTTGTGACTAAAAGTCAAGATGCTGACACCAGTGTAGCTAAATAAGACATGGTGATGGTGGAGATGGTCAGATTTTAGATGTCAGAAATAACTAATCTGGACCGCAGAGCATGTAAAAAAAGATGTTGTTGCTATTTCCTTGTAACAAGGTTGATAAGAGCGCTGAGCATGAAATAACAGTCGGTCATGAAACCCAAACAATGAGCTGAAAGGTGCTACAACACTGTAGAGCTGAGGGGAACGGAAGAGTCTGGCGATAATTTCCCTGTGGGTTTGTCGTGTGAGCAAAAACTTTAACTTTACACACAGTCCTTCTCATATGAAGACAATTAGAGCGGTATTACAGTATGCAAGTACGAAAGGGAAAAGGGAACGTAAAGGAGGGTCAGTGCTGTTACATTACCTCCTCAGCGCAGTGTGCCAGCAGGGGAGAGGTGAGCATGCACCAAGACGTTAAAGCAGCAGGGAATAAAGAGAATTAGGTGCAGGATAAGGAGACGAGAAGGAGGATGAGGGGTATTTGCTTGAAGCTAGGAGCCGGGGGGGGGGGAGCAGTTGTACTCTTAGTCTCCCCGTGGGTGTTCCTGTCAGAGCACCGGGGAAGCAGACATAATTCACTTAATTGGGTCTCACTGTTGCACATATAAGACAGAGTAACAAAATCACGGAGAGATTTTTCTACAATCTGGGCCAACGGTAGTACGGACTTCCCTCTGCTGTCTCAGCAAATTAAATATTTTTTCCCCTCAATACTTTGCTCCAGTCACATATTTTCAAGTACAAGTGTAAATCACAGTAAAGGGGCAACTGTGTAAAAATGAAAGACTCTTTGATCTCTGCACGTCATCAATGAATGAAAGAGATGAATTATATTTGAGACCATGCTGCTCTCATTATCGCGTGTTCTAGCCTACTGATGGATTTTTACATCATCACCTAAACAGTCTGACTAATTTATACATAAATCACATGACAGCTGCCCCCCCCCCCCCACCCATCTCAGAACAGGACATGAGTGACCCCTTTCCCCACATTCTCTGGGCGACTGATGTATGCTTTGTTCATGTCTTTGACCTGCGACCCACTACTCATTCTGACTGGACTGAATCAGCGCGCTTTAACCTTTGTGTGTCGGAGCTTAAACCAGTGTGTGGTCGTGCAAGGCAGCATGCCAGTATGAAAAAAACCAACCCCGCATGAGCATAGAATAAAGCCAACTCTGCAGAAACATAGATCTTGAGTTCCCATGTGGACAAGAGTGGAATATTTCCCACTAGGCTTTCTGACAAACTTATCTCAATGATGAATTTGAAGATCCAAGAGTCTGTGCTTTTTGTAGAGAGTTCCAAATAACTGTTGGCCAAGACCTCGTATGCTGTTATCTATGCAGGCTTCATGTAAACTGGCTAAATTCCACATTTTAACCACTGTAAACAGTCAGCACTGATAGTAAGCCTGCAAACTTAATTTATCATTTCACGGTGCTGATTGTATGATAGCTCATACGAGACAGTTTAGTCATATTTTCAAACTAAAAGACTCTTTACTGAACTCTCGCCCTACATTTCTGCCGTTCTGTCTTTCCTCTGACAGGCAGGTCATCGATTTGTCAAAGATTTTGAATATTAAAACATTTACTTGCAAACCCACCTATATTGATAAAGAAATCATTTTACATTTTGTAAACATGCTTATCCGCTTTCTTGCTGACATTTACATGGGAAGATCGACACCACTCTCATGTGTGTCCATCAAATATAAGACTACAGAGAGCCAGTTAGCTTAGCTTAGCATAAAGACTGGAAACAGGTGGAAACAGCTAGCCTACAAAACCTCGGAATCGTGTCGTTACCGCTATGCTAGGGAACCAGAGGAACTGTTACCTACCACTTTACAGTGTTTATGCTAAGCTGAGCTAATTGCCTGCTGGCCGGAGCCACACAGTATTTAGTGTACGGACTTGAAAATTGTATTGAGCCTCAGATTCAATGCTTGGCAAGCAAAGCTTTTTTTAAACATCTTAAGCAAAAGATGAGCATCCACGATATTGAATGCCTTCACTGTAAAAAAGTCTCTCTTTTGCATTAAAAATATCCCACAGGGAGAGAAGGCCAAAAGATACCAGCGCTCATCTACTACAACCCTTATAAAAAGCAAAACAATTTTTCATTCAAGGACTCTGTCATGTAAGAAGATAGCATGTAAACACTAGATCTTGGGGGGGGGGGGGGGGGGGGAACACACACACACACACACACACACATTAAGACCAAAGAATACAGGAAATTTAGTTCCTAAAGAGCTTTTCTGAGCAAGTACTTGGTGACCTTGTTCCCTTAGTGTATGTCTAGGAGCATGGTACGCATCCTGTGCAGACACAGCAACTTTTTTTCACTAGAAATGAACTGTGTGAACCGTGTCTCTGTCTCACACGCTTTAAAAGCATGGGCCAAAATCAAATAAACTGAATGAAGGGGCCTATCTTTCACGCATACTGTACTAGTGTGCATCAGCAAAGCAGTCAGGGTGCAGCCATGGCAGAAAGAAACATTTTCCATGTGACATTAAAGAAAAATGAAGTGTGCAAATATCCCACCACTAAGCTTCTACAGATGAAAACGGGTGCCTTGTGCCATTGGAGTGCCTCTGCAGTAAACTTGTCACTGCGTACGCTCACTGTACTATTCGCCTGTGTTGACTCAAGTCAACACAGATTAGATTAGTTTCCATTTCAGCCAAAAGGTACACACTGTGAGGTCCGTTTATGTGTGCCTCATATTTAAAATTTAAAAAAGTAAAAGTAAGGAATCTCACAAGATAAAACTATTAATCTGAAACTATGCTGCAGTACCTGAGTGAATATACACATTCACTTTCTAATTCTTAACCAGCTCAACCAAACTCCCCTCACCCCTCTCCCAGCATACACACTAATTTCCCAGACAGACAAGCACACACACACACACACACCTCTACAGCAGTAATCCCACCAGGTTGTTGGGTTCTATGGTGGTCAGCATTTGTCGGATGCAGCTTTTATTTGGGCCTGATTACATTCAGGCACAGTCATCGCATGGCCTCTGTCGGCAGGGATAACGTTCATTGGGGTTGGATTCGCGTCCGCCTCACTGGCTCCATTCACTGGGCCCGGCACAATCATTTAGAACTGGCAGACGTAACACCTAACCCACAGAGCCGGGCCAGCCCAGTCAGCAAATACACCCCCTCACCCCTATAGCAATCATAGCAGGGGGAGTAAAATGAGAGGAAGGGTGAGACAAAAAAAGAGATAGGGAGTAGTAAAGAGGCGGAGGGAGCGAGTGGGAGACGTGTGTGAGCAGCTCCTGCATTTTGGGTTCATAGGGATAGAAGGACAAACAGAAAAAAGAGGGACTGTGTGTGTGTGTGTGTGTGTGTGTGTCTGTGTGTGTGTGAGAGAGAGAGACAGAGAGAGAGAGCGGTAGAACAAACATGGCTTTTCATCACCTGATTGGCCAGCAGCTCTTTTTTTGAACCAAAGCCGTTTCCGCAGCAGTGTTTTGAGTTTTTGCCCCTGATGGCCTCTGGAGCAGACAGCGGTGGGCCGTCAGGGCTTGCAAGGCCGTCTCTGCTGGCCTAGACACTGACAGAATCCCAAAGATTTTACAATGTAATGTTTTCTAAATATTTTTTCCCATGAGCTTATTATCTCATTATCTTACTGTCTTCCTCAGTTGCCCAGCTTCCAGCGCAGCTTGTTTTAAGGAGAGCTTTTATCCAATCAGATTTCGCCCCGATGCTGTCTCAAAGAAAAAAAATCTACACGGAGGTCTTCAGAATTACAAGTGAAACCCTTCAGCAGTTTAAGTAAATTGGGACGATATTGTTGATTGTCATGGTGTTCAACGAATCAGATTTTTAGTTTTACATGTTGGGCGTATTCTTTGACATGTCAGAGCCGTCTAGCTGGCCTACAAGTACGTCAGCATTAACATGCGGCTTGATTGGTCAGTGGGCTAGCGTGACTGTTGTGGAACTAGCTAGCAGAACTTTGTAGTAGTAAGAGTTCAATTTTAATCTGCAAGAAGTTTTTACGTGACATTACATTTTTAGCGTTTTGGCATGTTTGCCGGTGACAATCCCAATATCTGCCGCCTCTGTCGAGCGGACATTTTCAGCCCTCAAACGCATTACAACGTAATGAAGAAGTACAACTGGAGAGGCTCGACTGTCATCACTGGTGTCTGTGAATCGAGAAGGAGCTCTGGCTGGAACTGAACCGCACCGATGTTCTGTACAACCGTGGGATTAAACTCTTTGTAATCAAAGAAAGGAGGATGGACTTTGTCTTTAAATTGTGAACAGCAGCTTTGGAAAGTGAACTGCTTTTGTTTTTTTACATCTGCAGTAGCATTACTGCTGTGTTAATTTTTTTATTGTGTCATTTTTCTGATATGCTTAATATTGTTCCCTCTGATGTGAATAATATTTGAATGGTGCCCTCGAGTGTGTAGCGGAATGCGTGTTTTAGCGCCGCAGTTTTGCTGGAACATGCAGAGGCCTGTTGAATCGTGTTATTTAGGTTTTATGTTATTCTACCTGCTTTGTTGTCATATAAATATATGTGACTGGTTCTTGTGAGTTTGTTCTTGTCATCGTGTTAATTACATTGATTTTGACTTTATGCATTGCTTGCATAGCATAGCATAGCATTGCATAGCTTGCATAGCATGCATTGTTTTTACATGAAAAAAACAACAACCCGTAGCTGTGTCATAATGAGGTTATTAGGAGGTGGTTCAACTGTAGTAGGACAGCACTGAAGGCCCAGGTTTAAAATACACAGCCCGCCACTGGGGGCACACTACTAATTTGTCAATAAACTCAGATATTTGAGATCCATAAATGTGGCTGCTGCAAAGCATGTGCAAAAAATGTGCCTGACCTGTGGAAAGTATGACAAAAAAAAGATGCAGCCAGAAAACAGTTTCACATTTGTGCAAATGGTTCTACCATTGTTTAATGCAATATATTTAATTATATTGAACATATGTATCATTTATTTGAACAGTAAAGGCTATTACTACTAGTACTGATGGTTGTATTTAATGTGTTATGGTTTTGTGATTTTGTATGAGCCAGCCTCTGCTGCTCTCTTGTGGTGCAACTGAAAATGTGTGTTATTGGAGTTAGGACTAAGAGGGAAAGGCTACACATTTTAATAAACACAACACAACACTTAATTTAATTCTTACATTAATAGTGGCACTTAGTCATAATGGACACCTTTTGCTAAATTGTATTCAGTAGTTTTATTCTTCATGTGATACTGTTGCTGAATCTGTTCAGTCCCTGCATGGTGTTGTTTATGTCCGTGTATGGCATAACTAACTTAAACATTCAAAGGCATACATGGTAGATTATATCTGAGAACAAACTGGTTACGGTGAAATAAGTGGACCTATCGGCGTTTTGGATTAACATGAAGAGGTCAATAAAAGGTCTTCAATTGCTCACATTTCCTGAAAACAATACATGATATTTGTTGTGATATTTTTTTTTAATGTATTGTTGTTGTATTGTTTTTTGACCAGTGCAATAAATTGTCTTTGTTACTTCTATGAGAAAGTGAATTTTGGCCTAACCGGAACATACAGGCGGCTCCTTTAAATGGATCATACCATTAATGACAGAAGGGGGGGGGGCTATAATTGTTAGCCATTCCCACAACGTGATGGTATTCAGCTGCAAAATTCTGCTGCAAAAATAAGGCAGGCATTTTAATTTGAAATTACACATTCTTTTTATTCCATTTGAGTGACCAAAATAGTAAACAATGACACACACTTGGAAATTAATGTCTTACGTTAGGCGCCCCGGAAGTCCCTGCATTTACAAACGCACTTGGCTCGCGCTCTGCTTGTTTCCAGCTGGGAGCTAATGCGTGGGGTTAAGGAGATCTTACCTGACAGCGTAAAGACGACTTAAAAACAGATTTTCCTGTCAAATTAGGCGAGACCGTGAAGTGGGCCAGACATGTTTGCAACAACAACAACGACGACAGACAACCGCCGCGATGGCCCTGAGGGGAACGAAAAGTCCTCGCAGACAACCGCAACAACGGAGTACTGCGCAAAGTTGCAGCAGTGGATGTGGCAGTATTACTGGGGGTACGCAAACTGGCAGAGCTGGCTTGCTATGTCAGCCTATCCCTTCCCTCCTCCGTGTGGTTTCCCTACGCCGGGGAACAGCGATCAGACACCCGGTGCCCACGCTACGACCTCCGGCATTGGGCAGCAGGCTTACGACGCGCTGAACCGGTACAGTTACCCGTATCCCCTCGGTTTCCCTGCATCCTACCCTCATCCAGGTGGCCCCCACACGGAGCAGACCTCCGCTACCGATGCCCGGCCAGCCCAGCTGCAGAATGGAAATCCACCTCAGGCAGGTATGGATCCGTTTGACAGGGAGTTGCTGTAGCAGTTAAAGGCCTTAACTCGTCCATAAGGCTGTTCAGCCTGCAGATACATGTCTGCATGCTGTGTGCTTTAGGCGTAAGCTAGGTCATGGGTCTGATGGGAAGCGGGCTTATTTCACAGTGTATTGCCCTGTGGACACACGATGCTTGGACTCATACCAATGTCTTTCTCAATGCTTTGTTAACCTCTGCTAGTGTGTGCCATTTTTAGAAATAAAAGGATTCTCAGTACGCTTGTCTTTTCATCTGCTCCACACAGGACGGGAGTACACCATCCCCTCTCCTCTCCTGAGGTTCCTCGCTGAGACAGTGGACTTCTTTATCCTGTTTTGTGTGAAAGCCACCATTGTGCTGTGGGTCATGCATCTGAGTGGAATGAAGTGAGTGAAACTATTGAACACTGTTCACGGGAAAGGGATCATTCCACAAAAACATCCTAAACTAGGCTAACCGGGCCCTGGTGGTGCTGTGTCGGTTATGCAACATACTGAACTTGCGTGACCAAAGCGTTTGCATCATTGCTTTAGGCCAAGCCGTTTTCAACAATGCCCAGATCTTTACTGTCTCTCCTCTTTTTAAAGGGACATTACCAAATTCATCACCCACTTCATTGTGGAGGAGATAGACGAGAACACGTCCATGGAGGACCTGCAGAAGATGATGGCTGTAGCTCTCGTCTACAGGGTGCTAGTCTGCGCCTACGAGGTAACTCACATTTTGCACTGTTTTGACAAAGGTGATGTAGATTTAATATGCAGCATTTAAGTTGTTGAAAAGTCACACGTCAAGCTGTGTAGTTCATGTTAATTAGCTGTGAATGCATGGTCTTTTTTCTTTAGCTTGTCAGTCATGGTTTTGTGTTAATTAAGATTGCAAAATTTGGTATCGCAATACTTGATAATTCACCAATATTGATATATTGCCCCAAGTTAATTTCACATTGATGCATTCGTACATTCAGCAACATCTTTCACGTCCACAGGGAGGGAACATTCACCGTTTTTGTAGTTTTTTACTGAGTTGATATTCTATTGTTTATTACTTGTTGCTCTTGTTTTTCTACTCTCTATCTTGTGTGCACTGTCCACTTTGCTGCTGTCATCCTATGAATTTCCCCACTGCGCGACTCATAAAGGATTACCTTATCGTATATTGTCCGTTCACATTCAGTATGAGCTGCATCATTGACGCATGCTGTTGTTTAATGAGGAGTCGGGCACAGTCTGAGTTCTTCTCAGACACAACATTACCTCCCACAGAGGACAGTGATGCAACGTTGCGTTCATACTTGCCTGAGATGAAGTCATGTATCGTGTGTCTTGTTGGACTTCGGCATCAGCGGCTGGTTTTCCCTGGTGGGAACCAGCCTTGGGACATTCAGACACCTCTGCTCACACTAATGCCATCTGGCAGGTTTCCTTCCAGCCAAGCTTTTGACCTTGTTTGTACAAACCTGAAAAAATTGCAAACTGTTTACATTTTGTCCTTCTTGTGCAATCAGACCATCTGTATTTGGGGTGCTGGTGGGGCCACACCGGGGAAGTTCCTGCTCGGCCTGCGGGTGGTGACGTGTGACACATCCACTCTGGTCCGACCAAACCGAGTCCTTGTGGTCCCGGCTTCTAAAGTCTCCCTCTCTGCGTGAGTGATCACGTGCTGGATGTTAAAGTTAAAGTTGTATCCAGTAGTCTCCGTTACCTGTACAGCACCTGTGTGAGAATTCTAACTCTGGTTTTGTTTTGTCTCAAACTTTCGCAGCTCTACAGTGCGGGCCCTCAATAAGAACTTCTCCATTGCTTTCCTCTTTCCCGTCTTCATCACTCTCCTCTTCTTCCAGCACAACAGGACTGTGTATGACATTGTGGCAGGGACCATTGTAGTCCAGCGCAGAGGAGGCAGATAGCCTCTCCTCAGGCAGCGCACACTCTCTCTTATATTTGACAAGAGTAATGAAAATGGCGCTACAGGCCCGTTTGTGCCGAGTGTCTTTTTAAAGTTAAACCGGTCACAAATGAACTACCGACAAAAGCGATGCACTGGCCCATTTATTCACTGCATCAAACAAGGACTGCACTTTAAAATTCGTGCGGTTTAAGCCTGGTTCGTTTGAATCAAAAGAATCCCGCTTTACATCTTTTGGTGTTTGTTTTTACCACAGAATCAACAAATAAGGTGTCAGGAAACCCTCTTAAGTATTGTGATTTTTGCAAAATATGTTCAGCTGTAAAGGGTGCTGTCTCATAGGATGTAAATCTTTAAAATATGTGCTATGTCATAATATACTGCTTATTTATTTTTGTGAATCTTAAAGTCTTTTATTTGTAGGGTTCAATTATTCATCTTTTACAAACAGAAACATATGCCAGCAGAACAATTTGACACATTTTTATACTCTCAACAAGAGTTCTACACATAAGGGCTTTACATTTTAAGATTAAACAATATTAGCTTCTAAAAGTAGCATTGTTCTTTTCTTCAAGGTGATAATGGTGAATCAATTGTTTGGTTTGCAAATAATTCTTTGTTTTACTTTTTAATTATTCTTAAGCGCTCGGACTGAGGGAAAATAAAGATCCCTCTAAAGATCCCTAAGACCTGAATGACTGTATGAGAGACACAGAGAGAGAGAGGAGTGTATGTGCGCGTGTGTCTGTGAGTCTGTGTGTTTATCAACATCACTAATTGGCTCAATCGCGAACACCTGTGTGCCTGAAGCCATTTCATGGAGATAAAACAGGGAAACACCTCTCAAACAAATCATCAAATCATCAGAAAGTTGGTTTTCCTCTCAATTAACGGCTTCGGTGTCAAATGTGGAAATCTGTGGGATTCTACAGTAATTTTTCTACGACAAGGACAAGATTAGCTACTTCTACATCCAGAAATTATGCATGAAGAGTGAAGATTGTGGACACAGTGGCAAAACACAAATGTTTTTTTCACAAGAATCTCAAGCTGCTCTTCACTCTAGCGGTGACATCACGCACTCTAAGCTGCGCAATACACACCCATTATAAAGTCAGAAAAGGGCTGAAAAATCATAAAAGTTAAATTGCTGCAGTTCAAAGAGTTTAAAAGATATCAAAAAGCTGAATCATGTTGGCAATAGTTAAGGGTTTTCTCAACATTGTAAAGTTGAAATGGTGTCTGTAGCTGAAAGTATGAGGAAGTTGAAGGATTAAGAGGATTTGAAAATCTTCTCCATAGAAACCCATTCAAAAAAAAGTTGCAAAAAGCTTATTAATTCAAAACGTTTAAAGGTTAGAAATATGAAAAGTCATAGCAGAGATGAGCTGAAGGAGCTGAACATTCTGATAGTTGAATGGTTTCTGTAGCTTAAAATATGAAGGAGCAGAAGAGTTTCAAAAAAAGGGGGACGGAAGAAATAGTGGAAATAGAAAATGCATTTCCTGCTGAAAATGCGTTGGAATGCTGAAAGCTGAAATTAATCGTGAAAAAATTGCTGAAAATTAAGAAATGGGAGACTATCTGTCTGAAAAATGTTGAAGCCCAAAAGCATTTAAACTGCACTGCTGAAAAACCTTCTCGTTGAAATGTCTAACTATGGTGTCTGTAGCTGAAAGTATGAGGAAGAAGAAGGCTTTGAAAGTTGAAGTATAACAGGATTTGAAGATTTTCTCCATAGAGATCCCATTCAAAAGAAAATTGCAAAAAGCTTAATTCAAAAACCTTAAAGATTACAAGTTTGAAAAGTCAAAGCACCCCTCTCCTGAAAGCTGAACATTTTGAAAATATTCTCCATAGAGATCCCATTGAAAATAAAAAGCTTAATAATTCAAATAGTTTAAAGGTTAGAAATATGAAAAGTCATAGCACCCCTCTGCTGAAAGAGCTGAACATTTTAATTGTTGGAATGCTTAACAGCATTCCAACAATTATGTTTTACCGTTTTGTTTAGCAGAATATCGATAAGAACGGAGTGCAAATACAAACAGGATAAATAACATGTCTCAACAGAAATAATCATAAATATAAATACAAAGCACAACTCAATTCTCCAAATCTGTATTCAAGAATTAAACTATTTTGAAAGCATTGCTTGCATGTTACAGTGAGGGACAAATTACTATGGGCAATTTTGAATTGTATGCATATTGTACAGTCGATGTTCTAACTTGAAATATATTTAAATTTTAAAAGGTGATCAGTTATTTGACCTCTCACCTTGGATCCTAAATTACTTTGTATAGAAGTTGTCCAAATCCTCTGGCACATCAACACCATATTAAGTTTTGTCTTTTTAAATTGTAAAACAATTGCGAGACACCATACAAATCACAGTATTGCAATTGTTACGTTTTTATATTTGGTATAAATATATATATGATTGATATTTGTATTTTATATAGTTAGTTTCCGAATAAAAAATATTTAGTTTTGAGTTATCTTTTAAGTTTTGTCTGTGGTGCTGATCAGGAGTCTGTTTCAGAGGCACCCAAACAAACAACACCATTGACAAATAATTCCACTCACGGTATATATATACGCCTATGGCTTTGTTTGTTTGTTGCAACATAACATTAATAAAAAAAATTGAAAATATCATAACAATAATTTGTTTCTGTAATAGCTACCATGTGGCCAGCAGGCGGCGCTGCTTTTATGCTGCGCTTTAAATAACAGTAGAAGAAGAAGAAACTGCTTTTTCAATTAAACATGGCCGCTTCCCTAATAAAGCAGAGTTGTTGAACTTATTGACTATATAAAAACCTACGACACTATCTAGTCTGTCACACTGGTCACGTTTAGTTACTGTTGCAACGACAAACCAAAGCGCATGTGCAGCGGTGAGTAAGTATAACATATATTATAATGTTAAAACTAGGGTGACCATATCCATAACACCAAAAAGGAGGACACTCTGCGGTATCGTGAAGCTGTGAATAATTGCATAGGACTCTGGCGTGCTCCCCTCTACAATACAACTTTGTGTGATTGCTACATGATGTATGTGTAACAGAATGGGAAAAAATAGTCTTAAAGAGTCAAAAAGTGTTTGTTCACAGTATTTGTATTTATTCATGTGGTGTTCAAAAACTGACCACTGTGCTGAGTGCCACAAAGCATAACATTTGTGGACTTAAAATGTACAAATTAAATCACAGGTCACATAATAATAAATAATAAACAGATAAATTAATGTTTTAAAAGCATAAAGAAAACCAAACAAATTTGGTTAACATTTTACGGCTCAAAAAGTAAAGAATTTCTAAAGTGATTCAGTCTATTGGGGACTTGTGTGCAGTGTCTTTTTTTTCATCAGACTAATTTGTACATCGGCAGTATCAAGTGGTAGAAAGAGGTATGCAGAATGTCTGTACTTGAATGCACCAGTTTGAATGTTATCTGTTCAACTGATGGTTGCTGTAAAACAAATAATTAATGTTGAAGTGGAAGAGGTATTCAGATCCTTTTCTGAAGTCAAGGTAGCAATACCACAGTATAACAAATGTAAGTCCTGTGTAATCCTACACCCAAGCTTTGTGCCACATATGAACAGAGGCGTGCTGGAGACATATTTCAGGGTGCGAAAAGAGACAACCAAAGCCAAGAGGGCAAAGAACAGACGTATGTCCAATAGGGACAGTTATTTTTCTGAAATGTCACTTTAAAAGAGCCAGTGTAAGAGAAACTTTATCACTGAAAACAGTATTGTACTTTGGCCTTGGGACCTTTGTTGGTCTTTGTTGGTCACAGAAAAGCTTTGTGCAGCTTTTCCGTGGAATAAAAGAACACAGTAACACGGAATACTAACATACTAAAGAAAAGGCAGTAAATAATATCCTCATGAAAAAATATATTCCAAAAACAACTGTAGACTGAGCCAAAAAAATATTTCTAAAGTGATTCAGTCTATTGGGGACTTGTGTGCAGTGTCTTCATCCGTGTATGTGTGCAGTTTGTTTAACAGGTAACAGACTACAGAGAAAACATCTCCACTCTGACAGTGATGATAACTGTGTCTTTATTCATATAAGTAGTAGTTTAACACCATTAAATCAACTGAAAACATACAATCTTTTTTTTAATCAATATTTAAAGTGCATTTTTATTGGAATGTTCGCTGAAAACGGCCCGGACCAGAAAACAACTCTGTACAGTGATCATATACAGACACGTCATTGTCTGATCTTATTGAGAAAATACTTTTTATTACACTTCAAATATCCATTTATTAGATATTTTCTCGACTCAAATGTACGACATTTACTTTGAAATATCTCTTAATTGGTACAGTAAAAATGTCAAATTTTCAGTATGGGTGGAGTCAATGATGTCCTCAACACATACATATCAGTCATTGTCTGGGTTTATTGAGAAAATAGTTTTTATAGCACCTTAAATATTGTGATATTACCCATTTTTGTCCTGAACATATATGCATTCGTCATCGTGTGGAATTATTGAGAATTAGCACCTTAAACATTAAAAAATTTGCCATTTGAAGATACAAATTCAGTTCAGAGTTTTTGCTTCGTAAAATATCTTAATTGACTGTCAGTCAGGTATTATTAACTTCCAGCAACCCTCAAATCAAAGAATAAAGACACTTTACGCACAATTTAGGTGTATTTTCCCTTTAACTCAGGAGATGCAGGTAGCATGTTGTATACTTCATGTGAATATAATTAATTTAATCTCATTTCCATTATGCAATGTGTATACTTTGTTGGCATCTTATTCTGAAAACCGGATGTTCGTCTGTAGAAAACCGGAAGTCAGGAACACAGCGGTGGAGACACGGGTTGTCATTCTTTGGCAACACGGAAAGTGACCCGAGTTTTCTTGCTTCATCTGAGTCTCCCACAGGCGCAGCTTGGCTGGGAAAGCTCTCGCTGCGTTACACATGTCTGTGATCACACGTCCCTGAAGCTGGATGTTCAGCGCAGTGAGAGCCAGCTGACATCGCCACTTTTCGTCCCGGAGCTCTGTGGTGTCTTTCCCTTTGCTTTCCAAAAACTGGCAGATTTCCTCATGCAACTCAAAAAAATCGATTCAGCACTTTCCCTCGACTTAGCCATCGCACCTCGCTATGTGCAGACTCGATCTCAAGAAAAGAGCGAAATTGGCGGTGATTGAAGCCTTCCGCTGTGATAAAGTTAACCGTCTGTTGTAAGAAAAGGAGTGTTGTTGTTGTTGGTGTGTAACACTGGAGTAGTTCGGCGACTAATGTTCGCTAGAGACTCGGAAATAAGAGTGACGGTTGTGTTGAATAAACCTATTGAAAGGACCCTGTCTCCGACTCTGTAAGTGGAACATTACAATACTAAGTGTATAAGAAGTGATACTAACACCAGCAGCTAATAGAAACTAAAATATAAATATTGTCAATGATGTTAAAAAGTAGTAAAACGTTATATTACACATTAATGAAAATAATATTGTCCGTGTCAAGAAAGTATTAAGTAGCATGATATGGGAATATTCAAGTAAAGTTGTACTTGAGTACTGCACGTACAGGTAAATGTACTTCGTTACATTCCACCACTCATCTCATCAAAGGACTGCGGATCAAATCGACTTTTAAAACGCTCTTTTATTGTGAAGGCCAGAGGAGCGTACCGGAAGTGGTGATAGTGCTTCCGGGTCTCTGTTCTCTATCTGAACACAGTTAGCATGCGGCTGTGTTAGCATGTCCGCTGAGTGTCAATAAGGACACAAACACAGTGTAGTTTTCTTTGATCTTCTTTCACTCGATCTGTGGTAAATGTCCACATTTCAGGATGTTCAACGTGAATTCAAACGGCGGCTCGCGGTCCTCTGATTGGACATTTGGAGACAATAATATGAAAAGGAGAAAAGTGCTGCATGTGGTTTTATTAAAGGCTGACATGGAGCTGCGGAGAGAAGCAGGTTGGTTTTCTTTCTCCCGCTGGAAACATCTGTACTGATCATGTTGTCCGTGCTAAGCTAACGTTAGCCTGTTAGCAGCTAGCTCCTGCTAACAGCTTCTACTGCGTGGTGAGAATCGATTGTGATTCGGAGCAAAGTAACGAAGTACTTGTACTCAACTACTCTACTCAAGTACTAATAACAGGTACTTGTACTTCACTTGAGTATTTCTATTATCTCAACAATCATTTCATTTCATGTTGAATAAACATGTTTTTATTGTGTACTGTCTGAAATAACTAAATACTAAATTATAGAGAGAATCAAAGAATATGTAGATGGGACAGCTACTAGTGTGTGTGTGTGTGTGTGTGTGTGTGTGCGTGTGCGTGTGCGTGCGTGCGTGCATATATATATATATATATATATATATATATTAGTGTATTAGTACACGACAGTCAAACCAGCACTGAGATGGGAGGTGCAGCTGATGAGACACAGCAGGGTTCAATCAAGGGCGGGAAACAGACAATGGCAGGAAGTGAGGAGGACACAAGAGGCAGGGAACTTCAAAATAAAACGGAAAACAATTCAACAAAACCCAAAACCGTGACAGTTTCTAACACTGATACTTCTAGTACTACTACTAATAAGATTACCACTAATAATACTGAAACTACTAAGGAGTACTGAAGTAACGGACCGTAGTGGATCCCCCTCACAGTTTAAGGTTAACCATCAGAGTGTAAATAAAAGTTTACTGACTCAATAGAACATGTTTCTAGTCTCTGGTCTCTGATCATGTTTCATTGTAAACAACCAATCAGAGGAGAGCTAGTAACATTAGTAGCATCACTAACGGCTAACCAACGGAGGTTCACTTCAGTTACACTATGATGCCGTCAGGCTCTGCTCAGTGAACATGAGTACTGGCTGAAAGTACATTATAACTATCATGATGTGTTCACATGTCATCTGTAAAATGTAGTTTTGGTGATGAACTTGAATAAATCCAGTAGTTTGAAGGAGATGTTTTCACGTTAATATAAAATAGATATTAGAGATGAATTATGAGCTGTTTAACTTCTAACACAAGCGCTAAGAACATTATTATGCATCATTAAAAATAATCATGGCAATAAGAATACAATCTTTTATTTACCTATCATTTGAATTGTGTGTTTTTCTGGAAAAACTATAACATTTAGTATTTTTGGTGGTTTACTGACTTCAGAGAGTTGAAATGATCCTTGTAGACCAGCTGGTATAATCACACATCAAAGGGATTTGTATCTGTTAACATTGATCATCAACAATTTGTATCAGTGGCAAATAAAAGCCTGATCAGAGATCTAAGTTATATTTGCTCCTTTTTTTTTCTTTTGTGCTGATCTGAACCGTGAGTGTTGTAATCCGTTGCACCACTGATACTACTATTACTACAACTGACACGATTACCACTATTAAAACTGATACTACTACTAGTGAAATTCCACCATTTCAACATACAGTTAACATAAACTCTGGTTTTCCCTCAATGTGTGTTTCCTGTTTCCTGCAGACATCCAGCAGCTGTTGGTGGTTAAAGAAGAGGTTCCCACTGAGCAGCATGAGTGGAGCTCCAGTCTGGACCAGGAGGACCCAGAGCCCCCACACATTAAAGAAGAACAGGAAGACCCAGAGCCCCCACACATTAAAGAGGATCAGGGGGACCCAGAGCCCCCACACATTAAAGAAGAACAGGAAGACCCAGAGCCCCCACACATTAAAGAGGACCAGGAGTACCCAGAGCCCCCACACATTAAAGAAGAACAGGAAGACCCAGAGCCCTCACACATTAAAGAGGACCCAGAGCCCCCATACATTAAAGAGGACCAGGGGGACCCAGAGCCCCCACACATTAAAGAGGACCAGGAGGACCCAGAGCCCCCACACATTAAAGAGGACCAGGAGGACCCAGAGCCCCCACACATTAAAGAAGAACAGGAGGACCCAGAGCCCCCACACATTAAAGAAGAACAGGAGGACCCAGAGCCTCTACACATTAAAGAAGAACAGGAGGAACTCTGGACCAGTCAGGAGGGAGAGCAGCTTCAAGGTCTGGAGGAGGCTGATGTCAAGTTCTCAATCACTCCTGTGAGGAGTGAAGATGATGAAGAGGAAGCTCAGTCCTCACAACTTCATCAAAGACAAACTGAACAGATGGAAACAGAAGCTGATGGAGAGGACTGTGGAGGACCAGAACCAGTCAGGGACTCGGATCCAGATTTAGAACCAGATGCTGATGTCAAGACTGAACCGTCCTCTGAACCATATGACAGTGTTGATGTTGAGTTTTGGAAAGAGACCAGGAAACATCAGTCAGGGTACACGTACCAGAGAAATAAAAAGGTCTCTGTAAATGATGGATTTAATAGCAGCAAGAAACCATTCAGCTGCTCTGATGACGAGGCTGAAACTGAACCCAAGACTGATGACGGAGTTGAAGGTGATCGACCTCAATCAGGTCCGAAGCATCTGAACAGTGAGGAGGTCTCTGTCAGAGATCCAGGATGTAACACTGACATGAAACCTTTCAGCTCCTCTGAATGTCACGAAATATCTGAAGACAGTCTCACTCTGCTGACACACAAGAACCCCCCAATGGGAGAGAAACCATTCAGCTGCTCAGTGTGTAACACAGACTGCAGTGACAGTAAGTCTTTAGTTCAACACATGAGGAGCCACACGAGACGAACGCGGTTCAGATGCCAAACTTGTGGTGAAGAGTTTTCATGGAGGAGATATCTGACAAAACATCTGGAAGTCCACAAAACCTACAGATGCATTGTCTGTGACCAAAGGTTCATTTGGCTTTGTCAGCTGAAATACCATAAATGTGTTGGTCGTCGTTCCGCAAAGCTTCATCAAACTGAGAACAGAGAGGCAGAACCTCCAGCCAGCAGCTCAACTGAACAGATGGAAACAGAAGCTGATGGAGAGGACTGTGGAGTACCAGAACCAGTCAGGGACTCGGATCCAGATTTAGAACCAGATGCTGATGTCAAGTTCTCAATCACTCCTGTGAAGAGTGAAGATGATGAAGAGGAAGCTCAGTCCTCACAACTTCATCAAAGACAAACTGAACAGATGGAAACAGAAGCTGATGGAGAGGACTGTGGAGGACCAGAACCAGTCAGGGACTCGGATCCAGATTTAGAACCAGATGCTGATGTCAAGACTGAACCGTCCTCTGAACCTGATGACAGTGTTGATGTTGAGTTTTGGAAAGAGACCAGGAAACATCAGTCAGGGTACACGTACCAGAGAAATAAAAAGGTCTCTGTAAATGATGGATTTAATAGCAGCAAGAAACCATTCAGCTGCTCTGATGACGAGGCTGAAACTGAACCCAAGACTGATGACGGAGTTGAAGGTGATCGACCTCAATCAGGTCCGAAGCATCTGAACAGTGAGGAGGTCTCTGTCAGAGATCCAGGATGTAACACTGACATGAAACCTTTCAGCTCCTCTGAATGTCACGAAATATCTGAAGACAGTCTCACTCTGCTGACACACAAGAACCCCCCCATGGGAGAGAAACCATTCAGCTGCTCAGTGTGTAACACAGACTGCAGTGACAGTAAGTCTTTAGTTCAACACATGAGGAGCCACACGAGACGAACGCGGTTCAGATGCCAAACTTGTGGTGAAGAGTTTTCATGGAGGAGATATCTGACAAAACATCTGGAAGTCCACAAAACCTACAGATGCATTGTCTGTGACCAAAGGTTCATTTGGCTTTGTCAGCTGAAATACCATAAATGTGTTGGTCGTCGTTCCGCAAAGCTTCATCAAACTGAGAACAGAGAGGCAGAACCTCCAGCCAGCAGCTCAACTGAACAGATGGAAACAGAAGCTGATGGAGAGGACTGTGGAGTACCAGAACCAGTCAGGGACTCGGATCCAGATTTAGAACCAGATGCTGATGTCAAGTTCTCAATCACTCCTGTGAAGAGTGAAGATGATGAAGAGGAAGCTCAGTCCTCACAACTTCATCAAAGACAAACTGAACAGATGGAAACAGAAGCTGATGGAGAGGACTGTGGAGGACCAGAACCAGTCAGGGACTCGGATCCAGATTTAGAACCAGATGCTGATGTCAAGACTGAACCGTCCTCTGAACCTGATGACAGTGTTGATGTTGAGTTTTGGAAAGAGACCAGGAAACATCAGTCAGGGTACACGTACCAGAGAAATAAAAAGGTCTCTGTAAATGATGGATTTAATAGCAGCAAGAAACCATTCAGCTGCTCTGATGACGAGGCTGAAACTGAACCCAAGACTGATGACGGAGTTGAAGGTGATCGACCTCAATCAGGTCCGAAGCATCTGAACAGTGAGGAGGTCTCTGTCAGAGATCCAGGATGTAACACTGACATGAAACCTTTCAGCTCCTCTGAATGTCACGAAATATCTGAAGACA
Organism: Melanostigma gelatinosum; assembly: GCF_949748355.1. Classification (NCBI taxonomy): domain Eukaryota; kingdom Metazoa; phylum Chordata; class Actinopteri; order Perciformes; family Zoarcidae; genus Melanostigma; species Melanostigma gelatinosum. The sequence continues at coordinate 12,020,166 of NC_136650.1, read as the reverse complement.
GTCTCACTCTGCTGACACACAAGAACCCCCCCATGGGAGAGAAACCATTCAGCTGCTCAGTGTGTAACACAAACTGCAGTGACAGTAAGTCTTTAGTTCAACACATGAGGAGCCACACGAGACGAACGCGGTTCAGATGCCAAACTTGTGGTGAAGAGTTTTCATGGAGGAGACATCTGACAAAACATATGGAAGTCCACAAAATCTGCAGATGCATTGTCTGTGACCAAAGGTTCATTTGGCTTCGTCAGCTGAAATGCCATAAATGTGTTGGTCGTCGTTCCGCAAAGCGTCATCAAACTGAGAACAGAGAGGCAGAACCTCCAGCCAGCAGCTCAACTGAACAGATGGAAACAGAAGCTGATGGAGAGGACTGTGGAGGACCAGAACCAGTCAGGGACTCGGATCCAGATTTAGAACCAGATGCTGATGTCAAGACTGAACCGTCCTCTGAACCTGATGACAGTGTTGACGTTGAGTTTTGGAAAGAGACCAGGAAACATCAGTCAGGGTACACGTACCAGAGAAATAAAAAGGGCTCTGTAAATGATGGATTTAATAGCAGCAAGAAACCATTCGGCTGCTCTGATGACGAGGCTGAAACTGAACCCAAGACTGATGACGGAGTTGAAGGTGATCGACCTCAATCAGGTCCGAAGCATCTGAACAGTGAGGAGGTCTCTGTCAGAGATCCAGGATGTAACACTGACATGAAACCTTTCAGCTCCTCTGAATGTCACGAAATATCTGAAGACAGTCTCACTCTGCTGACACACAAGAACCCCCCCATGGGAGAGAAACCATTCGGCTGCTCAGTGTGTAACACAAACTGCAGTGACAGTAAGTCTTTAGTTCAACACATGAGGAGCCACACGAGACGAACGCGGTTCAGATGCCAAACTTGTGGTGAAGAGTTTTCATGGAGGAGACATCTGACAAAACATATGGAAGTCCACAAAATCTACAGATGCATTGTCTGTGACCAAAGGTTCATTTGGCTTTGTCAGCTGAAATGCCATAAATGTGTTGGTCGTCGTTCCGCAAAGCGTCATCAAACTGAGAACAGAGAGGCAGAACCTCCAGCCAGCAGCTCAACTGAACAGATGGAAACAGAAGCTGATGGAGAGGACTGTGGAGTACCAGAACCAGACAGGGACTCGGATCCAGATAGACATCCACAACCAGATCCTGTTGACAAGACTGGAGACTCTTCTGAACCTGAGACTGATGACAGTGATGACTGGAAGGAGATCTAATCAAAAGAGTTCTCTTAAAGTAAACATCTGGTGTGGGGTCCCACATGGATCAATCCTGGCTCCTCTTCTTTTTCTTATTAATATAAATGACCTAGTTTCTGTCTCCCAAACTGTATTTGCTATTTTATTTGCTGATGATACCAGTCTGTTCCTATATAACTCAAAAACTTTAAATTCCGATGAATGTAATTAACACAGAGATGTGCAGGGATGCAAAATGGCTTAAGGTGAATAAGCTCTCTTTTAATATCCAGACCACTCATTTTGTGCCCAACTGTTGCAGCTGTCAATGTAGTAATCGGCACAAAATGTAAGAAAACCAGGAGTGCTAATAACAGTTTTTAGCATGATGTAATACGTTTTTATGTCACAAAAACTATTGCATTGTACACAAACCAATAGTAGAATAATGTATGAAATTCAGCGCATTGTGTAATAACAATAGAAGAGTTAAAGTGACCCCCCGGTTTTACATGACACAAGTGGAGTCGTTCATTTTAAGCATCAGGACTTTGTCTGTTTGGTCGAGAGACATTTTCATCAATAATTTCCAAATCATTAGATTACATTAGTAATTTAATGTAATCGGTGACAAACGTGACTTTTAAAGAATATTCTGGGTGATTCTTAGCATGTGAAATAATTCTCTGCTCACCAGTTAACATTGAATCAAACGTGTTATGTTTTAAATATTTGAAGCTTTGATTGAAGTTGACGAGGCTTTGAATGTCTGTCGTCATGTTTTACGATGTTATCACCCTAAAAAACGTTGTTGTATAAATGTATAAAAGCTCAGCGCGTGGTCCTTTAGCCGCAGGTTGGCGGTTGAATTCTCTAATGGTGCCGTTAGATTGCTGCATTAATAAAGGTGCTGCCTCCTTGTGTTTGTTGACCGTTTTTGAAATGCTCAACACAACAGATCTGGATTGAAGCAGAATATTTCGTGATAAAATCATGTTGTGAATTTTAGAAATGATTAAATCTATCTTTCAATACATTTTGACTCTTGGCCTGAGATAACTAGAGACGCTAAGTGTTGCTCTCGTGTGTGTTCGTGTTGAAACGAGAGGTTTATTGATATTAATAATTTGAATGTAAGCGTGAGTGAAGCTTCACGCTGTTGGGTACAGCCTCTGGTCTGGATTAAGATGTACGAGATAATGTTAAACTTGATGCTGTGATATTTAAACTTTTTCACACTTTTTTGTGTTTACACATTTTACAGTAAAATGTTCTCACTCTTCTATAAATGTGTTTCCACATCACGCCGACATCTCCTGGCGATCCGACGCCCCAACAGCGATGTCGAATGAGGAACGATTAAGATAGTGTGTTCGGATATTTACCTCTGAGATGTAGTTTGGTAGAATGAAGCGTCGTCATATAGAAACATTCAAGTAAAGTACCTCGACATTTTACCAGACTACAGCAGTTGAGTAAATGTACTGAGTTACACTCCACCGCTGAGCTTCTCTTTTATTGTGAAGGCCAGATGAGCGGAAGTAGTGTTAGTGTTTCCGTGTCTAATGTACTTTCATTCTACTACTGCTGATACTGCTGATACTACTACTGATACTACCGCCACCCATTGTATCAAAGGACTGCAGATCAAATGGACTTTTAAAACGCTCTTTTATTGTGAGGGCCAGAGGAGCGTACCGGAAGTGTTGCTAGTGCTTCCGGGTCTCGTCCCTGTATCGGAACACAGTTAGTGTAGAGGAAAATCAACATTAGAACTGAATGTTACGTAATGCGTTATTCTCTGTTAGTTTTTGGAAATGATTTTGGAAATGATTCTCTAGGACAGATAAAGAGTGACCAAAACAACCCCTGTATTGATTGAACAGACAGGTTTGACACAGGTCAAACAGACCTGTGTCAAGCAGGTCTGACACGGCTAAAAAGGCGTACATGTAGACTATAAAAATGTTCCTCGGACAGTTAGATTTGGAATCTGTTTCCATATGCCACGTCGCATGTTCGAATGTGCATTAAACAATTCCCGCTGGATTGCAAACTCCGATTCGTCCTGTCTCCATCCTCATTTACGCTTCTACATAATTGGCGCCTCAACGTGGGTTGAGTTGAGGCCGGGACACCTCCTCTACGCCAGCCAACCGACAACCACGCTAAGAGGCCAACAGGTAGGAGATGTTCATATCTCACCATAGTTTTATTTCTGTATGGCGTGGTTCTCGCTTGTGTGATAGAGAGGGAGTGTCTGGGGTCCCCTCAGCGGAATCCACGCTCTTTAGCGGAGGAGGAGAGGGGCAGACTGGTGTTTGCTGGTAAAAAACTAAAAAGTGAAATGTTGAAATGATTCAATTTGATCTCCAGCTGTAAAAAGAGAGCTCTCTCGTGTGGAACAGCGTACGCAGCATTCTGTTGGCGTGACGTCTGGTTGTGGCCAAGTTAAGCTCAAATGCGGAGCGCTCCGTGATCTCTCAAGCTCAAGAGACTTTTGTACGCTAATGACAGAGCGACTGTGTGCTATTGATAAAGCAATTTCTGCAAATAACTGTAAGGCACTCCAGTGTGAGTTCCAGTGTGAGATACGTAGGTCTTGATACGACTCTTTACTCGAGAGGGAAGAAACGAAAAGACTGGCTTAGATTTAAATAATAAAACTATAATGTGAGTCTGTTAGGAGTGGTTTCTGTTTAAGGCAGGACACTGCGCTGACGAGACTCAGGAATTTTGTGCAGAAATCTAAGTGAGCAGGAAAAGTAATATCTAACTAGACAATAAGATGAATAGTACGGTTTGAAAAGGTGTGCACACGACTGTAACTTATTGACATTACTGATGAAGTAATATTATAAAGGAGAGATCCTTATGTGACAAAGAGAAGATAACAAAAAGAGACCTGGACAAGAAACTGACTGACAGACTGAGACCGCTGACTTTTGATGTGATATACATCCGGATGGCTTTGCATGTGTATGAGCTATTGGCATGTTTTTGGTTGTTTACCCAGTGGTAACGCTTTTGCAAACAAATATAGTTTGTTTCAATCCGTCTGCATATATCCAGGCTATATTGTGTCCAGATCCTATTCTGTCTGCAGGAGGAGAAAAAATAGTGAAAAAATAGAACGTTCATGCTCCGAGTACTTGATGATGGCTGATTGCCCAGATGTGTGTGCGCCAAAATAAACCCTTGCGCATGATTGGCTGTACGCCCAGATTTTGGGGCCTGACAGGCTTACTCACTCCGTACAGAGAGGAGTAGAGTTGTCATACATATAGACATTGATCATACATAGTCCTAAATAATCAGAGGAAGAGTGTTGATGGAAAGGTGTTGTGGAGATCACAGGAAGGATTGTTGGTTGCACTTGGTGCATTGCTGACCATCTCAGAATCGCACAGTGAAAAACACTGTGCGAGGGGGGAAAAGGTTAAAGAGACAAATTGGTTAAAGTTACAAGACATGGTTAAAATATTTATCAGAGGCTGTCCTCAGACGCAGTTCCAGATTGCCGCTCTGATCCTGGAACTGGAAAAAATAATTCCACTTGTGAAAAATTATTTTGTGATATAACAGACACTTTGAAGTGATAAACTTGTAATCTTGCACTTAAGTTTTGTAAGAGACGTGGACAGACGTGTCCTGGTTAACGTGTAGTATTTAAAGAAGGTTTGGTGTTTCCATTCAAGTTGAACTAAGTCTCGACACGAGTGTTTTGAAGATACTGTCAACGACCAATTAGGTAAAATGGGTAAAAGTCAAAGTGAGTCTGAGCAACTTGATGCCAAGGTTTTACCTTCAATAATAAAATATATGCGAGACAAAGATAATCAGACTGCCAAACAATGGAAAGAATGGATCAAATGGGTTCCCTGAAAAAGGCAGTTTCAGCCTACAAAATGTTAATAACTCAAAACTTGTTTAAAGCAAAAGGAGAAAGAGGAAGCAGAAATGTATGGAATAATGTCTAAGGGAGAAAGAGAGAGATTAAGAAATAAAGGTCAGAAAGACAAATTAGAAAAAACAGGGACCAATAACAGATACAATTTAGTAAATAAAAAGGAAAATATACTGCCGAACTCTGTTCTGTTTGTTCTATTTTTGTCCGAGGGACACGGTCAAGTGGACCCCAGAGAGGGAAACATTAACACAGAGGGAGAGTTAACTTTAGATTCTGACTGTTTAGTGTAGTTTAGACTATGACAAACTAGACAAATACATACCAGATGTACGCAAATTAAGGTTTTAGAAAGTTACCACAAGACAAACACTATTAAAGGAAAAATGTTCAGAATGTCACATGCAGGCTGATTAAATGGATTAGATAAAATGTTTGAGGAAGTAGTATTTAGAGAAGGGAAATAAGTGGTGAAGTTACGTATAATGGACAGAAAATACTGCTGCTGTATCTGTTTTTCTGTCTCCCAAGCAGTACGAGTGTTTAAGGGGGAAATCACATGTGTGTCCTTGGCATGAGGCCCAGGAATGGAGAGGATGTCTGACTGGCTGCACAGTCAGACCCACACTCACTGACTTCAGAAACAGAGGATCCTGGTAAACTCTACAGTGATAAGGGTGACGTATACAAAACAAGAAGTACATCAATATCAAAGAAACAACTTAACTTATGTTTGATGAGAAAACACACACCATGGGTCCAAATGTGTGATGTAAGACAGGTGAGGGGTGCTAGTGTTCACCCAAAATCGTGATCTGCCCAAGTTCAAAATTTGATTTCCACTCATGCAAGAAGCAATATCTACTCAATCGAGATATGAATGATATTACACCCGTTCTTGAGTCTTTAATGAAGGTTGGTATAATAATCTAATGTGATGATACACCGGTGCACGCACTAAAAGTTTTCCTGTAAAGAAAATTCGAGACTTGAGGGAATCAATTCAAATTGCAATTGCTCTCGAAAAAGTTTCATATCTGGGACATGTGATCACAGCAGAGGGCAGAACCCTCCCTCCCAAGAGAACACAGGCAATTAAACTGTGCCGAAACCACAAACTGAGAAACAAATGAAGAGCGTTTTAGGAATGACGTCACAGAATGACAAACCACTCAGAAACAGAGGCTTTCCTCTATCCATGATTCATGGTAAAGATCTTTATGCGCATGACAAACTGACCTTCACTGACCGCTCGACTGATGCCTTTAATGACAACGATTCTAATCCTGCTACTCTTTTTCCTACTGCAGCAGATGGAGAGCCACATAACTGTTGTTTCTCCTGAACAGGTCTGCACACCGAGACCTGACCTCACAGACACGCCCACCGAATGCTGATTTACAGATGTTAGTGGACGGTTTGGCATCCCGCTCGCCGGACACGGGAGAAGGGCTGGTTGGTTTGCTGTAGTCTCATCACATCACATGACACTCTTTTCTGCTCAAGCTGCAGATCATGTGGCTCTCACAGGAGCCGGTAAGCTTTCTGCCAACAAAATAGTTAACATCTACACAGACTGTTGCTATGCCTTTGGTGTAGTGCACCACTGTGGCACCTTGTGGAAACACAGGAGCTTTTGGAAATCATCCGGCAAAACCATTTCTCACCACCGTCTCGTGGCCGACTTGCTAGAAGCCATATTGCTCCTTAAAGATTGTTTGTGTTATGAAATGAGATGCTCACACTAACGCTTCTGATCCCATCTCAACAGGAAATGCTGCAGCTGATGCTGCGACTGAGTAAGCAGATGTTTCAGGCTACTTTTTATTTATTTATCAACAGAAATATCGATATTGAAATATCCCTCACTTATGATGTTCAAGTATTGCAGACATTAGCGACCCCTGCAGAGAAAGTGTTGGGCCTAATCTGGTGCAATTTAAACGTTATTAATGGATAATGGATTATTATTAAAATGTATTGTGAGCCCAGACAACTTCCACATGAATTATTCTATTGTGAAGCTAAATTAGCCCACAGCAGAGATAACTTGGCAAAAGGGAGAATATGTGATATATTGTAAAGGTAGATCCACATTTTGTAGAGTTTTTAAAGTTAAAAAGGAAATTGAATAAGATATTAAATCTTATACTTTCTTTAGCTGGTCATATCAATCTTGATGTATCATCAAAGCAAATAATAACACCACGTAAATACAATTAGTATCGATATTTTGAACATTTTTATCTCTTTTACACAAAAATTAATTTTTGTGACAAAATGATGATGTAACGAACTGGCCCTCGATATTAGATAATTTAAATACAGTATTTGAATTAGTTTTTAACTGACATTAGGGAATGTAGGAACTGCAACAAATATTATTTATATTTTGTTTGGTTGTAATTTTAGAAAGCACGACCACAGTCCATGCTTGTACCAATGACACACATCAGCAGAGTGCCAAAGATCCAAAACATCTTCGACATCACACTATGCCACTGTTTAATGTGGTACACCAACTTGTCCGACACTAAGGTGTTCAAAGATTACATTTCCTGTAAAAATGCCTTGTACCATAAATATATATGTATATATATATATAAGTACGCCAGACGTCATCCCTATGACAGACCTTGACGTTCCAAAGAACCTCACTTTCACTGACTGTTTTGGTGTTTCCACCAAAATCACAAGGCACCCGGCACAACGCATGTTGTTCTTCTAAAAAGCCGATCCTGCACATCAGACTTGTTTGTCTGACTGTTTTCCTCCCGTAGAACTACGAAAGTGACATTTCTGTGTAATACTTGTGTTTATTATTACAGCTTGCTATCTGAGAAACATGATCTCATAAAAAAGCCTGTGCTTTCTTTTATTATTTTACTTGATAAAGGAATCAGTTGAATTGACAGTTGATTCTGAAAGAATATAATAGGAATATAAATACTTGGATGATAGTATTATAGCATATAGTTAAAATTGTTGTGTGTTATGAGCCTCACAGATATGTTGTCTCTCTATAACAGTTCAACAGAGATGAAGGTCCGACGTCTGTGTTTCGCCTCATCTCAGGAGATTTATTTTGTCATGTTGAGGTTAACATTCCCAAGCTAGCTACAACATGGAGTTGCTTCAAACTCACAAAAACAGCTCAGGTTTTGACCTCATCGATTATGTGATCATATGTTGTGCATATGTAAACCATTTTTGCCATTTCGATAAATTGTAAACACTTTAGTGGCCATGGGAATGGCCAGAGGGGGGAGTTGGCAATTGGCAATTTATCATGTTCTGTTAGATATAACTTCTATCGCAGACGAGGACATCCGAACTCATCCAATGTAACAACTACCAGGACTCCAACCTTGAGAGCCGTGAGAGCCCAGATGGTGGTTCAGCCGTCCTGGAGGAGAGCCAGAAGCCATGAATCAAGATGAGTGCGATGCAACCACACATATTCCAACCCATGTTAGACCAGGACCTATGCCAGCATTGCCATTTAAGTTCAAACCAGCCTATCCAGTGTTCAGACAGCTGCACGTTAATCCACGTAGAAAGAGACGACTTCACACCATGTGGAAAGGGGAAACTAGCACACAGCTGAGGCTGATGACAGAATGAGCCGAATGTGGAATCCAAATCATCTTTATGATGCACATGTGAAATAAAAACATTGGCACTTCCTACATGAGAAGTTCAAGTGGACTCTTGTATGGATCTCAAAAGAAACACGACTATTGAGATCAGTATCCTGAATATCAAGTGTGGAACGCATGTGCAGAAATTATGATTTGCACATCGCAAAATAAGCCTCCCACTAATCATAAAGCAGATCAATTGGAAAAGTATGAATGTTTTGCCAGTGGTGGATTTGCGTCAGACAAAAGAAGGGTTGACGTAGGCAATACTACTGTGTACTGTAAAGTAACCCGAGTGTCCTGGTTCCACAGGCTAACATTACTCCTTCGTTCATTAGGAGACCAGTATGATATGAAAAACCCAATACCATGAGACCAAAGTTGTGAAAACACAACTATGACCATTCCCACTCTTCATTTGTTAAGCAAACAAACATCAGACATAGCCGACATGTATGGAATGTGTTGTGAAATGCTTTACTGAATATACTGTTGAAATGGAGAAGAATTCGGGGTTTGAGGCAAGAGCTTGAGGAGAGTGCTGGCAGGGGGGTGGTCAGGGGATTGGTTAGACTAAATTTTGGGAAAATAGGAGTCTGTATTGCTAAAAACAGACGTTAGCGCATTAATAGTTTTAATTGTGGCTTTTCTATTGGCATGTTGCATCGTACCCATCCTGAGGAGACAGTGCCAGAGGAGCATGGACAAACAGATGGGTGTCATGGCAAATCTCCAACTGGCTCAGATGATGAACATGATGACGATGGAGCAAGGGACAAAGGCCCAGTTCACTCAAATGGTGGTTGGACGACCGGACCTGTTTCCGGACCTGTTTCCCATTTCGGACTATCTGGAGGACTCAGAGGACATGGGGGGAACAGGACTCGGGGGCAACTCACCATAAGAACGAGAGCCCGAACTTTGTTGAAAGTACACACGTCCAAAAAACACCACGTCACATGTTTTATCATCTGTCCAAACTGTTTCACTATAAATTTGAATGTATTGTAATCAGATATTTCTACATTCACGTATATTCATAGTCATGATTCATATAATCAGTGCACAAGTATTATAGCATATAGGTTTATCACAGACGTTGCATCTAATGAATACTGAAACATTGTTCAATATTTTGCAGAAATTAAATGTGTGATGTATCTGTTAATACATGTTTGTAAGCAAGAACAGATTCACTTCATACCAAAAAGGTGGTCGCTTGGCGGGAAAGGACCATAAGGGAGTTTTTCCTGCACTGCAATCTGTTGGTTTTTTCGCCCTTATATGAAAGTGAATCTGAGCAGTGAATGATGTTATTTGAATTATCTTACGAACTCAAATGTTCTGTATTGTATTGTTACTGTATTGGTATATAATCAATCACATATAATTTACATAAATCACTTGTGTTGTTGCAATGCAGTCAGGGATCAAAATTTTAGGTTCCAGTTTCGCCAATTGACAAAAGTTATAAAAAGTTAGGATGAGGGTTAAGAAACCCTCAGAGGAGGGATGTGTAGAGGAAAATCAACATTAGAACTGAATGTTACGTAATGCGTTATTCTCTGTTAGTTTTTGGAAATGATTTTGGAAATGATTCTCTAGGACAGATAAAGAGTGACCAAAACAACCCCTGTATTGATTGAACAGACAGGTTTGACACAGGTCAAACAGACCTGTGTCAAGCAGGTCTGACACGGCTAAAAAGGCGTACATGTAGACTATAAAAATGTTCCTCGGACAGTTAGATTTGGAATCTGTTTCCATATGCCACGTCGCATGTTCGAATGTGCATTAAACAATTCCCGCTGGATTGCAAACTCCGATTCGTCCTGTCTCCATCCTCATTTACGCTTCTACATTAGCATGCGGCTGTGTTAGCATGTCAGCTGAGTGGCAATAAGGACACAAACACAGTGTAGTTTTCTTTGGTCTTCTTTCACTCGATCTGTGGAAAATGTCCACATTTCAGGATGTTCAACGTGAATTCAAACGGCGTCTCGCGGACCTCTGATTGGACATTTGGAGACAATATCAATATGATATACAGGCTAACGTTAGCAGCTAGCTCCTGCTAACAGCTTCGTTGTTTCTCTCCAGTCAGAGATGTTAAAGTGAGAATACAGAATATTAATATTGTTACGATTGTTTCAGCACTTTGAAGTAAAAAGCTTCTTAAATGTAAATATTTCTTGTAAAATAACATGACTGTTGTCTCTGATTGACACACTTCTACACCGACTGCTGGATGCTATAATGTAATAATAATGATATGATCACGTTGCTGGTACAATATACAGATGATGATTATAAATTACTGAGACACAAACAGTTGTGAGATGTTTCTTTCAGAGATGAATCATCGATGGAATGAATCCGATGCTTTGAGGAACCGCTTCATCTTCAGACGTCATAGCAGCACTGAAGGGCTGTGGCCTCTGCTCCTGACCCCAGGTAGGATATTGCTTTCTACTCGTGTTATTATCGGCCTATAACTACTGAAAACACATTTGTCCCCCGACACGGTAATGAAGACTCAGAACAACGTCCAAAATGTACATGGGCAGACCTGAAGATACGACCATCAAGTCGATCATAGATCTTTAGCCGAGAGTGTTCTGGTACCAAGAAGGCTTCTGAATCCTCTACGCTCCAACATGACCGATCAATGACCGGCACAGAACTCCAACAACAAAGCTCCACTTGGGTCCAGATCATGAACCCTGGAGTCCCCCAGTCGGAGACCTTTCTAGAGCTCCACCCAGAGACTCTGGTAAGGCCGTGCGTAGCCACAACAAACAGTCAGACTTCCCCTCAGCGACTCGCTCTCCACCCTCTGGTACCCCGGGGAGAGGATAGAGTCCAGCTCCTCTCCAGCAGTTTGGTTCCAGTACCAATGCTGTGCGTGGAGGTGAGCTCAACTACATCTAGTTGGTTCCGCTCCACCTCCAGTCTGTGATGCCTTGGCCTGTGGTGGCACCATGGATATCTTTTAGGCTGTTTTCTATTAAATAACAGAACAAATGACATTTCTCCAAAAAGCTCACCAGGTCACCGGATGTTCTCTCACCGTCACTCAAACAGATGTCAAAATAAAAGCTCACCAGGTCACTTAAAAGAATGTCAAAATAAAAGGTCACCAGGTCACCGGACGTTCTCTCACCGTCACTCAAACAGATGTCAAAATAAAAGCTCACCAGGTCACCGGACGTTCTCTCACCGTCACTCAAACAGATGTCAAAATAAAAGCTCACCAGGTCACTCAAACGGATGTCACAATAAAAGCTCACCAGGTCACTCAAACGGATGTCACAATAAAAGCTCACCAGGTCACTCAAACGGATGTCACAATAAAAGCTCACCAGGTCACTCAAACGGATGTCACAATAAAAGCTCACCAGGTCACTCAAATGGATGTCACAATAAAAGCTCACCAGGTCACCGGACCAATGAAATGCAGCTCGCTGTGTGATTCTGTAGTTGAGAACGTTTAAACCGTTTGAGGATATTTCATGTGATCATGTAGAGGACGATATTTGATCAAATCGTTCCCTCTGTTGGTTTGTTATTTCTGTTTATTGCAGATGTTACGGGCTGTGGTGCTTCCACTCTATTCATGAAGAACATGAGAGAGCTGGACGTAGGTTTGTGTTCATAGAGCTGTAACTCTGTAGACCTCCAGCATCACTCGCTCCTCCATCAGGAGAAGATGTTCACGCTGTAGATCTCCAGCATCACTCGCTCCTCCATCAGGAGAAGATGTTCACGCTGTAGACCTCCAGCATCACTCGCTCCTCCATCAGGAGAAGATGTTCACGCTGTAGACCTTCAGCGTCACTCGCTCCTCCATCAGGAGAAGATGTTCACGCTGTAGACCTTCAGCGTCACTCGCTCCTCCATCAGGAGAAGATGTTCACTCTGTAGATCTCCAGCGTCACTCGCTCCTCCATCAGGAGAAGATGTTCACTCTGTAGATCTCCAGCGTCACTCGCTCCTCCATCAGGAGAAGATGTTCACGCTGTAGATCTCCAGCATCACTCGCTCCTCCATCAGGAGAAGATGTTCACGCTGTAGACCTCCAGCATCACTCGCTCCTCCATCAGGAGAAGATGTTCACGCTGTAGACCTTCAGCGTCACTCGCTCCTCCATCAGGAGAAGATGTTCACTCTGTAGATCTCCAGCGTCACTCGCTCCTCCATCAGGAGAAGATGTTCACGCTGTAGACCTTCAGCGTCACTCGCTCCTCCATCAGGAGAAGATGTTCACTCTGTAGACCTCCAGCGTCACTCGCTCCTCCATCAGGAGAAGATGTTCACTCTGTAGACCTCCAGCGTCACTCGCTCCTCCATCAGGAGAAGATGTTCACGCTGTAGATCTCCAGCGTCTCTCGCCGGAGTGATGTGTTAAGCTACTCATCCAGGTAACCGTCCCTCTGTTACAGGTGGTCCTTCCAGCCCGATCCAGTAATCACTGAAGATGATGGAGTCTGAGGAGACCCACGTCAGAGCCAAGCTACCGGTGGTCCACCGGAGACCCCCCAGGGAGACGAGACCTCCACCACACCGAAGACCTCCACCACACCTGAGACCTCCACCACACCTGAGACCTCCACCACACCTGGGACCTCCACCACACCTGTCTGATGATGCCGTGGACTTCCTCCCAGAGGTCCAGTCACCACAAACACAACCAGGTGAGTCCTCACACATCTTCAGAACCTCTTCAGGTCTACTGCTGCAGGACTGAACCATGTTTTAACGATTAATTTATTGATGAGCATGAGATTATTTTATTACCTGATTAATCAAACTATTAATTGACCAACATGAACATAACTTCATTTATTCACTGCATGTCAGATCAACCTGTTACTGGAGAATCTTTTACTTCAAACTTAAAAAGTCTTGTTGATTTATTTCATCACTGGATTAATATTCAGTTAATAATATAAAGATAATATCTATTTATATATATCGCGTGTTTCCCATCAACCATGCTTGACAGAAGGAGAGGACACGGTGACAGTTGGGTGACCTCCTGCAGAGCGTGCAGCTGTTGTACTCTGCTAAGCTCCATGTGTGGGTTTGACCGAGTGAAACCCAACATAAACTTTGTCCGATGTCCTTCCATGCTCTGGATGTCCTGCCGGGTCAGTGCCCAGCTGCTCCCTCTCTGCGTGAGTGATCACGTGCTGGATGTTAAAGTTAAAGTTGTATCCAGTAGTCTCTGTTACCTGTACAGCACCTGTGTGAGAATTCTAACTCTGGTTTTGTTTTGTCTCAAACTTTCGCAGCTCTACAGTGCGGGCCCTCAATAAGAACTTCTCCATTGCTTTCCTCTTTCCCGTCTTCATCACTCTCCTCTTCTTCCAGCACAACAGGACTGTGTATGACATTGTGGCAGGGACCATTGTAGTCCAGCGCAGAGGAGGCAGATAGTTTGTGCCGAGTGTCTTTTTAAAGTTAAACCGGTCACAAATGAACTACCGACAAAAGCGATGCACTGGCCCATTTCTTCACTGCATCAAACAAGGACTGCACTTTAAAATTCGTGCGGTTTAAGCCTGGTTCGTTTGAATCAAAAGAATCCCGCTTTACATCTTTTGGTGTTTGCGTTTACCACAGAATCAACAAATAAGGTGTCAGGAAACCCTCTTAAGTATTGTGATTTTTGCAAAATATGTTCAGCTGTAAAGGGTGCTGTCTCATATGACGTAAATCTTTAAAATATGTGCTATGTCATAATATACTGCTTATTTATTTTTGTGAATCTTAGTCTTTTATTTGTAGGGTTCAATTATTCATCTTTTACAAACAGAAACTTAATAATTAATTAATAATTCTTTGTTTTACTTTTTAATTATTCTTAAGCGCTCGGACTGAGGGAAAAATAATGCCCGGCTTATTTGTACCTGTTCTTTGTGCCTTTTAGATGTGCTGATGTTCTGTTATTTGAAATGGGACGATAACTTTTCTCCCCGGTCGGTGAGGTTCAAACAGAAGAAATGGTGTCTGTGTGAATCCCCTGCTCCATATTTTCTGTCTTCAGACTTGTGACTCAGGGCAACCGCTGATTGTCTGATCTGCACTATTGAACCGTATACTGCTCATGTCAGATTTCCACTCAATATGCATTTTGTAAAACTCTTCTGGTGTTAACGATTGTCAATGATTTATCCTCATGTTATAATGTTCAGCAGTCCAGTTTAGAGTTTACTTCAACCCGCAGTATGGCTATTGATTACTATTAAAGTGGCACACAAGTTATGTGAGATGTTGAAGCTGCAATCATATTTGGGACATGGCCTCAAAGATCCATGTCTTGAAAAACAATTTTAATTATTTGATCAAAGAACACATTTTTTTTGCGCATGAAATCTAAATAACCCATGTACATTTTGATAAAACCTAAACAACAAAAAAAAACAATGTTAAGAACATTCATTGATAGTCATTAAAACACTAAAAAGCAGTGTAAGAAATAAAATACACTTAGGAGGAAGCTTTTGAAGATTAAATAAAATATTCCATGTAAACTCTTTTCCACGGTTCTCATTTTAAGACTTCGTTCCCCTTACTTATAATGTAATTGATGTACTTGTTTGGTCCTTGATTACAAGAACACGTGAGGTATTTGAGTGTGTGATCACAGTGCAGTGTCCAGTGAGTATTGACTACTTTAATCTAAAACAGCAGGTGTCCCGTTGTTGCCATTGGGACAAAGTTTCAGAGGTCGGCAAGTAAAAAATAAAAAAAAGAAGAAGGGCTGATTTAGCTAAAAAAGTAAGTGACAGGATTTTCAGAATATATTCGGAAATCAATTTCCTTTGTCTCATGCCTGAGAATGTGGGGGATAGAGCTACTGTGAAACAGAAATGCAGGATTAAAGGGATTAGCTTTACTTAAACACCTGTAACGGACATTACACGCTCTGGTGCAACCAGCACGTTGTGTGCACCTTAATCTCAGCATTTGCCTTTAAAGGGATCTTTTAAACTGACTAACGTCCAGTTAAGAACTATGACAAAAAGTCATCCAAACGAACCAAACTCCACTACAAAGACGCCATTACATTTACCGTAGGAATAATGTGTGTTCACATTGATAAAGTCCTAATATTTGTTCTTTTTTTCTTTCCATGATTAAAAGAAAAATGTAGATGTTCAGTTCAGACGTCTTGCATCTTGTGACTGTTCTCCACAGTTGCTGCAACACTTGTTGCCACATGGGGGCGACATTAAGCAACAAAGATCGATGCACGTGGCCCAAATACAGTGGAAGGAAATAGACCTCAGATACTGGATGTTGGCATTAATTTCCAGAGATATTTTTGCACATAATCTTTATGCAATGGTAAAAAGCCCGGCCTGTGTTTTCACTGATGAATACATAACTTTTATTGTAACAGAGCAAAAACACATGCTGGCTTGCGCAGATATATTTCTGCAGTATACCTGCCACCTGTCTATTTGTCACATTGACAAGACCGACATGACAGCCTCTCCTTGTCCTTGTCCTCTCCTTTTAATCCTCACGCGACATTTTCTTTCCTCTGTGACATCTCAAAGCATCTTTGGGTTGCTGACATCTACACACTCACTCCCAGAGCAAAACTATACCTGTATATGAGAAAGTGTTGGGCTACAGGCCATGCAAGGGGATTTACCTGGACAAAGAATGATGCAACTTGTTGACGATGCTCTACTCACTACAACTCACACTGTTGTAGTAAAGTAGGTGCATAAAAGAATCGTATTGTTATTCATTGTGTGTGTGCTTTTCTACATTTGGAACAATTGATTTTGTGTTGTATCTTGTGGCGCTTTTTCAACTTTTAAACCCTCAAATCTACATTTCAATGGAGTATTAAATGTATAGGCATCATCAAATTTACTATTGATTTCGCAGCTCTAGATATAAGGTGGTATTGGTTAAATTGAGACATATTTCTTCTGTACCGCCTCCTCACATGTCAAACTTTTTGAAATTTGATGAAAGGACTGAGATAATTAATATGTTTACTTACATGACAAGCAAGCTGTCATTCCGAGGCAATTTAGTTCAAATGAACTGATGCATAACTTCAGTTACACTATTTAAATGTGTTTTAATTTCCAGTTCCAAAGTGCTGTGGAGTTGAATTTGTATGAGCCGTGTTCTTGTAAGATTAGCCAGGGGCATATTTTGTCTTACGGTCCCATAGAAGACACGGCGTTCGTTCAGCTCTCCCCAGAATGGTAGGTTTTTAAATAGCAACCATTAATCCTCATGAATTAGTAACTATCACCAGTCTCCTGCCAACTTTCTCACTCCAACGTGCTCACAAATGAAACAAAAGACACAAATCACAATTTTTTTTACCAGCTCTAGTCTTTCTAGTTTTGTTCTCTTGAGCTGTTTGTGCAGCGTGTCATGGCAGCCTTGTTGTCTTCATCTGTACATTTCTTTAGTGTCGCCCCCCTTTTTTTTTTTACATTCCTTGCGAACCGTGAGGCGTTTAGGGATCATCCTGCTTGCACCTATACACCCACATGTGTGGTGTGAAGTCAATGAAGTGTGGTAGAACATATGTAAATGCAGTTTCTGAATTATAAATGTGTTACATCTTCCATAAATGTAGAGCTTGCAGAACTTAGATATGAGTAAAAAAAAAAAGTATGAAACTCCCTAAATGGCTTCGAGGCAAGGTGGGGAAAAAAAGACTATCCAAACATTTTGTCAGCCATTGTGCATGCTTTTAAAAGTTCATCACAGCATTTTGTCCTTCAGTAGCAAGTTTTTTTTGTGCTGCGAGTCATGAGTTGTTCTCTGTGCCAAAGAACTGAGAGAGGCTTAGCAATAATTACGCCTCGAGTGGCTCTAATACAAATTTCACAGGGAGACCGAGTGGAGAGAGAGAGAGAAAGCAACAGAAAGTGTGAGATGCAGAAAGGGATTTAAGAGAGAGACAAAAGCCCAAGAGGGAGGAAAGGATTGAAAAAGGGAGTTCAAATGAGGAGGAGAGGGAAAATGGGAAGAGAAGTGGTGGAGGAAAGGGAGGAAGAGAGAAAGAATGAGAGGGAGCGAGTGTGAGAGGCTGAGGGACACCATGCTTGAAAATTCTCTCTGATCTTTGAGCCGTGGGACCAGAGGCGATGGGATACCCTGCAGAACTCTATTAAAATTCATCCAGCCTCACTAAAGCTCTCAGTTATTATACAAGAGAAGCCCTGCACAGCTCAGCTTTCTCTGGTTTGCTCTCTGTCACATGCTCACAGCATGCACAAGACAAACAGATGCACACACACACACACACACACACACACAACCAACGTTGTCTTCACCGTTAGACAGTCAAAGACACCTGAGGTCAGCTGACAATGCTTTTGAACCAGGTCCAACCTCAAGGCTGACAAGTGAAGCCAATGCCAAAGTGCATTCAACTTGCATTATCTTTAACTGCCAGCAGGGGGCGAGTCCTCTGGTTGCAAAGAGAAGTCTGATTGCATAGAAGTCTCTAAGAAAATGACTACTTCTCTCCTGATTTATTACCTCATTAAACATTGTGAACATGAGTTCATGGTGTCAAACATAGCTTCAAGTCTTCTTCAATTTCATGATGTTCATTTGGTAAACTATGGTCCCATTTAGAACTAGAAAAAGCATTTCCTGCTGAAAATGCGTTGGAATGCTGAAAACTGAAATTAATCGCAAAAACATTGTTGAAAATAGATATCCAATTCAAAAACAAATTGCAAAAAGCTTAATAATTCAAAAAGTTTAAAGATTCCAAATATGAAAAGTCATATCACACCTCTCCTGAAAGAGCTGAACATTTTGATATTTGAACAGTTTCTGTGGCTTAAAAAAATTCATCAGTGGTGATATTTGTAGTAGTATAAGTTGTAGTAGAAGTATTATTAGTAGAAGTATTAGTAGCATTAGAATAAGTAGTCGTAGTGATATTTGTAGTAGTCATAGAAGTTGTAGTTGTAGTATAAGTATTATTAGTCGTAGAAGTATTAGTAATTAGAAGAAGTAGTAGAAGACGTAGTATCAGTAGTCATCGTAATAGCTGTAGTATTGGTCGTAGTATTTACTATCACAGTAGTAGTAGTAATAGTAATGGCAGTAGAAGTAGCAGTAGTAGTACTAGTAGCAGTCGTACTAATAGCTGTAGTAGTATTACTACTTTTAGGAGCATGAATAGCAGTAGTAGTAGTAGCAGTTGTCGTATAAGTAATAGTAGTAGTGGTAGTAATAGCACTAGTGGTAGTAATAATATTGATGGTAGCAGTAATAGCACTAGTAATAGTACCAACAGCAAAAGTTGTGGTAGAAGTAGTAGCAGCAGTAGTAGTAGTAATACTAGAAATATTAGCAGCAGTAGTAGTTGTCGCAGTATTAGTAAGAGCAGTCATTATTTCAACAAAAAAGCCTAATGTTGAGCTTAATGTTTAAATACACTTGATCCATGGGGATTTTATTTTGAAAGGGTGGGGCTGGGTGGGGGAGGGAGGGGGAGAGGAGAAAATCATCATGTCTGACACACATAAACAGAGGTTATTAATTGGCAGGCTTCATCACAAGCAGTTCAGTTAGAATTCACTCTGGGGCTTTTATTTTGAAATGGGGTGTGTGTGGGGGGGGGAGGAGGGGGGAAAGACCTCTAAAGATCCCTAAGACCTGAATGACTGTATGAGAGACACAGAGAGAGAGAGAGGGAGGGAGAGGAGTGTATGTGCACGTGTGTCTGTGAGTCTGTGTGTTTATCAACATCACTAATTGGCTCAATCGCGAACACCTGTGTGCCTGAAGCCATTTGAAAATATTCTCCATAGAGATCCCATTGAAAATTAAAAGCTTAATAATTCAAAAAGTTCAAAGGTTAGAAATATGAAAAGTCATAGCACCCCTCTGGTGAAAGAGCCGAACATTTTAATAGTTGAACGGTTTCTGTAGCTTAAAATATGAAGGAGAAGAAGAGGTGGGACGGAAGAAATAGAAGTTGAATAAAGATTCGAAGAACAATAGTTGGAATGCTTAACAGCATTCCAACAATAAAAAATAGATGAAGCAGGGCATGCTTGGGGCGTTTTTGGTCTTCAAACTTTAACCCTTTCACAGTTTTCATTTCATGAATGTCAACTGAAACCATTTTGGTCGCCTTAAAATGTCTTATTCAGTTGGACTTAGCTCCACGCTATCGTTCAATACATGTTTTTTTTCGTTGATGTGTATTATAACCTGTGAACAAGTGGGCACCTTTTGAAATGAACTCAATCGAGTGGCACTGTGACGTTTTTGTGTTATACTTGTTATCATTTAGCATCACATGTACATTGTCGTAGTTTGAACTTCTTTTTCTTTACTCTAGCAAACCAAACCACGAGTAGATTTCTCCCGAGGGTGGCTTTGCTGTAGTTCAACTTCTTCCAAGTCATTGGTTGCTATAATAAGGTAATTAAGGTAATTGGTTTGCTTTCAAAGTAGCTTCCCCAACACTGCTAAGTACAAGTATAAATGGTTGGTTTGAGTGTATTAACAGATTGAGAACTTGTGTCAAATAATGATGGTATGGCTCATTCACTTACGTCATCTTTCCTAATACCTTATCCTCTGGCTTTGTGTTTGCATGTTGCTGTCATGGCAGCATGTGGTTTACCTCATTGTCCTCATCCGTATATTTCCTTGGTGTCTCAAATTCCTTCCAAAACCTTTTAGGCCTTCAGGGATCAGTGGCTCATCTTGGAGCTTGCAACTGCACCCACAATGTGTGGTGTGATGCCAATGAGGTGTGGTAGAACAGTTGTAAATGCAGTGTCTGAAATATCGATGTGTAACATCTTCAATAAATGACGAGCTTGTGGAACGTAGATACGAGTAAAAAAAGAAAGAGTACATGGCTTTGACACAGTGAGGGAAAAAACACCACCCAAACATTTTGTCAGCCATTGTGCATGCTTTTAAAAGTTCACCACAGCGTTTTGTCCTTCAGTGGCCCGTTTTTGTGCTGAGTCATGAGTTGGCCAGGTGTGTTAAGTAGATTAACCAGGTGTGGTCAATAACAAGTAAGTGAAAATGGAAGAATGTGATATTTTAACTTTAATCACATGTTGGCTGAAAGTATACTGAGTGAAGTGTATGCAGGCCTACACAGACACACACAAACACACACACACAGAGACACATTCTCCTTTTACAACAGGACTTTCCATCTGTTAGAGAAATTCACTCGAGGCCGATGTCAAAATCATGAATCACAGGACATTTATTCTTGAAAGGAGACAGAGTTGATTCACATACAGAATGTACATCAAGGCTGCTCAGAGGTCTGCCTCCGAGTCTCTGCCATATGTACTGCTGAACACAGCAGTGTGGTGGTACGGGGTAATTTACGATAACTTCTTGTCACGAAGGATAACATACTCACGTATTGCGTTTCACACGGCACGAAACCTGGAACAACACTTTAACAGTTTGTTCTAGTACAAAGGTCACTTTCTCGTAATCAGGAAGTCATGGTCGCAAATCAGCCAGGCGTAAGTATTGACGCCTTCGACAGGTTTATTATCTTTCTTATTTAGGGCAAGCAGCTGCAGTGTTCTTTCGACAGTCTTCCTAATAGACTAAACATTTGCTTATTATTAAATGCATAATAATACGTCATTTAGACTTTTTCCAACACCATCTGACTCAGTAGTCTGATATTTCAGAAGAATTGTGCAAAAAAGTAGGGGAATAGTAAAGTGTCTGAGTGGTGAAGAAGATATAACAGAGCGGTTGGTAGCATTAGCACATGTTAGGACACAACTCCTCCCTCGTGACGGGGATATTAGATTACAGTCCATTGACAGACAGTTGTGTGTTTTAGACTATAACCCAGACATTCTGCGCATCGCCCAGCAGAGGGAGTTCCCTTTGAGTGTACTCTCTGCCGCTTCACTCCCCGGAGCAGGCCCTTCATTGGTTCTCCCGGGCAGCTCAGCCAATCGGTGTGCTTCTGGGCCACAAACACCTGAAGTAGTAATAATGTGGAATGTGCTGTCTCGGCATGAGCTGTCAACTGGAGCATGTAGTACTATACTATATGCGGATAGAGGGAGGAGACGGGTAGAGAGGAGGAAGTGGTGAGCACGCGATGACAAGGCGGTAGTCTTATTGTGCAGTGTGTTAATGCGTGTGCTCGTTTGTGTGTGTGTGCAAAGCAGTGCTGTCAGCTGTTCCAACATTGCCTCTAACACATGTGCCCCACCCTCAGTGCCTCTCCCTCCTGTGAGTTCACACACACTTTATTTTCTCACATGTACACCCTTGCACAACTTGTACCCACACAGACTTGTGAACAATTATGCGAACCCAAAACCCCCTCCCTCCCTCTCTCTCTCCCTCTCTCTGCATATCTATCTATCTATCTATCTATCTATCTATCTATCTATCTATCTATCTATCTATCTGTCTGTCTGTCTGTCTGTCTGTCTGTCTGTCTGTAATCTACAATTCATACTTATTACACACATATATATATATATATATATATATATATATATATATATATATATATATATATATATATATATATATATATATATATATATATATATATATATATATATATATATATATATATATATATATATGTGTGTGTGTGTGTGTGTGTTGTGGAAGTTTGAGTCTGTTCCACAGCGAGGAGGCCAGAGCACGTGTCCGGCTGCTTTGTACAGTCGACACACTGCAACAATAAATCTACCAAAACTGGTTTACAATTAACAGGAATTTAATCCCACTGATGCAAGTACGATTACAGTTACACAATGGAGTAAATTACTCTTAAGGAATATTACAATATTAACCCACTTTGGAAAAAACTACCTCTGGTTCCAGGACACAGCCGTCCCAGGCAACCACACGCTAAAAAGAGGCAGAAAAACACTTTCTATCTCCCGCCCTCATATCCGTTCGCAACTCCTCCCCTTCCGTTTATCCCAATTCCTATTAGCTAACTTCCCTGTGCACTTCTGTAAACGCCTGTCTTCATGACTCTCTTTCCCTGAGCTCCTAACACATTCAATGACTGTCAGTTATTGCTTAATCCCTTCTATGATAATCCTTCAGTATAAATGTTAAACTTCTGCAACTTTGGCAGAAGCTTCATGTCTTATTAGCTACTAATCCTAAAACACTTTATGCTTATCTTACTATGCATTTCCAAAACACTTATGATTATGACTAATCATGAATTCTTAATTATGAATTATTAAACACTTTTATTATATCGACTGAACACACAGTTCTTTGCTCACATTTCTTACAGTGTGATTAAATCACTATGCTGACCATAGTCGTATATTTAATCCCTCAGCAAAAACATTTGTGTCCTCCGTGAGGCTGTGTTGTTGAAAGATGGCAACAGGTTACACGCTACCAGGCCCTCAACGCCAGCAGTGACTCAGGATTAGTGCCTCTTCAGTGGGGCCTCAGCAGATCCCACCTGGTTCCCCCTGATGGAGGTACCGTACTGTATGCAAGGAGTCCCACAGACTCACAGATCTAAAATAATCCTTTACAGGCTGCTGGCACAAGCGTACTGTGTGTCCATATGTGTAGATGTATACAGTGTGTCTGCAGACAGAAAGCATGTGTGCATGTTTAAAGGAGGTGGGTGGCAGCAGAAGGATTACACAGTGCAGTTTGTTCTTCAAACAGTCTGGCGTGTTGTTCATATCCTCGATGCTAGCAGTATAGTTACAGTATGAAGGGGATGAGAACAGCAGATGCTGATAGTTACGATGTCGTGAACATTCCCTTCCTTCCTCACGTATTCTATCAACGTAATGTACAGTATGTACTGTAATCATGAACAGCGTGTTTTCACGTCTCTGTGTGTGTGTGTGTGTGTGTGTGGGGGGGGGGGGGGTCTGAGAAATCCCATCACAGGTGGCAGAGTAACAATCTGATGGGTCATAATCTGGCCTGCTGACTGACAACATATGTTAATGGCTCAGCCACTGGAGGTCTGCTATTAATAGAATGTAAAGCAAGCACACACAGGCATGACTGCACACAGTGCGCCGATCAACATACGACATTCTCCTCCACCGAATAACTCTCGTATAATTCAGTTGTCTGCTAAATACTGTTTTGGTGGCTATTAAGGGAAGTTGTGAGATTGAGATCAAGATCCCTTTTTGAAGAAGCCTGTATACAGAACATAAAGTACAGTATATGAATGCACTGAGGAGACGGTTCTGACATAAACATGTACATACTTTAATGGTCAAAACAGCAAATTGGCAAATGAACACCGAGGATATCAGCTGCCAATGAAGCCATAAAGCTGTGAATAGTAATAATGGCACGCAGGCTTTCAAGGGTTTCGGTTGCCCTTGATGGATGAGCTGTCTCAGTAGAGCTATTAGAAGGCAGCATGTGTCTGAACATTTCCATTTCAATTAACATTTCTCTGTATCAATGCTAGTTTGATCTCCTTTGCTTTCGACTCAAGCTTATTCCCGCCTCTTAGCTGCCAGTGCTGAGCAAATGTTTTTAATATTGCCATTATATTTTTTTCCATTTCCTATGATCTGTATGTTGTGCACGGCACTGTATCCTTTCACATGTAACAGTAATTCCCTTCAGTTTGACTTGATAGAGATGGATGTCCTGTCCTCCGCCGGCCGGAGCTTTGGCTGTTTTTGCTCTTGTTTCTTGTCACACGTGGTTCATTTCAGGACACATCTTTTACAACACGGAGGGTAAACTTCACAATCCATAACTTGGTACATCATTTCATAATCCGCTGTGTGTAAGGAGGATGTTGAGTTTGCACTGGTGGTGTAATGTGCCTTTGTCCCAGTTGTGTACGTTTGATAATTTAGCCAAATTAGCCAAAGACGTTCATAGTGTTTGTAAAACCTCTCATTTTCCATCTTAAATGAGGGAAGAAAAAGGAAACCATCATCTTCAATAAATGACTCAAATTCATATGTTATTTGGAAAAGCCAGTGAGTTTAAGCTTGTTCCAAGTTGCTGGTTCATTTGTAGGACAAAGTATGGCCTGTATTTTGGACTTTTAGCTTTATATCAAATAAAGCCTGCAGTGGATACTGAAAGCAGCTAATAATCCATGGCCAGGCCAGCGAGTACACTTAAAAGAGTCTGCATAATTGAAAATCCTGAGAACTAAGACATGAAAGAGGAAGCGATCTATAAATAGAGACTCAAAGTTGTTTGAATAGAAGAAGAGCGACAGAAAACACTGCCAAAATAGCTTACAGTAATTTGAATCCTCTTGAATTTCCGCAAACAGGTCATTCTTAATTTGTATCAATATTAATGTCGTGTCTGTTAATTAACTGAGGACATCATTTATATTTCGTCAACCCATTCACCCTGGGCTAAAATCCTCACAATGCTCTGCATGTTAACGACACACATTCAAGGGTGACCGTCAGCTGATGCACATCAGGAGGTCGGAGAGGACGCTCCCAGTGGAACATTATTCTTGTCGAACTTCATTTGAACTGAATGAGAAACTGATGTGCAAATGTTCAGACAGAGCCAACACACGAGCACTGCTGCGGTGTTGACGCTTCAACCAATCAAGCAAGTTGTGTGAAATTAAATGTGGTCAATTGTTACGTCCGAGTAGCTTCGGGTAATGCCTGCCGATTTTACCTTAAACTGGTGCAGTGTGGTGCACAAGATCTCAATTTGCAGCATTTCCGGACACAAAGGTGTGTGTTGTATGCAAAGAATTACCAAAAAATGTAGCCAAGAGAGTGTCGCAGTATAGTTTCGATGACCATTTTGCACTCAAAGTAACCAGTAAACCTCTACATTTACTACCACGGAGAGTGATTACCACACCAAGAGTAAGTGGTAACACTTTCCCACCTTTGCCGTATTACATAAATCCACACTCACCCATGCACAGACAACACATAAGCACACATAATCACGTGTAAACATGAAGGTTCACTGTCATCCAGCATAAGCAAACAGTGAGAACACACTCAGCAACTTCATACCGGGACTCTTCTCCACTTATGACAACCACTTCACTTGGAGAGAGAGAGAGAGAGAGAGAGAGACGGAGAGAGACGGACAAAGATTAATTGATGGTGAGTTTGTACAAGCTTAATGATATCAGGCCTCTTGTGGCTAAGCATCTAGAGAAGCGGTGCGTTGAGGAGACAGCAACTTTATTGATTCAAGTTTCTAAAAGGCCTTTGAAATCTAGCGTCTAGACGATTTGGCCTTGCGGATCTTCACATCCAATTGAACTTGAATAGTACAGCAGTCTGATGACTGTGTTGGCGGAATGAATGATTGAGCGACATTAAATAGCCGATTAAGTGGCTTTACCTTTTATAAGTTTGCATCACAGTTGGGCATTTGCATTTCACTATAACAAGCACATTGTCAAGTGTTGTTGTTGAATTAGACTACTGCAAGGTTCTTGTATACCCGAATGCATTAAGCTGAACATACTCTCAAAGCTGGGGAGGTGAAAGGGTAGCACTTTAAAACTGGCACTGACTGTAGTCTTTCACATAAGAGCACATAACTGGAAAGCACTGATGAAGGAAAGAGGAAATATATAATATGAATAATGCAGAAAGAGACCGTCTGGCAACTGTTCCTGGTCGAGAAGTAGTACGGCAAATAAATCCTGTAAAATGGCGCATTAAAGTTTTTTGTACTGATTAAACAAACAAGAAATAATGTGTTATTAAGTGGGCTTTAGATGTGCTGGTGATTTTGTTACCTTATAACAGAGCCAGGCTAGCTGTTTCCAGACTTTATGCTAAGCTAAGCTAACCGCTGCTGCATCTAGCTACATATTTACTGTACTTTACAGACGTGTGGTATCAATCGTCTCTTCTAACTCTGTGTGTGTGTATTTGCCAAATTGTTGAAGATGACGATTGACCATAATTTCGTATGATGTTGCCTTGTCACCTGAACTCAATGATCTAAAAGTTTTCCTCCTCAAATTGATCTTCACAAACACACTTAAAGCCGATACCTGTTCCCCACGTACAATGTGAGAAAAAGGTGAGGTGTGACGAGGCCGACTCAACCTCAACGTGCAGTACAGGGGAATGGAGAGAGAGAGAGAGAGAGTTTTGGGGAGGAAAGGGAAAGACGCAGGAGGGCGTTGTGGACACAGAGGTGGGACACACAGCGGAAGGTGCTGATGATGGCAGTGAGAAGATGAAGCCACAGAAGTAGCATTGATCGATGACGATGACGCTTTGTAATCAATGCATGTGGTAAGGCAGGGCATTGGCACCATGTCCGCTGTCCTCCCGCTCCACTTGTCCTCTCACAACACAATAAATGGGGCTCCAACATAATAATTGCTGAATCAGTTGATTGTTTGTTTTTCAATGTGATTTATCGTAGAGAAAAATTACCATCTCTTTGAATTTGAGTCCACCCGGATTTAAACCATTGTTTCTGTTTTCACCAGCCTTATCGCCACTCTCCTGTAGTTCTCCTGTAGTTACAGATCCTGCCACTCGCTCCTTCCCTGTTATCTTTCTCCCTTCACCTGAGCTTTCCCACCTATCTCCACAGTTTCATTCCCCTCATCGGTCACTCACTCATACACAGACCTAGTTCCAATTACCCTCTACCAGATTATAATATGTCAGCGATTCCCAGCCCGTCTGACGTTGCCGATACCTGACCCCTTGCCCGAGTACTGGTTTGAATGTGCTTTGGCTATCGCTCTTAGCTTCTGTCTGCGTGATCCGCCTGCCATGTTGTTTTGGGTTGGATTAAAGATTCTAGACATTAACCTTATTTTACCTTACTGCCTCTGAAATTGTGCCTCTGTGTTTTATAGGTCGTTACAGAATTAGGAGTTTTGTCTGACCAACAACCCAAAACTCAAAGATCTTAGAAGACGGATACAAGAAATAGTCCGTCAGATAAACCCCTGTACAATCACAAAATATGGTATCGGAAAAAGTTGAACACAGACATCACATTTAAAGAAAAGCCGACACCGTGTGCAGAGAGAATTACAATAAGGGGGAAAGTGGAATTAAATATTTCCACCGAAATGTTTAAACAGGAAGTGGGAAGGGTAAACCAACAGTACAGAGTCTCTGTAATAAGTAGCACAGCATGCTGTGTCCCTGAAATATTGCAGTCTCGTCTACAAAGGCAGCAGTCTAAAAATAAGTTATTGGTCCAGGATTAAGAACATGCAAAGGGGAACACATACCACTCTTATTTCCACAAATCTTTGTTTCATCAGAGGCTAAATGAAATGCTGATCTGCTGCAACACAGCAACATCCAGATGTTTCTCAGTGATGTGGAGAGCAGAAACACTGTGTGCATGCTGGTGTGTGTGTTCCGGCCGGACTTTGAAGTATATGTTCCTCCTTTACAATTAGGTCTGGACGGTTTTACACGGATCACATTAAGACACTCCAGATTACTTCCCAAAATCTTCCTGCCCGAGACAGCCTGATTGAATTGGCTGCTGCTAATACACAGATTAGGGAACTCTCTGTGCATCCTAATCCTCCCCTGCTCGTTCTCCCTTGTCGCAGAGTGGGGAAGGTGTGTGTGAGAACAGGTTAGCCGATAGCAGGCATTCACTGTAGGATTACACTTGCAAGGGCAACTTTAAGCCGGTGTGATTTGGTTGTTAGAGACACTGTGTTATGATGTGGTGTGTTCATGGACCCGAATGCAGACTCAGACAGCAGAGTTCTATTTCAAAACCACGATAATTTATTTCTCTCAGTCAAGGGAAAAGACAGGAGAGACACTCTCAGGAATGAGAGTGACAGGAGTATTTATGTCAGCTGGAGGCGATCACAGGAGATGAGGCACAGCTGTGCCTACGGAGAGAGGCCCGGCAGTGGGCGGGACTCGTAGGAGGACCCTACTGAGGGAAATACAGCAGAATCCTCACACACTGTGAAAATGGTGATATATTAGCGAGCTTGTGATTGTTACATATACTGATTTAAAGGCTGCAGAAGCTGGTTTTCCATACAATGTGAAAAGGTACGGGTGAGGAATAGGAAGCGATTGGGTGCAAGAAGTCAAGTCTAGTTTATTGGTTGTTCTTTTTTTTATTCTGCCATGAAAACCAAAACCAAAACGAACGAAGTAGAACTTTGGACTCTAGACTAGATTACACAGTGTATACAGTGTATGTTTGCTCTGGTTGGGAGGTCAAACATATATCACAATCTAGTGATCCCCAACTACAACCTACAGAAGATCTGCCGTTGTTTGGGGGCATACTGTCTTTGGGGATAGTCGAGTAGCAGTAGAAATTTTTATTTGAATATAAGAAAATCTTCATATTGAGTCAACTAACACCCAACACAAACGGTTCAAATAGTTATAATTATGGATAAACAGTTGAAATAATTAAAGGGGCCATGTAGCTACCATTGAGAGCATATCTATTGCCTCTCAATGGCTCTAATTGTGGCAACGATTGACCCAGCGGGTCTCAACTAACGGTGCTAACAAAGCTAACAGTGCAAACTGCGGCAAGAGTGCTGACAGAGCGAACAGTGTTTATCTGAGGGGAATCCGGAGGGTGGGCGTGGGTCGGGACGGCGATAGTAGCTGAAACCGCCGTATGAGCGCAGTGCAACATCTAGCCAATGGGACGCGCTCACATGCAGGCCGTCCGGGCTGTCAACAAAGCAAAGCAGATTACAGAGAGAGCAACTTCACTCTCTGCTCGGGTAGATATTACTCCAGTATATCTTCAAACGGCAAATAGTTGTTTGCTGCAATATTGTTGCTCTGAATCCCATATACTTTAAAAGTGTTGGATATTGGTTGAAATATCTCAAATGAATGGATAAACATTGAAATAGTGGATACACAGCTGAAAACAGACCTGAAGGGTACTTGAGTTCATCGGACAGGGCTGCACTTAAACGTTAAACTTGATTACACGCGTCATATACATACATGCATATCCATAGAATTTGGCATTTAACCCATCCTAAGGAGCAGTGGGCTGCTGTAAAGCGCCCGGGGAGCAACTTGGGGTTCAGTTTCTCGCTCAATCACACTCCGACACACGGACGGGAGCTGTTTAAAAGTGGAGCAGTAGATATTTATGTATTTTTCCTAAGGGGATATTACTATACGGTATAAAATACAAGTAAAAAACACTTCATTTATTCTTCTTGCAGTGTTTGATATGATTCTCTCTAGTACCTGTAACTTGTAAACACTTCCACATTTGAGCAAAAGGGGGAGCAGTGAGTAGCTGTAAAAAAAAAAAAACACACCACCATCCCCGATGTGCACAGAGAGAAGGCTTCAGCAGACACCACCGCCTTGAAATCTGAAGTGACAGCTATACTTTCAAAACGCACACAGGATGACCGTTCCTCTTCTGCTAAGAAAGTCGTTATTGGATTTAGCAGAGAATTTGAAGTGCTGATATGTCAATGCATAGATTCTCCTGCTCCTGCTTAGATTTTCACACCGGCTGAACAGGTAAATGGTAAACTTTAAGAAATTAAGAAAATGCTATCTGAGTGTCTGAAAAGCTGGGCTGCTCAACAGCTGAATGCACCATGATAAGTGGCAAACACTTCAGACGCTGTGCCACTTCGTTACTCTGCAGAGATGTCCATGGCCATTCAAATCTTTGCAAATCCCTGCAAAGGCGAGCGATTTTTAATTATTTATCTTCCTCAGTGTGTGTTTTAAGTGTTATTTATTCATATCCCAAGTGAGGTGTGAAATCCACTTAACTGACATGTCTCTTATTTGGATATCTGAATACAGTTGTGTCTTGGTTTTTTGGTCAGCAGAGCTTAGGAAGTGACACAAAAACTGGGCATTGGCTTTTTTCTTACAGAAGCATATACCATAATAGGTTGGACAGTGATGATGCGTCTTGCAAAATCTAATATTCCATTTGCCCCCCTTTCCCCAAAAATGGAGCTTTTTAATCGCTGAGGGTTAAAAACTGCATGCGATGACATTTAAAGATGTGAGTCATTTAATCACACCAGATAGCCATACAGGTTGAAACAGCCAGTCTTCAATTTCTCAGGGCTCTTGCCATACATGCCACACCTGGTGCACTTTATCATCCCTGAGTGTGTTCACACCTCAAACAAAGAACACAGAAACATCTCTATAGGGAGTAACCCAACCCTGGAAGAATCTGCTCCTCCTTTGGGAGCAGTTCTTTATAATCCCTCGAGCACACCATGGCCCGACACCACAACCACACTACACTACACATACAATCACAACTGTATTCTCATCTCTGAATGGTGCAAGTCATTTGAATGAAGGATTTGGCAGACAGGAAACGGCCCTACTGACTTTGCCTAAACTGCGCATGTCTGCTGGTCCTTTGACACTGCTTTAAAAAAAGAAGAAGTCATTCATCAACCCACTGAAAGAGTGAGGAGGTGTATTCCTGTGTGTACATGCAGAGACGAAAGTGAGAGAGAGTAAAGACGGGAACGAGTACATGCTTGTGTGTTTGAAATTGAGTATATGCATGCACTTCTGTGAGCTAGCAAGACCCTCAGCAACCCTATGATTAAATCACAAATCAGGATGACTTGGTGATTCATTCAGAAACATGTTGTCAGCTCACTGTTTCATCTTGAGTTCTGAACAGACACATACAGTATGTTGAGTGTGTGGCAACTCGTACTGTATGTAGAGTGTGAAAGCGACACCACAGGAAGCACTACAGGGACTTATCAAACAGCATGTATACAGCTTGCATAATACATGTTTGTGAACTGAAACTCGTTGTTCCGGTCTCCATTCAAATATCAAGGTCTTTTCACCACCAGCCGGTGTCTCTTCATTTCTATGCATCCAGGCCATGAATGTAATGCTAGCCTCCTGGCACACAGGGCGGCCTACCTCTCCGTCTCTTTGTTTGGCGTCCATGTGACAGGGGCACAATAGAGCGGCGGACAATAGGCCACTTATTGAGTGACTGGCAGGGAGTGGGATACATCCCAGATCGTCTGTTACTCTGCAGCCTCGTGCACCCTTCGGCACCACGGGTCAGTGTCAGGTTGCACTCTCCTGTGACCGGGAGGCCAAGGAGCTTGTTGCCATATTGGAAATCTGGGAGAGGTCACAGAGGTCCAATTGATTTAAAATATTTAAAAAAAGAAAAAGATTTCAATGCTTTTCAGCAGCAGTATTTTAGTCAATTTTGTGGTTGATTTTGATTCATAGAGCAATAGCACGTCATGTCTGTTAAACCTCCCAGTTATTTTTAACTGTCGAATGTGTGACTGAGCCACGGAGAGGAAAATTAATGTAGCAGCTTAAAGTGAATTAGCAATAACTGAATCCGGTCATGCAGTAAGCGTCTTTCATCACATGTTTTTGAGAATTACTGTATGTTTCTGGTTGTGTGTGTGTGTGTGTGTGTATATGTGCCATCAGCAGTTGCGATGTTCCACCTTGTCACTGTCAGCTGACTCTCAGTCATCGCCCTCAGCTGAGCTGATTCTCCCAGAGATCTCCTGCTCTCTGCGTCAAATGCTTGCCGTGACCTCCTGACAGCAGCTCTCTGAGACATAAAATGTAAAGACGGTTTGGTATCCCCAGCATCAAACACATAGGACGGAGCTCTGGGCATAAACAATAGCCACCAGTGTTTCAAAAGTGACTGTCAAATACAAATTGAATACTCACCGTATTCAATGACTTTATGGAGACAGCTTTGTTTTCCATGGAAAAAATTTGCTTTTAACTTTTATTTTCCATACATGATATTGTACATAATAGATGTTTATAATAATAATCGAGTTTTTTAAGGTTACAATATCTACACGCCGTTGTTGTTGCCATCTAATTTTTGTGCACATGATCAATAAAGTGTATTCTGTCTTATGCTGTCATGGAAGAGATATTAAAATCTATTACTTTGGCGAAAGTAATAATACTAGAAAATACTCAATTACATTTTACAGCTCACTTCAGGGGAATGGAAACTACAAAAGTATTTTCAGGAAAAAAGTACTTACGGTATCAAAGATATTGACTGTGGAGCAGAATGACCCCTGTCAGTGTCATATTATTATGTATTACATTATTAGATTATCATTAGTAATGCATCAACATGCAGCATTTTAGTGTTGTAGCACGTAGGGGTGGAGCTAATTATTCGAATTGATATGTTGTTGGGTAGATGAATGTATAACAATGCATTCATATTCTATAAACTGATCATGTGTTTTAGATGTGAAATCTTCATCTCCAATGGAAAAACAGCAGCAGTCATTTGTACAGGAATACAAAACAATATTAACATTTGAAATGAAATGGGAAAAAGGAGCAGAAAATTTCGATACTCAAGTAAAGTACCTCAAAGTTGTACTTAACTTACACTTATGGTGTTATGGGGTTTGCAGCTGAAATGTTCTTTAACACAGAAGAAGCTCTGCTACTATTTCTACTCACTTTTTTTTGTGAATGAGGGTTTGTTAGGAAAGCTCTATATCATGCTGGATATTTAGAATAAAATTCCAAAAAAATAAAAACCACTCACACACACCTCGTTCATTTGCTACAACGAATGCAGCAGCCATATGCTATCAAAAAGACCCAAACACACTTGAACTAAAAATGAATACGCAGGCCTACTGTGCACTCTTCACGCACTAGTAGCTACTGACAGTGAATGCGTAATTCAGTCTCTGCTCCGAGCCGTGTCATGTTTTTGCATGAGTAGGTTACAAACTGCTCCATTTGTTTGAACTTCTCTCTCTCTCTCTCTCTCTCTCTCTCTCTCTCTCTCGCTCTCTTTGGTGGGGGCAGAGAGCTCATAGCTGCAAACATCATCAGGAGGAGAGAGACGCTTCCCACTGTCAGCGCCGGAGCAGAGCAGGGGAGCCCTGGCAACAAAGGAGAGACACAAACTCAGCAGCCCGTTTCACCCTACAGTAAGTCGCACAAAACTGTTCATTCGGTACTTGTTTCAGGCGACCTGTCACCACGCCACTTTTCTCTCTCTTTTTTTTTGGAAGCTGTGAAGAGAAAATGGCTGGAAGAACTGGGCAGGGTGGCGCTGACGCTCCGGTTTACTCCAAAGCCTCGGGACAATGTTTACTTCGCCCTCTGACCTATTTCTTTAAGTGACCAAACGGCGCGGGTGCCTGCGGGGTTTGGGTGTATGCACTTGTCATTTCGGAACGTCAAGGCAAAGTAGTGTTTAAGTGGGGCGAAAGAGAGCGGGGGTTTGGCTCGATTCTGCCCGAGCGCAGAGCGCGTCCGCCGGGGCAAGCTGGTGTCGGGCAGCCGCTGTACTTTAAGTAACTGCGCCACTCGACCCCGGATCAAACATTTGCTCTTTCCAGACTATTTCTTAGCGCTTAACACTGACACACACTGCTAAACACCGCTGCTTTAAGCCGCAAATGTCTTCTTTTGAACTATTTCCCGACTGACACGGACTGTCAAAGGCAAGCGTTGCGTTTTTATCTACGTTTCACCATCGCGGAAGTGTTTTTCTCTTCGCGAAAAGAGGCGAACAACATCTAACCACAGTCCAGTGTTTGCGAGAATGTGGTTGCATTTATTTTTGCATGTTTATTAAATAGTGTCGCGTATGTAATATGGTGGCTACTACGGAGTGTTTTACATTGTCAGCTGGTTGTAAAGGACATAGGGTTTGTGATTGCTGGACTGCGCGTGATGTCATTCATCCTAGCTTGGACCATTATATAACGGGACTGTAGGGAAGCCTGTGATAGCAGGCTATTTTTACTCTGTTTACACCTCGGAGTTGCACTCAGGGTAGGCTATGCTTCCCAACTGGTTGCCTATGCTTTCACTCGCAGTATGAATTGAATATGGCAGCCGAATGAGACCAAGCACATGCACGAATGAAAAGCCACGTTCACACTTTTAAGCCTTCCACATTATCTGATGATGTCTGTGTCATTATTTGCTATTTGGACAAAAACAAAAAAAGTCGCCATGTTTTACTTTATTGTGTCTCTTTTCATGTTTGAAGCATTTCCTATTATGCAATACAAATTATTGAGATTGCATGACTAATTTGCATATTGAATTGCCAATTGCAAAAATAAAAACCCCGTACATATTCCTAAAACCTGTTGAGTTGCCTTTCCCGTAGCAATAAATGAACCAGTCACCCTATGGTGCTACTGTACTCTGCAAATATCTCATCAAAAGCTATACTCTTGTTACAGTATGGCAGCATATGATATATTTTAACACATAGAAATTATAAACTATATTTAATATATTGAGATTTCGGTATAACAAACAATTCACATGCAAAGTTTGTATATAATACCAACATATTTAAGTTAAAATGAATATTTCAACCAAAAGTGATCAATTCATTGTCAGCTGCTTGATCTTTATAATAACAAGGATATTGTTTCTAAAAAACAACAAACAAACAAATTCTTTTTTAAATGAATGAATCTCAAAACTTTTCACAGATCCTGTTGGGGTCCCGATCCCCACGTTACGAATCGCTGCATCAGACTGCTGCATTAAAAAGTTTGTAGGTTGCTTGAACATATACTAACACGTGTGCAGCGTAGCTACTGCCCGTATGCACTACACACCCCAAACACATGTCCCCTTGCCAAAATATTGCTTTAAAAAACAACTCCGTGCCTGTGTGCAGCATCTGTATTGATCAGTACAGTAGTAATTATATTGGTTTATTAAGCCCATTTTTTTAGTTTTGAGGCTTTGGCTCATCCGCTTCTTTGGGTTTTAGAGGCAGCAGCTTGGAGAAGGGACGGAGGTAGTAACCAAGCGGTTAGATGGAAATGAATAGCTGAGCATCAATGCTGTAACAGGAGGCCTTGATGTCTGATGGTAGTGAGGAGATGGTAGTGAAGGGGACCCAGCATTAATCCCTGTGGAATACCATGATGAGGTGGTCTTTAAGATCTTGGTTCTTCATGACACTTAAACATAATGAGGTTTTAATACTTTTGCTTCAAGTTCCAAAAAGTTTATACGATCTGTATCTGCAAAATGGTCACAATCTACCTCATTTGTTTTACTTGCAATGTCTTTTCAATACCTTCCACGTCTAGTAATTTACACATGATTATACTTCTTTAATTGAGAACTGCTTATTAATCAACTAAATGTGTACAGAATTGGTCATGCCAAAAGGACAAAATTGTTTTAGGATGACTAATGAGACACCATTGGTGTTGGCTCGATTTCCGAATTTGGAGCTCCGGTGCAGTGTACGAGCTTAAACCGGTGAGATTTAATGCAAACTGGCCGAACTGGCATTTGTCATTATGACACCTTCTGGCAAATTAAAAAGTAACTAGATCAGCAACCTGAGCCAACGGAGTCACAACGCTAAATCACACCTGCACGGCACAAGTAATAAGCAAAATAACAACGTGATTAACATAAATTTGTTTATAAACAAACAGAACCACCTGTGTCTGAGAGGCCGTGTGCAATTTATCCCACTGCCAAGCCCAAGTTAGCAACACGAAGGAGATAAAACTTCAGTAGTGATGGTTAGGGGGAAAGATTCACATGGCGGCGCACATTGTGTTTGTTTACTAGAAAGTTCATGTTTTGGGTTGACGGGACAAGAGTTTCCGCCGTTGATTGCAGGCCTGGTGGCCCGGTGGTGTGCGTAATGTTAGCAAGAGTGTGCATTTGAGAGATAGAGAGGAAACAAGCTTGCCACCTGCTGATTAAAACAAAGGGCGTCAGCCCCAAAGCTAGCGACAACTTTGGTTTACTTAAGGTGGGCTAACCTCCTGGAGCGGCTACTCGGTCAAGTGCGACACCTAATGTGAAAATTGGGTATGCCGATCTGGTCGGAGTTTGGTGTAGTATCAATCCGGTTTGAAAATCTTTACACCGGCCCAGCCGCGTTACACCATGTTAAAAGCAGTGTTTAGGCAGAGAGGAGTGGGGATGGTGTGTGGGCCATAATCGGCTGCACTGTGAATTTGAAAAGGGCAGTTCAGTTCTGGTGCTGTGACAGTTATTGCCTTGCAGATGTGGGCGGAGCTGAGTGGAAACGGTGCATTTCAGGATATTAGAAAGTAAATTCAGGGATGGGATGGAACAAAAGTTCAACTTCAACACCAGGTCTTTTAGGATTTGGATTGACAACTAACACCGTGAAGTCTTAAGGGTGGTGAGTACATGACCAGAGGAGAGATGTCAATGTAAAAGGTGGAGGGTGAAGATAGACACGCTTTCATTGTACAAGGTAGGTAAACCGAGGGTAGTAGGTCTGTAAGAGAAGCAAGTGCAACATTTTTCAGGTTGGCTTTCAGAAACCAAACTATGGTGCCCTACGTGCGGTCGTGCCATTGTGAATCAGATGTGCTGTTCCACCCACACGCACACACACACACACACGAGTGCATTTTACCACTGCCACCATAGCCTTTGATTCCAGCCGCCACTCACTTTCAAATGGTAATGAGAGGCAATTAGAAGCCAATGTGTCCTAATCACAAGCCATTTAACTGAGCTTGGCTCATTTGTCCGAGCCGTAGGTGCACACGGACCCACACACTCGAAGACACATACACACACACGTCTGCTAGATTATGCTCGAGTCTTTTCTATGTATCTGGAAGTCGGGAAAAGAGAAAAGTTGTGTGTGTGGTTGGGAGAGACACAGAGAATTCCAGGTAATGATTGGGTGGAGATTTCACTGCTGAATTGATAAGTGACAGAAATGTGTCTGTGTGCCATCAGTGAATGATGGGTAGGCCGGGCCGATGGATCAACCGATGGCTGCGACAGGCGTTTATGTTGATCTGTGGATAAATTAGGTAGAATACCGGAACTCTCAACATGTGCAGGAACAAACCCTGCTCCGCTCTGAAGTGTGCAAAGGCTTTAAGTGGTGTCGGGGCAGTCCGATCATACAGATTAGTCGGTAAATCGTGCTCCGTCACATGATATCCTGTTGAGTACAACACCACTTCATTAAGAAGCTGTCAGCTCGTATGTGCCACTACAGGCCTGACTAAACTCTCATGTACAAATAGTCCCAAATGTGCTGCCGCGAGCCAAAACAAACATAGACCACTCTTTTATAATCAAGTAATCATGCATAGAAACATATTCAGTTGTTACAACCCTGTCTTAAAACGTAACACTGCAAGGAGACAAAGCACAAACAGACACATTGCACACAAATGATCGGTCTAAAGAAAACGTGTTCCAGCATATTGTTTAGATATTGTTCTCCTGTTTCCTTCCACCCTTCTCTCCTTCGCATTGCTGGTCCATGCATTTTCACACACAAAAACTTTGTTTGATGCGAGATAATGGAAATGATGTCGACCCTTATTTTTGCCGCATTCGTACAAGACGGGATCCCTGATTGTCTCCTTTTACTCAAGCTGCTACATGAGCATGGGAAACAACAGGAATGTAGGTAGTATGGGACATAAGTGGTGCAAAAAAGACTGTGTGACAGAAATGATTTCGAAACAGTAAAGAGGGTTTGGTGTGTGTGTGTGAGGGGTGAGGGGGGGGGGGGGCAGATCAAGAGATTGAGCTGTCTGGTTGAACCATGCCGTGCGCTTAGACCTTTACAGTTTTCCCTTTCATCCTCTCCTATTCATGAGCGCACTGAGTACACATGCATGCACACAAGAGAAAGGACACCCTCACACACACACACACACACACACACACACACACACACACACACACAGAATACTGCTTTTAAAGGGGATCAATGAGAGTTTTTGTGTGCAAGAACATTCCGCCGCGTGTGATCGTGCGTTCCCCTTTTTAGTGCTTAGTGCACGATCTTGTGTTTCTTAGACCGCTGCCTGCACAGGACAGCGATAGCAGCTCGGTTGAGATGCCACAGTACAGGCACTTGAATCTGCAATTCATCTGAGGGGAAACATGTCATCGGTAAGGGTGAAACCACGACAAATGTAAGGGTCAATGAGACCACATTTCTATGGTCTCGTGATTCATTAAACTTCACTAATGCACTTTATTGAAGGCACATTGCTCATTTTTTTCAATGTATAATTCAATAAAACCATTCATTATAACATTCAAAGGGGATCGCTTACATTACTTGCGGATAGATACTGTGTGTATGTGTGTGTGTGTGTGTGAACATTAGAGCGAATGACCGTGTGTTGGCTTTGGCTCTGTAATGGTGCGGCTGACATGATATACAGATATCTATATGCCAGGAAGGTTGCTGTAAAAGGCTAAACTGGACTGACTAAAAGATGACAGAGTGCTCTTGTGGGCACATAACAATCTTAAAGGCTGTATGAATTTGAGTTTCTGCATCAATTTGAATCAAATTTTCAACTAAAATTAGCACTTATGTGTTTTTTTTGTTTTTTTAACATGTGAAAACCCGCTGAAAAAATCGATAGTCTCTTTTCCCATCGTCAGTAGACGAGTTCCTTACGATTTTCTTTTCTGGTGCGTCACGTTCGATGTCACGGTTGCGCCGGAAAACAAGGTTAGTAAACAGTCAAATATGTTACGTCATGCGTAACATCAGTTGTTGTCCGCTTGAGAGTCATGTTTCCATCTCTGGAGCCGATAAACACCAGAGTCATTCATCCTGAGAATGAATGCAGATCGTAACCTTCTCCACTGAAGACCAAAGCCAGATGCTGGTGGGTGTCGGTGGGTTTTCTTCCAGTGGAAAAAAGGCTTAAGCAGCTCATCCAATCGGTTAAAAAAAAAACCCTCAGAGCTTGTTCACACACCGTCTCTCGAAAAATCATTTATTTTCCTGAGCGACACATGAAATGTGATACCTGTAAGTCATCACGCAACAGTTAATTCAGAACGCTGCTCCTGTGATCTCTCTTCCCTTGTTTCATATTTGATTACATTCCAAGCGATGCCTGGCTGAGAGGAAAGGGCTTCAAGCATTGGCCTTTTGAGGGCCAAGTTAAATGAGGGAGAACCTAACAGATAACAGCTGTTTAATGGTATAATAGAGCGATGGCTATGAGCGCCTTCAACTGTGGCTCACTCAATGACAAACACACTCTTTCACTCTCCGCTCTTCTCCTCTGCTAGCCTATAGTCTTCTCCGCCTCATCCTTATCGGAGGCAGTGGAGGATTACAGCGGGGAGTTGACACTGACTGGCAGTCAGACAGCTCCTGCAGACTCTTCTTCTTCCCCAAAGAGCTCCCGGGGCCCGGGACAAGGATAAGCTGACAACCTGGGACACAGCCAGATAGATAGTGATGAAGGAGACATATAGTGGAGCACAAACGTGAGGATTCCTAGTGCCCCGAACATTAGCATTACATTCACAGGTATTGTCTGTGAATGTAATGCTAAAGTCTACTTCAAATGTTGGAACAGAAGCCCCCCCCCCCCCCCCCCCCCCAGACCCTCAGCCTGCACGATGGGTGTGTGTGTGTGGGTATCAACAATGACTCGAGTGTGAGCCAGGAGGATATGCATTGAGAGAGAGGAATTCAATAACAGGAAAATAGCCAGTGACAGAAACAATCCCTTGAATACCGAAGCCCACCCTTCGCCGATGTTGCTCTTGGCACAAGCTTTGCTTTCCATTACTACCGTTGACTTCTTAAGGATGCTGATGTGGTGACGCAGTACATGGCTGCACGGGGAGGGTCAGCACGGTGCATGATGGCTCCTGATGTGGCACGTGAACTCCCGAATTCCAGTCCAGTTGTTATCACGGTCGCCTCTCTTTCTGACAATGCTTCAGGTTTAGGATTTGGCCTCGAGTCGCCGTATGGTCAGGATCGTCACGCATGGATTGGCACCGGAGGACGGGTTGAGACAAACGCCTGTGCAACTAAACCACGAGGCAGTACCGTATTTAAAACAGCGTCTGTAAAGGCCGAAGCTATTTCCTCTCCGACAAAGCTGTGGTGTGGTTTCAGGAGAGCAAGTTGCTGGATTGCTGGCTTTCTCTGTCTGTCTGGCTGGTAGTTGTGGCTTGGCCTGTTCATCTTTTTTACTGGCTGGATGGCCGTGGATCAGCCTCATCTGGCTGCCTGCCTGCCTGACTGGCTATTATTTTCTCTCGCTATGTAGTAAGCTCATGACATTAGGACGGGAACATTTGCCCGTGACAGTCTGGGAGGTGTGCTAAAACACTGCTGACAGATATACGAGCTAGTGGGCCGGGATGTCCCCCCGCCTGCCCATGAGCCCGTCATCAATTACAGCATTAAGGCCTCTTTAGAGAGAGAGAGTGTCTCTTTCACCATCCTCGACGAGAATCTTTTTATAATATTATACGTTCACATCGTTTCTCCAGCTGCCCGCTACGGCTGCTTGACGAGCACGGAAGTGTCCCTCTGAATGGAACAGGACTGTGTACTTTGCTGGCTAAGGAGAGGCGACTTAATTGCAGCAATAAGTTACACAGACATGTTCCAAAGCACAGTGCAAGACAAATATGACAGTACATAACTAATGGGATTCATTTCTGTCTGGTGTTGTGCATGGTACTGCAGAGATAAAACAACAATAATTCAATATAATCATGCTCTTACACTTTTTAAAGTAAATTACAGGGCTTATTTTGAAGACGTGTCCCCATTAATGCCCCGAATATTACTGTCATAGTTAATAAAATCATCTTCACTCTCTTACAACCCTTATTTGTTAGATTTGACTCATTGCTCAAGGATGGACCAAACTGCTCTAACTATATATGTCACGTGTGTTTGTGGTTGCATGCAACCACGATCGTGTGTTGCTGCGTGTCTGTGTGCATTCGGTTAGATATTTTCGTGTGTGTGTCTGCCGCAGCTCAGGCTTGTGTTTTTGCCAGAGAGAGAGTGAGTGTGTGTGTGTAGCAGGGGTCAGGTGATAAGCCACGACTCAGATAAATGAGGTTAATTTGAGGTTTCACCGGCCAGGACACCGTCATCTACTATCAAATGCCACAGTGGGGGAGTTCACTTGGCTGCACAATGACTCCCGTGTCATTCTTGGCCCTGGATGTGTACATTGTGCCGAGTAATGCAGAAGCTAATTTGCGCAAACTCGTGACGTAAAAACCCTCGCGCTGTTACTGCACAGCAGACGGACGAGAACAAGACACACTTACACATTATACAGACATTCAAAGCAGATATTTGCAGCACAACACACACACACACACGCACGCACACACATTCTTGGTGCAGCTGTGTGTACACACAGCCACTGCTGGGGCTTACCCAGGGAAAATACCTGTGGTGGGAGAAGAAGGTTGACCTAATGGGAAATTACTAGGCATCCTCATCAGACCAAAAATAACTCTTATTATACATGCCATAACCTAAATGGCTCTTACGGGAACTTTCAAACTTCCCAGATGTCAGATTGTAATAAGCCATAGTTATAGTATCAGGTTATTTGAGATCATCATCATCTTCATAGAACAAATAAGTATCTTTTAAACTCACATCTCACCTCAGGGGTAACTGGAGGTCTAATGTGTTAACCCATGCAGAAAGGAAAGGTACGACTAGTAATTTCAAAAGCACGTTTTGCAATAAACACGTATACTGTGTGCAGTATTTCTGCTGTTTGATGGTTTGATCGTCTGCTAGAGTTAAAAAAAAAAAGCTACCGTCGATGTGGATGTTTCTCCCTGTTCCAAACCTTCATTAGTCGGTAGATCCCGTTCTTCTTCATCTTGAGGTTTTAATTCAAATTTCAGCCTCTAAATTGAAGGTTGAATGTTTTTATAATAGTGATTAAGGGCCTTACAGATAACTTGACCGTATTTAACATTTATTGTCTGTTGTTAATTTTCGGTCTTTGCCCTCTTCCTTTTACATTCATTTTTATTTTTCATTTCTGTCTGATGGCGTGGCCCCATGAAAGTCACAGCAGTGCAACTCAGATTTAAAAAAAAAGAAAAGAAAAGTGAGTTCTCCACATTTACTGCATTGTTTGATCGGTAGCGTGTTCTGAAAGTGTACAATACTTCCAACAGCACTTTAAAACATCCTGCACTGAGGCAGATTTAGAATAGGCTCCTATTAGGCCTGCCTGATAAAACTAACAAATAAAAAAACCTGCTATCAAACCTTTCACCGCCAATTAGCATCAAATCCAAACAGCAGACGATCTTTCTGGGAGAAAAGATGCTTTCCTCCGCCTTCTTCTTTCACCCCAGTGCTTTGGTCTTTTGAGGCGAGCGAGTGCCCAGTCAGCTCGGTTTAATGCTACATAACGTGCCATTAGCTCAGCTAGCGACTTGCCCCCGCGCTACCTCTCGCGCGGCTGCCCGAGATGGACAGCTGAGTGCTTTTGCAACCCGACAGGACATGCTACCTAACTGTAGACTGCTGCTGAAAGGGCGGTGTGGGGGTAACTCTTTTAGGAGGCACGTCATGGATAGCGTCTACACTTAAAGCAGGAGCACTGGTGTTTTGGGAGAGAACGTGTGTGTGTGTGTGTGAACAAACGAATGAACAAACCGAGGACCCCTAACAGCTGATTGTACGGTAACTGTATCTGCTGACTCCTCTCTTAATTGAGCGTGTTTGAAAGTGACCGTCCGACTGTAAACGTGGTGTTTTCTGCCAGAGACACGGCGATAGTAACGGTCGGTGGACGAGATCAGACACAAGTTCCGAATTCACAATTATAAACAAGTGTTTTCATGTGCACGGTTCTCAAAAGGCCTACAGTATACCTTTTCAACGACTTCAATTTGTCTTCGCGCGATAAAACTTTGCTGAAGCCTGCCTCTGTTCTTTGACGTTACAAAATGCACAAACTCTTTGTAGAAGAGGGCGAGCCAGGTTCTCTGGGTCTCTGAGAGAAACCCACTGGCAACACACACACTGCTGGATTTGAGGTTTGGTCGGA
The DNA here is from genome assembly GCF_949748355.1 of Melanostigma gelatinosum. NCBI lineage: Eukaryota > Metazoa > Chordata > Actinopteri > Perciformes > Zoarcidae > Melanostigma > Melanostigma gelatinosum. The sequence continues at coordinate 11,976,579 of NC_136650.1, read as the reverse complement.
CTGACCTGAACTCATGACTTTTTTTTTTCCAAGAACTAGATTGACCCGAAACCATGTGAGGGCCACCATCTGCTAATACCCATTAACAGTGAACCGGTGTGAACTGCTTATCATTCTGAGTCCAGAGAAGAGCCATGTTTTAAATGACAATGGCACTCTTAGAGCTAAAGCCTGATTATTTTCCCACTATGTTGACGCCTCTTTTGTGTGCATGGCGCATGTTTGCCTGTGTGAATATAGCACTAAACACAGCGGGACGTACATTAGTAGCTGTGCAAGATCAACTGTTTGCAAAACCTTCCAGCTGATGGAGGTTGCCGTCGTGCGTGAACACAAGGCAGGTGTTTGTTTTGGAGGTTGTCTGTAAATTTGAGTTTTGAGGAGGTTTGCTCAATAAGGTTGCAAAGTACGAGCCACTTGTCTCGCAGCTTGATTATTAGTGCTGACTCTGTGTGTTTGTGTTCTGTTGCCTGGGTAATGGCCATATATGGATAGAGAGGGAACTACAGATGTTAGGGATACCAAAGGAAAAAGGCTTGCAAAATACTGCCGCCGCAGCCTGTGGTGCCAGGCTGCGCATTGTTTGCTATGCATGCTTTGCTTTTGATGTATTTATTAAAAATGTGTGTTTTTTAGTGTGAATATGTCTCACTTCCTATCTGCTGACCACCAACAAGTCCAGACTTTATCAACACGACCCTCAGGTTATCTATGTCTCATAAGAGCTTCTCCTGGAAGTGACCATTTGCGTGTGTTGCACCTAGAGCTGTCGCAATAACCGCACTATTGCAATTCCCCCACATCCACAAGTTGAAAGATTCACGTTGCAAAAGTGCCTCTTTCAATCCCCAAAAATCACAACATCAAGTCCCCCTCCTCCCACAAACAAGCTGTGGACTGATTCTCAGAAACCTTGCACAAGGCTGCTCAGAAGCTGCTGGATTTGCAGGTTTTTCTATTTGAACTTTTTGCAAAAAAGTTTTTTTTTTTCTTTCTCCGTGTGTTTGCCAGGAGCAACACGTGATGAGTGTGCACCAACAGTAATACTGCTCAGTCCTCTCTGGTCCAGCTTTGGAGAGGAGATTTAGAGGGGTTTATGTTGTTGTTTACTTGTAATCTTTTAAAACTGAGGCACAGTTTCATAAAGCCTCGTAAAAGGAGTAAGCTGGTGTCCTGTGCTCATTTATACTCTTTCCCCCGTCTGTAAGCCCCGAGAGACGTTAAAAAAAAGTTTTCGCCAGATGTGGAGCTGCTGTTTTTCTTAGAGAATTACCTTTTTGCATCAGTGTCACTTTTCCATCGTCAGTACAACTAATTTCTGTTGCTATACTCAACAGCATGTGTAAAATATATTAAACTGTGAGCCAGGGAGACAAATAAAACATAAATCACGACTACATTTATGATATCTGATATGGTACATTGGATGGATTTTTGGCAAATGCCATTTTTAGTGCAATGCAGTGCATTTTAGGCACCTCTTCATTTCCGTCCATGTAACTGAAGATAATAGAAGTAATGTCAGCCAGACCGAACGGCTGTGAGTCATGGCCGATTCTCAACATTAGAGTGTGACTCAGAGCGAGCAGGACCTGGCTGCAATATGTCTGTTGCCTCAGAGATTTGATCTACTTGACCGGGTAATGTGTTTGCAGTTCAGAGTACATCTGAATTCTGCGAGAGCTATTTCTGGAGCCTACAAAGTTTGCAGATGTTGTTTTCTGCGGAAACGTTGAAAGGTCACAAACTAAATGTCCAGATGATCCGTCAACAGTGGAGATAAAAACAAAAAGAAAAGAGCTTAAAAAATGCCTGACTATGCTTTTTCCAAATAATATCCCAGTGAGCAGCATTTAGCAATTGTGTGTCAAGACCACTCATTTGACTTTAATGAGGCCTTTCAATTCCCCCGGGGTATGTTTTTAATCCTCTAAATTGATCCTTTTAATATGCACTCGGCTTTGTATAAGCTACTTTTGAAATATACAATACCACGCAGTTAAACCAGGTTCTAACCAGCTAACCACTTCAAATTAAAAAGCTGACATAACGCACGCAATTCAAAAAGATTTGACGGATCCTTTTCACGTATTAAGTGCAACGTGAAGGTTTCTTTGAGCCGCTTGAGGACCCCCCCACTTAGTCCCCGATGAGGAATTTAAAGGCTTGTTTTCTGGGGTGTTACAGACTGCTGTTGATGAAATAATAATGTCGACCGTACTGTTAAGTGCAAAACACCAGGAAAACATGAACTCGGTGGGAAGGTGAACGGAAGATGAAATGTTGTCATCTCTTGTGGCCGGCACCAATAACTGGTCCTTTCCTCTCCTGTGCTGCTTCATTGGGGGAAATCACTCAATTATTGATCCAATGCTATGTGGACGTGTGAGTGTAGCCGTGCACACACCTACTGGACTAAGAGGTTGGATGTGTGTGTGTGTGTGTGCATGCGCATGTGTGCACACTGTATAATCTGTGAGTGTGAGAGAGGCTTTTTTGTACAGTATGTGTCAGAAGCGATTGCACTTAGAAGTCCCCGAACCGAGACCAGCTGTGTGTTTGTGCGCGTTTCCACTGCCTACGACAGAATCGGTTACCACGGCGCCACTGTCCTCATTTAAACTTTTGCAACATGGCTTAGTCGGCAGTTTGCCTGTTGAGCTTTTTAATCCAAAGCCTGAAAGAAATACAAGAGCTGAAATATGATATTTCTAATATGAATTGTGTGAATGTTAAAGATCTGTAAACAATCTCGTGATTTTCTTACTCTTCATGGAGAATCACTCCAAATAACCTTTTCATTTAGATTCAGAAACATATTCAACTGGCTCACTACAATCTCTATGCGACATTGTGTGTGTCTGTTTTGTGCGAGCGCACGTTTGATTTGTTGGACCCGAGCAGTTTGTAGCCCCGTGATGCCCATCCCTGTGACTAACGCCCGTCTTAACAAGCTGCCACAAGCAAACTGGGCTATTGTAGTGGAAAAAGAAAACAATACTATATTTAGCTGGCCAGCAAGCTTCAGCATGCCTCTTCTCTTCGTGCCGTGCAGTATGTGGTGTATTTTGTGATTATATAGGTAGTTGGGGTGTCACGGATCACAAACCTCACGGTTGGGTTCGGATGACGGTTCAGGAGTCACGGTTCGGATCATTTTTCGGATCAACAAAGAAAAGGGGAGGAGACAAACATAACTTTGCTTTCCATTTATTAATTAAAGAACTTCAAGAACATTTAAAGCAAAGAACTTTGGGCGATAGTCTTACATGAAAACAAAAATATTGAAGATGTCTAATTTGAAAAAAAATGAAATAAATAAATAAAAATAATACATTCAAGAATTCTGTTAAGTTTAAGTGCAACATGAGTTATGTTGATATCCTCGTCCTTTGATCAATATTGAAAGAAAGAAACAGCCAGTGAGCTAGCTTCCACTGTTTACACTGAACCGAACTGCTCAGCAACAACTTGGGTCTGTGTTTACTTCCTGTCAGGTTATGCCATTCAAATACACAATAATGTTACATTACTGTGACATTATTTTCAAAAAGATGAGAATATCTCCATTGTCTGGGGAGAGGGTCGACCTTTCTGTGGTGACTGGAATATTATTGGGCCTGTCTAGCTTCACTCTGACGCTTCTGTCAGCACCTGAACCAGGTGTGTGTGTGTGTGACGCTCACAGAGGGGGCGTGTCTACAGCACCGGACTAAGAATCACTCCGCCGTGGTGAAAGCAGTCTCTGCAGTCTTTTCCTTCTCATAGAGGTCAGGAACAGCTTCACACTGAAGTGGGTGCGTGAGTGGACTTCGTAGCGTGGCTCAAGCTCTTTAACCAGATTTAGAAATCCTTTGTTTTCTACAACGGAGTGTACCGTAATGGTTTCGTCCACCACCCTCATCCGTCATTATACGTTACAGGGAAGACAAAATGTTCCCAAACTTGCGACTTAAATGACGCCACGGCTTCTGACGTTCCTCCGCTCGCCATGACTTCACCGTTAAATGCTTCTAAGCTGCTCCGGTCACGTGAACACACTCCTGCTTTATATCTGTTCACTGACACTCTGCATTGATATTCGGGGACTTGTTACTTGAAAAGGAACATCAGCAGTAGAACTTTATTACACACTATGATGATTACACTGTTAAAAAAAAAAAGAAATACTCGATTGATCCGCGGTTCACGAGTGATCCGAACCGTGAGGGGTGATCCGAACGTATCACGGATCGATCCGTGATCCGTGACACTACTAATAGGTAGGTAGAAAAGCCCGGACAGCAGTGCTGTACATCAGCAGCCCGACGAGTATCGCCCGCGTCGCTAACAGCCGGCGCTGGGTGTGGCCACGCTGTGACAGCGGCTCTGACCCTGTGGCTCTGACCCTGTGGCTCTGACCCTGTGGCTCTGACCCTGTGACCTCGCTTACATAACCAGCTGTGAGGCTTTTGTCGGGAGTGACGGAGGACAGCGGTTCCTGATGGGACGCGCGGCCGACGTGACACGACTGTGACGTAACCCGGAGTCACCAGAACCGACTGACCTGACTTGCCACGTTACTCTCTATGCTATATTTAAACGAGCGTGTTGCATTCATGCTTTGTCTAAGGCCACCAAGGGTGTAGTATACTAACACACACACACACACACACACACACACACACACACAGCTCTAGCATTCAAGGTTAAACAAAGATAACCAGACTTTATTTGGGTTAAGGGCAGTGCAGCATGTTGGACGTGAGCCATGACCTGACACACACAGACATAGTACGCACAGACACACACAGTACACACCTGTCAGTGTGGCGTCTGCTCAGTCCTCTTTCTTGTAGTCTCTCTGTCCCTTTGTCCTCTCTGTCCCTTTGTCCTCTCTGTCCCTTTGTCCTCTCTGTCCCTTTGTCCTCTCTGTCTTGGTCATCAGACCTTGTAGCAGGATCCCGGGGGACAGCTGGTGGGACAGTGTGAGCACCTGCACATTGTGTGTTTGTTTGTGAGTGTGCATCTTTATGTGTGTGGGGTTATGTACATCAGTGGGGTTGGGAGGAGGTAGCTGCAGAGTTGCTGTGAACCCCATAATAACCATTATCTTCTTAAAGTCCACTCATCTTAGTGTCCAGAGAAGGATTGTCAAGTATTTGGTGCACGAGAGATAGATACAAATATGTTGACAGAAGCATGATTCAGGTTGCTTTTTTCATTTCCTTTTAAGGTTCTTCTTCTTCTTCTTCCACCATTCAAAAACAACTTGAACTCTGACCGCAAACAAAGTAATTACAAAAAGGGAAGAGATGCATTTTCCTCTTCAAAATGTTCCTTCAAAACACGAAGCCTCTTTTCTTTTTTTTTTGGTGCTTAATTGGTAATGGCAATTTTGAGATGAGCCCATCATCTCTGATGACGTGGTATCACTTTGGTTCTTTCACATTTCTGAAAGGCCACTGCAGAGTATTTCTTTCCCTCGCCAATGAACTATGAGTCAACTTATATAAGCAGTCGAGCCACCATGAAGAAACTGCTCTCTCGCCACAATTAAAAGCATGACTCGTCATTCAGAGCACTCTGGCAGGATCTACATTTTGTCGGCGAGTGAGACTAAAAGCAGTAGAGCAGCCGACATCCGGGCGGCCATTATACCTGCCGTCACTGTCAGATTCCTGCTGGAGAGCGTAACAACTGTTTACTACGTATAGTTCAATGTTTTCCAGCGGGTGCTTGTGTGTGTGTGTGTGTGTGTGTATGCGAGTGAGACGGGAAGAAAGAGACTTGAGAAATGATCAAAAGCGGTAATTACTATGCATGCGTGGGCGGTATATGTCTTTTGAATGTTTGGAATAATGTAAATCGAAGAACGCAATTTGTGTGCCACATCTGCGCATGTGTGCCGCTTTGAAGATGTGTGTGTGTGTGTGAGTGTGTGTTCCCTGCAGGCCCCCTCACAGCATATTCCCCTTATCCTGATTCTCCGATCTTAGGGGGGGGGGGGGGATCAAAGCCGGGCTCCCCGCTACTCCTGCGTCTCCCGGCCCTCTGCGCGAACGCTGCTCGACAGAGGAATGCTGAGTAATTCCCTCAGGTGACAGCTCTGATGTTCAGCGTTTGGTGCACTCTGTCAACAGTCTCACTCACACGTGTTAACTCCTCACGCACGTGTGTGTGTGTGTGTTCAGAGGTAAATACTGTACATACATGCAGCCACGCAAAGGAGAAATGGAGGACTTCCTTTTACACATTGTAACCTAACGTATTAGGGTTAGTTTGCTTGGTGCTTCATGGAAAGTCCCATAAATGAATCAGCGTTCGATACGACTTTGGTGTGAGTCACATGTAGCTGAAGGCTGCTGCACACAGAGTTGTGTTCAATTAACCGGCCTATTGTTGGCCAGTTTGTTGCTGGTCTCGTTGTACGCGGCCAGTGAACCCAGAGCCTGCAGTGCAATCCAAGAACTTTGCAACGCTGCACTTTGGAAGCCAAGACTTATGACGCATTTTAAAGCAGAAAACAACAAACAAACAGCTTGTTTGTTGGAGTGTATCGTTTTGCAGATGAGCCAAGTAAAAGTCTGTTTCAGTGGAATTCCCTCCTGAGGACAGTTGCCTTCTGGTGCATTTGGTCCATTCCTTTCACTCATGGGTTTTCATCTACTTACAAAAGATACAAAGAAAAAACAGTGGCAATATAAGGAAGGCCATGTTTATAGAGACAAACAAGCTCACAAGGAAGCAAAAAACAAACAAATAATGTGTGAAAACAGAAGCCGATGCGACAGCGAGGCATATGCAAAGCTGTAACACAAAAGACCGTAGTGAAAAACATTGCATAATGAGCTCTAAATACCGAGAGAGTCCAGTTTCTTGTGTTCCTCTGTGTCTAGTAGTGGTGTGGATTAGCCAGACAAGCTAGGTCAGGGTGTAATCCTGCAAGAGATATTGCTCTGTTCCCCATTACGCACACACACAGACGCACAAACACCTCACCTATGGCTCTGTGGACAGCTGTGCTTGCTGTGTCTGAGTGCATGTGTAATGTGTGTGTGTGTGTGTGTGTGTGTGTGTGTGCGTGGGTGCGCGCATGTGTGTCCAACCCTGCCTGTGACAGTGGGATAGCAGGCAGGGAACCAATAGAAAAGCAGACTGAAAAGGGCAGGGCCTGGTTTGATAAGTGCACATGAAGATGTACATATATATATATACACACACACACACACACACACACACACACACACACACACAGGCTGCCACTATTATTGAGTGCATTGTGAGACAGACAGGGAACTGAATCCTGGGCTGCTGAGTAGGAGGAAAAACGTGTGTGTGTTTTTACAAACCTGTGTGTGTGTGTGTGTGTTTACAAAGTGTGTGCACACATTCGGACCACTCGTTTCGTCTGCAAACTCTCACACAACTCGTCCAGCATAATCCGTGTTCATCCAGTCTAATGCTCACTTCTTCCCAAAATCATGCATTTTTGCCTAAATATTACGATTTAAAACTCTTCCAGCATGAGATGGAATTCAATTTAGCCCGCGGTGAGTAATTAACATACAAACTGTGGGGGAAATATTCCTTTCACACATTCACTGAAATATATTGTTCAAAGAGGAAATGGGAAGTAATGAGTTTATTGCTGGTTGTATGTATTTCCATGTTCAGTGTTGTGCGTACTGTTACATAAGCTCCTCCCCTCTTCACACACACAGTTCACACCCTGCATTTCAGTAAACGATGTTGCAAACTATAGTTGCACAGTGCTGTTAGATGTCGCGTATGTTCTCTGTGCTAATTAAGCTGTTAAATCGACACGAATAGTGCAGGAAGTCACTCCAGTAAGATGTTTTGAAGCCACAATGTCAACTGAACCTCAATACTTTTTTTGGTTTTGACCAAAACGGAAAAGAAAGCTGGCATTGAATGTCTAACTTAATGTAGAGCTACATCGACACACATTGTGGTTGATTGTCATTTCAATTCACATTCCGGGAACAGTCAGCGAGTACGAAGCGGAGAATGTGCTGGTCTTGTGTTTATCAGCCGGCTGTGGCAGACGAGCTCTCTCAAAGACACGCATCTTACTGCACGTAGACTCTTCCACAACAGTCTGCCAGACAATTAACATCTCTGCTAAAGCTGCATTTTGGACGTGTGTGTGTGTGTGTGTTGTTGTTGCTCGTGCAAGTGTTTCTATCGTGGGTTTGTAAGTGTGTGTACGTGACTCTTAATCCTGGTGTGATTATTTAAATGTGTATGGAAGGTGTTATACAGGTTTCACATGCTTGCATGCCCGTGTGCGTTTATCAAATTAGTCTCAACTTCGTACAAACAATAAAAAACCTGTGTTTTGAGTATCGGTGTCTGTCCCCCATGGGGCCTCGTCGTCACATGATCGACCGACCTGACCGGCCTTGTTTCAGGGTCCAACCTCATGCTCGGCTCCGCCCCCCCGTGACCGTGGGACATGTCTTTGTCGCTATGGTAACAGCCTCCAGGGTTACTGTAAATTACATTATTACAGACATTACAGGATTGCATTGAGTCAGCGTGTATTTAGTCGCGTATTTTGACAGTTTATCGGTGCTTTAAAGGGATAAACACAAACCATTTGAAGCTAAAACAAAAGTTAGATAACATTTTAACAACAACTCATCAGGCTATGACTCCAAAAACAACTGGAAAAACCACATTTTGTTTCCAGAGACAAGCTGGTTTTATCACCAGCTTTCCATTTCATCATAATAGCGCTCAGTTAACTGGAGGCATTTGGTGAAAGTGAAACATTGTCGTGACCAGACAGCGAGCCAAGTCCGTGAAAGAGACCTAATTGCCTCCAAATAACTATGTTTTGATTGTTATTATTTATTTTTTTAAAGGATGCATGCCTAAAACCAGTGTCTCATGTGGATAAACAAAGCGTGGTTGCCATGCTGATGGGGCATCAGTGTATAAATAGCATGGGTGTTTGTTCTGAATACTCCTGAGAGAGAGAGAATGGCAGTGAGTCAATGATAGCCAGTGTACAGAACCACAAGCACAGGCCTTTACACATGATGCTTTGTGATCTCATCAAGGAACAGCTACTACTAGCGTGGACATTATTTTTGAACACTAATCTCTTGTCCGTTTTTCTGCTCTGGAACACTCCTGTCAAGTAAGACAGCGATGGCAATCAATATGCATCAAAGGTCAACAGGTTGCCTCTATTTACACACATCTGTCATCAACATTGAAGAGGAGTGCGTTGTTACAGCAGCAAAACACACAATGCAAACACCACACACATTCATGTAGCTTTAATGTTTCTGATGCATTTTATAGGATATTTTATGTTTTTTCCTTTTCATGAAAATTTGGTCTTAAAGATGATTAAAGTGTCTTGCTGACTTTTCACAACCAGAAACAATAAATTCTGGATGCGAGCGAGTTGAAGGTAGTACGTCACATCAAAGTCACCGAGAGTTTACTTTTCTCCGTAAGCTCCTGTTCTGCACAACTGCCATTAAAACTGACAGCAAATCATTTTGTGAAAAATAACACTTGGCTGAAGGTTAAGCTGATGATTGTAATTGAGGTAACACAGGCAATAATCACAGCAGGAAACATAGGAGAACAGAGCAAGGAACACTTTAAAAATACGCTCTCTCCGTCTCTCCCTGTAGGGAATGGTGACAACACCTGCAGACAGACAGACAGACAGTGGACCCGACGGCGCAGCCACCCGCAACGCCTCCCTCCCATTGGTGGAGATATCCAGACTTCGCACCAGGAACTGCAGCTCCTGTCGCTTGTCGGCTCTCAGCTGAGCAGCAGGCTCCGCCTACTCCGGCCCGAGTAGCTCTGCTCTCAGGTAGGATGGAAAGTCTTATCCGTTGTAATGTGTTTGGGTCAGTTCGAACAAACTACGGAGCGTTTGCACGCTCGGTTAGGTTTCGTTTCGGCTTGTGTGAAAGCTGTGGATCAAACTCTGCTTTCACATCACAAACCGACTGCACCAGAGTGGAGCAAAACCAATGAGTTCGATGTCAGCAGATATGTTTTTTTTTTAGCTCGAATTCAAAAGCTAAACGACTATTAAATCCATCTATTATCCACATGGTTGCTGGGAATTTTCCCAAATGTTGTTTGTTGATTGCTCGTATTTCAGCAGTTCTTGGTTAAGAAGCCGGTGAAACGCAGTGACCACAGAGTAATAGTTCAATCATAACATTACACTCCACGAGTCTGTTTCTAACTGGTTCCTCATTATTCATTACATACGCAGCAAAGTGTTGCGTGACCTGCTGTCACTCACTTAATTCGATTTTCCATGCGTCGCTAATGACGCAGGATGACTCACTAACACTGTCCAAAGAATAGTTACTTGTCGAGTCTATATATATCTTCATGCTTTCACCTCATGGCCCCTTCGTATAAAGACAGTGTGAACACAAATAACCAGAGCTGAAAGGCAACTTGTGTGTCTTTGTCTTTGAAGATGTCCAAATGAGCCACAGGTGTACAGCAGCTGACTTAACCGACTCTAGTGTTTCCTCTTCTGACAATAATAACAAGAATGTTTCATTATTACATTACTGAAACTGGATGACCCACTGATTTTTTTTTTTTATTCGGAGGAGCAAGTTTCTGTTCTGTGGTCTAAAGATAATAAACATTTCTGGGCCTGTCTGAGCTTCCTGCCCCCCCCCCCCCGTCTCCTCTCTTCTTCCATTCATTGCTTTCTTGACCTTCAACTCTCCTCTCTCCCTTTATCTTAGTCTCTATCCATTCTCTATCTGAGCTGTCTCCCTCTGTCCTCTTTTCTACATCCTCCCCTCTATCTATTGAAGCTCCTCCGTCAGTCCTTTATCTCCGTCTCGCCAGCCGTGTGTTGAGGCTCCATTCTCTCCTATGAGGGCGAGTAGAATGAACAGCGAGGAAGCCGATCCCGGCCTTTCGTCTCATTGAACCCATCTCTTGCTCCTCTCGTGTCCTCTTGTATCCTCCCCTCTCGTGTCCCCGCCTCTCCTCTCCTCTGTCCTAAGACTCTGCTGTGTCCTTTGCCTCCTGCTGCTCACTGTTCCTCGTGTCTCAGATGGAGTGTTACTTTTGATGGAAGTTGTCTCTCAGGTGAAGGAAAGAGATTACACATAAGCAAAACCAAAGTACAGACTGAATGTATGTTCCTATTTTAATTAAACTACAGATGTTCAGAAGAGTAATTAGTTTTCAAAAAACAATCACTGAACCCAAAGAGAAGTGTCTTCTGAGTCTCATCCCAGTAGCTGTTGACGAAACAGTTTTGTGTTTATTACCCTTCAGCCACATGCGGTTATACTTGACTCCCCGACAGCATCATTAGATTCTGCTATGAGGTACTTCAGTGAGCTTGGGGACTTATCCTACAACTATACAAATATGTTTTGAAGTACAGACTAATTAGATTATTAAATCAACTTTGTACCAATTCAGAGAGGAGTAGCGAGAAGGGGCGTAGAATTTGGAACTTCTTCGAGAAAGTACAAAGGAAAGGTAAGATTTAGATGAAACAAATGCAAGAACAGTCGATAATTATATGAAAAGCCTGAATATTAAGTCGTCTCATAAGTACATTTTTTTGTGTTCTGTTTTTTTCTCACTCACAAACATTCAACCTCTCCCTGCCCTTCTTTCCCTCCCCATCTCCTCTCTGTCTCCTCTCTGTCTCCTCTCTCCTCTCTGTCTCCTCTCTGTCTCCTCTCTCCTCTCTGTCTCCTCTCTGTCTCCTCTCTCCTCTCTGTCTCCTCTCTGTCTCCTCTCTGTCTCCTCTCTCCTCTCTGTCTCCTCTCTGTCTCCTCTCTCCTCTCTGTCGCCTCTCTGTCTCCTCTCTCCTCTCTGTCTCCTCTCTGTCTCCTCTCTGTCTCCTCTCTGTCTCCTCTCTCCTCTCTGTCTCCTCTCTCCTCTCCTCTCTCCTCTCTGTCTCCTCTCTCTCTCCTCTCTGTCTCCTCTCTGTCTCCTCTCTGTCTCCTCTCTCCTCTCTGTCTCCTCTCTGTCTCCTCTCTCCTCTCTGTCTCCTCTCTGTCTCCTCTCTCCTCTCTCTCTCCTCTCTGTCTCCTCTCTGTCTCCTCTCTGTCTCCTCTCTGTCTCCTCTCTGTCTCCTCTCTCCTCTCTGTCTCCTCTCTGTCTCCTCTCTCCTCTCTGTCTCCTCTCTGTCTCCTCTCTGTCTCCTCTCTCCTCTCTGTCTCCTCTCTGTCTCCTCTCTGTCTCCTCTCTGTCTCCTCTCTCCTCTCTGTCTCCTCTCTCCTCTCCTCTCTCCTCTCTGTCTCCTCTCTCCTCTCTCTCTCCTCTCTGTCTCCTCTCTGTCTCCTCTCTCCTCTCTGTCTCCTCTCTGTCTCCTCTCTCCTCTCTGTCTCCTCTCTCCTCTCTCTCTCCTCTCTGTCTCCTCTCTGTCTCCTCTCTCCTCTCTGTCTCCTCTCTCCTCTCTCTCTCCTCTCTGTCTCCTCTCTGTCTCCTCTCTCCTCTCTGTCTCCTCTCTCCTCTCTGTCTCCTCTCTCCTCTCCTCTCCTCTCCTCTCATCTCATCTCCCCTCCTCTCCTCTGTTTCCGTTTCCGGTTGCGTGTGAGTGGTGGACGTGAGTGTGAGTGGTGGACGTGAGTGTGAGCGGCGCGGAGGTTTGATTCTTGTTTCACTGCTTTGGGATTTGTTCCTCTGTCTCTGCACATGATCAGGTAAGATATAAGCGCTGTATTTATCGGTAGAACGCGTGGTTAGTGGTGTTGTTTGGCGTTGTTCGGGAGGATGGCGTCCTCCGAGACGCCGCGCCCGTCAATCCGGCATGGAGTCCGGGTAGTTCCACCGGACAGCAGCGTGTCAGTAGAGGAGGTGCTGCTGGCTGTGGGAGAACAGGTGGGACATGACAAACTGTCCTTTGCGTCTCGGATGAATAAAGCTGTGGTTGTGTTCGTGGCGAGCGAGGTTTACGTCCACAAGCTGATAGAGAGCGGCGTGTTCATCAGGGACAGCTTCGTGCAGGTCTCTCCGCTCTCGGTGCCCTCTACGCGGATCACCGTGTCCGGTGTTCCGCCGTTTATACCGGACGAGCTGTTAGGGAATGAGCTGCGCAGGTTTGGAAAGTTTGCCAGCGGATTTAGAACAGTTAATTTGGGGTGTAGGGATCCCAAGCTGAAGCACGTGCTGTCTCTTAGGCGGCAGGTCTTCATGTTCCTGGAGTCACCGACACAAACACTGGAGGTGTCCTTCAGGGTGAAACACGGGGAGGGTTCATACATGGTGTACGCGAGCTCGGGACAGTTCAAATGTTTTGAGTGTGGAGATGTAGGACACAAACGCTTCGCGTGTCCGCACAAGCAGCGGGGAGGCGCGGAGGCGGAGCCTCCGGCTGCTCCGGCGGCGGCCGCTCCGGCACCGGACGCGGAGCCTCCGGCTGCGGCCGTACCGACCGCTCCTGCACCGGCTGCGGAGCCTCCGGCTGCGGCCGTACCGACCGCTCCTGCACCGGCTGCGGAGCCTCCGGCTGCGGCCGTACCGGCCGCTCCTGCACCGGCTGCGGAGCCTCCGGCTGCGGCGGTACCGACCGCTCCTGCACCGGCTGCGGAGCCTCCGGCTGCGACCGCTCCTGCAACGGCGGTGGAGCTTCCGGCTGCGGAGCCTCAGGCTGCGGCGGTGCCGACCGCACTGGCCGCGCCGGGACCCGCTGGTGTGGCTGCGGCTGCCGCCGGTGGGGTCGGCGGCGTTTCTTCGTCTTCTGCTGATGACAGTCAGGGCCAGTCTTACAACCAGCAGGCTTCTGTGGTGGCGCAGAACCTCATTACATCTGGTACCGGAGCACCACCACAGTCTGTAGGAGTCTGTGAAGAGGCAGCTACAGGTTCTGCAGGTGGAGATCTCAGCACAGCCTTAGATGACGCACAGAGTGTAGGGTCTGTGTCCAACAGCCAGATGTCTTGTGAAGGAGAGGACATGGACGATGGGAGTGAAGCAGATCTTGCATCAAATTCTGGAACGTGCATTAAAAGCTCTGATCTGTATTCACTTAAGGAAATAAACTCGTTTTTGGAGGTCACTTTCAATAGAACTGTAAAAGTGAGTGAGTATTTCCCCGACACGGAGAAGTTCATCCGATCTGTTGGGGTGGTGCAGAGGAAGGTGGGTTTGGACCTTTTAGACGGGAAAAAGCGCTACCGCCTGAAGAAACACATCACAGCCGCGAAGAAAGAGAGGAAAAGTCAAAAGGGTCAAACTAAGACCGCTTAATATGATCATGTGCCACACGGGGTTTTCCACTTTCCACTGCTCACTTCTCATCTTGTCTTACCTCTTTCCATCCTCTGACCTTTCCATGCAGAGCTTCAATTTAGGGTCTTTAAACATCAATGGTGGGAGGGACGGGCATAAAAGAGCATTAATACAGGAGGTTGTAAATCAAAAAAGGTTGGACATCCTCTTTTTGCAAGAAACTCACACCATTCCATCAGATGAAGTAGACTGGGGTTTATGGTGGGAGGGCTCATGCACCTTGAGCCACGGAACCAATCTTAGTGCCGGGGTAGCCGTGCTGATTAGAACAGCAGCTAATGCAACCGTCCTGTCGGTCACTGAGGTGGTGAAGGGTCGTTTGCTGATGGTGAGGGCAGAGATAGAGAGCTCGCTTTACTGCTTCGTCAACATATATGCACCGAATCGGGGGCCAGAGAGAGCACGCTTCTTCACTACGCTGCAAAACGAACTGCAGAGCTGCCTTCAGGAGCAGCTGATCATCGGAGGGGATTTTAACTGCACTTTAGACTTCACCATGGACCGAAATAGTGAGGAACCACACCCACAGTCAGCTCAGAGTCTCCACAACGTCATCTTACACTTAGATCTGTTGGACACTTGGAGAGTAAAACAGCCACTAAGCAGACAGTACACCTGGGTTAGAGTCAGCAATGACAGGATTAGTGCAGCCAGGCTGGACAGAGTTTACATCTCTCGCAGTCTCAGTTCCAGACTGAAGAGCAGCACAATCAGTCCAGTTGGGTTCAGCGATCACCACCTCGTCAGTCTAGGCTTGATAACCTCACCGGGTGAAAGGGTTAACTCCTACTGGCATTTTAACAATAAACTTTTACAGGACACCACTTTTTGTCAGAGCTTTGGGGTTCTTTGGCAGCAGTGGAAAACTGAAAAAGCTCGTTTCAGTTCTCTGAAGCAGTGGTGGGAGGTCGGAAAAGCACAGATTCGTGTGTTCTGCCAGCAGTACACCTCAAACGCCACCGCTAAAATCAAGTCTGCTGTCAAAGATCTTGAAGCCAACATAAAGATCATTGAGGAGGGCTTCCAGAGAGACCCAGATCCCGGTGTGGGCCAACTGCTGAAGGAGAGGAGGTTGGAGTTGAGCTCATTCCTGCAAGAGAGAGTGAAAGGAGCTCTGGTCAGGTCCCGTTTCCTTCAGTTGAAGGACATGGATGCCCCAAGTTCGTTCTTCTTCAACCTGGAGAGATCGGTGGCGCAGAGGAAGCGGATGACCTGCCTGAGGCTCCCGGGAGGCAGGATAACAACTGACCAGAGGGAGATGAGGACCCATGCCGTGGGCTTCTACGCTGCTCTTTTTGGGGAAGAGCCGTCCTGTATAGACAGCAGTAAGGAGCTCCTGGAGGGTCTTCCTCAGCTCAGTCCAGCAGAGAGGGCCACGCTGGACAGAGAGCTGACGCTGGAGGAGCTTTCAACTGCAGTGAACCAGATGGCTTCAGGAAAGACTCCGGGAATCGACGGCCTCTCCTCGGACTTCTTTAAGGCATTCTGGAACATCATCGGTGCTGACTTACACTCTGTTTTGATGGAATGTTTTAAAACAGGAACACTGCCTGTTTCGTGCCAGCGGGCAGTACTCTCCCTGCTGCCCAAGAAGGGCGACTTGGCCCTTCTGAAGAACTGGAGGCCAGTGGCCCTGCTTTGCACGGACTATAAGGTGCTTTCCAGAGCCTTGTCCAACAGACTAAGAGACTACCTGGAAGTGGTTGTAAATAGCGACCAAACGTACTGTATCCCAGACAGGACAGTTATGGACAATATCTTTCTCGTCCGTGATGTGCTTGATGTGTGTAAATGTCACGATGTAGATGTAGGTATTGTCTCACTAGACCAGGAGAAGGCTTTTGACAGGGTGGGTCACACATATCTGTTTTCTGCACTCAGGGCTTTCGGGCTTGGTGATGGGTTTTTGGCTTGGGTGGGTTTGCTCTACAGTGGTGCTGAATGCATGGTCAAAATGGGAGCTGGCCTGAGTCGACCGATCCCTGTACGGAGAGGGATAAGGCAGGGTTGTCCTATCTCGGGGCAACTCTACAGCCTCGCTTTTGAGCCTCTGTTGTGCAGGCTGAGAAGTCGGCTCAGTGGTCTGTCACTGCCGGGGTCCTCTAGTCTTTGTAGTCCCCTCACTGTGTCTGCGTATGCTGATGACGTAAACATCTTCATCAGGGACCAGGGAGATGTTCGTTGTCTACAGGATACTTTGTCTCTTTATGAGAGGGCTTCATCTGCACGGGTGAACTGGGAAAAGTCTGAAGCCTTATTGGTGGGACAGTGGAGCCATCAGACAGTGCCTCATCTGCCTGGAGGTCTTCAGTGGGGAAAAGAAGGTCTAAAGGTGCTGGGTGTGTTTTTGGGCTCTGAGGATTTTGAGAAAAAGAACTGGGAGGGAGTTAAGGAGAAGGTGTGTGCTCGGTTCGCTAGGTGGAGATGGTTACTACCCCAGTTGTCATATAGGGGAAGGGTTCTGGTTGCTAATAACTTAGTTGCCTCGACTCTGTGGCACAGACTCATCGCTCTGACTCCACCTGGAGGCCTCATAGCAGAGATACAGAGGTCTGTCGTGGACTTCTTCTGGTCCGGCCGGCACTGGGTTCGTGCAGCAGCGCTCTATCTGCCTGTGGCAGAGGGGGGGCAGGGTCTCATCGACATCCAGTCCAGGATCGCCTCGTTCAGACTCCGGACTGCACAGAGGCTGCTCTATGGCTGTGGCCCCAGCTGGATGGACACGGCTCGACTGCTGCTGAGGAGAGCTGGGCGGTTGGGTTATGACAAGCAGCTCTTTCTCCTACAACCTGAGGAAGTGGACTTGGCCGGGCTGACGCCGTTCTACAGCTCTGTTCTGCAGGCGTGGCAGATTTTTAACATTTCACGTAAAGCTGATGAGACTCCGGGCGCATGGCTGCTGGAGGAACCTCTGTTCTTTAACAGTTTCATCAGAACCCAAACGCTGCAGTCTGCCAGCCTGAGAACGCGTCTGAGAGAAGCCGGCTGCACTAAACTTGGACATTTGGTGAAGATGTCATCAACCGCAGCATCCATGGCCACCTTCAGGCAGAACACTAACATCACGTCTGTCAGGTTGACCAGCAGGATGGTGGAGGAGGTCTGTGCCGCCCTGCCACAACGCCTGAGAGCAGTTGCAGGAAACCGTACTCTGTCTGACCAATGGGATGAAGAGAGTGAGTACACCCCCCCCCACTCTGCTCGTTGCCCCAGCGGTGGGGGACTGGCAGGGGGGAGGAAACAAGCTGCTGACGTTCACAACCCCTCACCTGGACAAGTTTCAGGCAGCAGAGAAAAAAGCCATCTACGAAATCTGTGTAAAGGTTGTGAACCTCCGCTCTCTGGCAGGGTTGACA
Organism: Melanostigma gelatinosum; assembly: GCF_949748355.1. Taxonomy (NCBI): domain Eukaryota; kingdom Metazoa; phylum Chordata; class Actinopteri; order Perciformes; family Zoarcidae; genus Melanostigma; species Melanostigma gelatinosum. Next base: position 11,958,955 of record NC_136650.1, on the reverse strand, counting down.
GAGTCGAGGTGGACCGGGTTCTTTGGCCCAGGTTCTTCCCCGAGAGGCAGCTGGAGGTGCATGTACAAGCTGCCCGTTGAAAAACGGACAGCCGACCTCCAGTGGAGGGTTGTACATGGAGCTATAGCCACCAACAGATACCGGGCACACCTGGATCCACAAATTGGGGAGGAGTGTTGGTTTTGCGGGCAGACTGAGACCCTGGAACATTTGTTTGTTCAGTGTCTGCGGCTCTCAGGGCTCTTTGAGCGGTTAAAAAGATGGTTTCAGGGTCTTGGACAGGTTTTTTCTTTCATGTTGTTCATCTTCGGTCCAAAATACTGCTCAAAACAGAAGGCTGTCCACACAATGGTAAACTTTTTATCTGGTTCTGCCAAGTTGGCCATCTGGCTGACACGTAAGAATCGGGCGCGGGGTGCCGGTAGTGAGGATCCGGTGAAGGTTCTGGAGGGACTGTTGAAAGCCAGACTCAGGGTGGAACACACCTACTATCAGACAGTGGACGATTTACAGGCTTTCAGGGACAGATGGACTACTGGGAGCATTTTATGCTCAGTGGGTGCTGGTGGAGAGCTGGTGGTGAACTTCTGAACGTATTGATTGTTGTAATTGATGGTTTATTTGTTCTTTGGTGCTTTATTTTTGGTTATTTGTTTTTATTTTATTGATTTTCTGATTATTATGTGATGTTTTAGAGTGTTTCTGGTTTCACTGTAACAGTGAAATAAAGAGATTTTAAAAACCAAAAACCTCTCTGTCTCCTCTCTGTCTCCTCTCTCCTCTCTGTCTCCTCTCTCCTCTCTCTCTCCTCTCTGTCTCCTCTCTCCTCTCTCTCTCCTCTCTGTCTCCTCTCTGTCTCCTCTCTCCTCTCTGTCTCCTCTCTCCTCTCTGTCTCCTCTCTCCTCTCCTCTCTCCTCTCTGTCTCCTCTCTCCTCTCTCTCTCCTCTCTGTCTCCTCTCTGTCTCCTCTCTCCTCTCTGTCTCCTCTCTGTCTCCTCTCTCCTCTCTGTCTCCTCTCTCCTCTCTCTCTCCTCTCTGTCTCCTCTCTCCTCTCTGTCTCCTTTCTTCAGCCATCACTCTTGCTGAATGGGAACTTACACATCAACACTCCCTGGTTCTTTCTGCTTCCCCTCTCTTTTGTAAATTCACCGTTGACAGTCGCCTTTCTTTGAGCAGAAAGCCTCAGAAGTGAGCAGATGGAGTGCTGACAGTCTCCAAGCTCAAACGATGACGCTGGGCGGCAAGTCGTGGTGATCAACACATGTCAGAAAGTGGCTATTAACGGGGGAACCATCGACGTTCTGTCCGTCATCCACATAGGGGATGGATCCATTTTTGTCCAGCTGCCTGTTGAGGGTGTAGAGTTGGAAAATATAACTGAAAAGACAGCGTTTACTTGTAAAACTGGGGGATGATTTACACTCTTTCCAAAAACGTACTAAGACATATATTGTTTTACTACTTTGTTTTTATTGCCAGATTGAGTCAGGTGACCTGTCGACTCTACTGTACACGATTAACAGAAATCAGGAACTGAATCAGCCTTATCTGTCTGCTGTCACTACACTGGAAGCGTCACAGTGATCTGCTCATTAAGTTTCTCACAGTACTGTTCGACTGCAACTTTAAATTCAGATAATCCCCCTGGCTGTGATATTTTAGACGCCGGGACAAAAAAGTAAACTTGTTTATGTCTTGCAGGGGAAATCTGACCGCTTTGTATGGCTTCAATCAATTTGCAGAGATTGATTTAAATTTTTTCATTTGGGACTGAAACTACTCCCACCCACTCTCTTCGTTAGACTCGATGCAGCCTGCAGCAACAGCTCACAGTGATCTCAAAGATGTCAATTACCAATTAACCCAGCAATGCTCTCTATAATAAAGCTTCGCAGGAGCCTTCAGATGTCCAACAATGCCGAGGAGTATCAGTCCTTGAACAAATGCTCGATAGAAAGGTAAACTGAGTTGCTCCTGTTGTTTGACGTTAGACTGCAGTACACCAGTTTATGGGGCTCCAGCAAAGGTTAGCATGGACACCATTTAAAGGTCAGACTCTCCAGAAATTCATCTGCAACTTCACGCAGGTTTCCTGTAGTAAGGAACCTGGTGCTCTCTCTCTCTCTCTCTCTCTCTCTCTCTCTCTCTCTCTCTCTCTCTCTCTCTCTCTCTCTCTCTCTCTCTCTCTCTCTCTGTCTCTCTCTCTCTCTGTGTGCATGGATTTCCCCTTCTCAGTTTTCTTGTAAAAGCTGCTCTCTGCTTTATTTGACCTGGGTCTCTGCTCTCATAGTAGGATTGAGTTGGGTTTGGAGAGCAAAGGACACACACACACACACACACACACACACACACACACCTGAGACTGTCAACTTGCCACGGCAGCTGCCCCAGAACGCAGAAGGGAGAGCGATAGAAGGAGGGAGGGGGAGAAGAGGTGCAGCGGCAAAGTAAGGTGGTAGGATAAAGAGAAGAGGGAAGACTTGCATCTTTTGATGAATGTATTCTCTTCTAATGTGGTCCTGGCCACAGAGAAGGAGAAGCCACTAATGAAATCAGGACACGGTTTTTCATTGATTCATCCCATTTTCTTGGTATCTCTCTTCCCCCCCGTCTTGTGTCTGCCTCATGTCTTCTGTGCTCTGTCACCGGCCCCCTGCAGAGTCCCTCACTCTCGCCGTCTTTACTTGTCGTGCCACCCCTCTCCACAAACGCGCTCTCCGACACACACACACACACACACACACTGGTGGCTGTCTCTGCACACTAAGCAATTAGTTAATTACCTTGCCCAGTGTCGCCGAGTACATCGGAAGAGAGAGGACCGGAGGCAGGGAAATGGAGAGCGGTGTAATGATTTAAAACACTCTTAACAAGAGAGAAGAAAAGAGTGCAATGAAGTACTGCTCTTGAACAAAATCTATTTTAACGTTTCAACCAAGGCCATTCTGTTCAGTAAATAAATCCTTCTGAAAAGCAGCTGTCTTCTTCTTCCAGGGAAAGCCTGTGGGAATATCATGTGTTCGTCTGTCTGTCCGCAGCTAATCTGGAAAACCACCGGACCCATCAGCCTCGCCCGGTTTCTGTGCTCAAGGACCTCTCGTGGTTGCGGTGATTCAAAATTTTCAAAATGTTCTGCAGCACATTGAGCATCTCCAGATGAATTCCGTCCCCCGTGATGTCATGATCCACCAATGTTAGGCGCGATACGAGATGAATAAAACCCCGTTTTTTTGTTATCTTTGCCATCTTACATGTTAGGGAGCCGGGAGGGACAATCGAGTGACATTCAACTCTTCTTTGTTCGGGAGGGGAACGCAGGGAGACACACCGAGCAGAGATATGCACTCTACTGAGTGCATGTTTCTAGCTTGTGTTAGATTCATCTCACGAATGAACATTAAAACCACTCATGATCCAAGCGACCCCCCCCCCCCCCCCCCCGTGTGTGGCCCGGAACCCAAAACCTGAGAAACTGTAGCGTGAACCTTTCTGTAAGGTTGTAAAGCTCTGCAGCGCAGCGGCACAATGTGTCAGTGATGTCATTGAATTTCAGAGGAATGAACCACACAATAAAAATCTATTTCAGTATAATAAGTCTTTTACAGTAAACCTCTGCAGCAGCTCCTTTGTGTTCCGTACAGCCGCCGCCTGTTAAAGGCATGTTAAAGTCAAGCCTAGTAATCACACAGGGCGTATATAATGACTTCCTCCATAGGACCACTGTGTTCTATTACTCTGTCCTGATGAATCACCGTGCGTCCATCTGCGAGGGATTCTGTGCGTGCGTGTCAGCATGTTTGTTGCGTTAATACAACACATACCTTCTCCTGCGAGTGTGTGTGGACAGTGCGTGGGCGTATGCATGTGTGCATTTATGTCTGGATGTTAGAGACACAGCCTCGAGCCGTTTGTGCACCACTACATGCCGAAAGCAGATGTAAGGGAAATGTGAAATGTCATGTGGAGCTGTGGGGGTATCGACAGGAATTCGGCCAGCGGCGTGGAAAAACGTGTTCCTGTAGGTCATTACTAATGAGCCATGCGTGTGACGGAACATGTGTTTGTGTGTGGGGATGGACGATGGACGCTTGTGTCTGCATGTTTGTGGCGTGCACTGTGTCTCAATATATCCAAGCATTTAAAATTCGTATTTAAGAGCCAGATAAAGTGTGTGTTTTAGGAACTGAAGAAGTGTGTGTGTGTGTGTGTGTGTGTGTAATTCTGCTCCGCGTGGGTGCCATTATTCACAAAAGCGCGCTTGCCTGCTTCCGGCGTGATTAATCCACTGTCCTCTTAACTCCGACCCACTTTTGTAGCTCTTTTCTTTGTTTGCTCTTGATTCCCTCCTGCTTCATAGCATTAAGCAATGAGTAGTGATGACTGACATCATCTCTGGCTAGCCTAGCGCCGACTAATTGGCCAGAGCGATCTCATTGCATGAGCTGTTATTCCTTCAGGGTATTCCCTGTCCTCCGCCCCCCGCTTTGAAAAGATATCCCTCATTGTTTTCACGGAGCAACTTATTGCTTTTATATACATGGTAGGAATTCACCGGTTGGTTGTAAGCAGGTGGAGAAATTTGCACTTTTGATCGATGGTTTGTGCATTTTAACTTGAAAAGCGACTAATGGTACAATCTCTGATTGCTCTTCGAGCCTCTCTTGTTAATTGCCATTATCTACAATGCACGTCTCAGGAAACCTCAAGGATATTACAAACGCGCTAAGGGGACACTAATGCGTATTAGTACTGAAATGTCTTTGGTTATTGTGTGGATGCTCTGGGTGCTCGTGTGAGAAAACAATAAAGGCTGAAAAATGAAGTTGCGCTTTAGATTTACTCAGAGCCTTGAGAGGCTTTTTTTCCTCCGCTCATCTCTCTCGCTGTCCTCTCGGTCTTCTTCCTTTCACAGCAGCCGCTCTGAGAGCCACCTTTCCAAGTGAGGCAAAATGATTATAGTAATGGATGCCCCCCCCCCCCCCCACTCCAACCCTTCTCTTGCTCTCCTTCACAGTCACTCCTCTGTACATTCTGTTCTGCACATTAACGTGGCACTGGTGGATGCCCTCGCGCTCTGCCGCTTAATGCAATCACACCTCTCCGGTGTAAGTGCTCAAAGAGAGACGGAGAACTGGGGAAGAGGTAGTGGGGGAGGTGGGGGAGGTGGGGGAGGTAGGGGAGATCTGAAGGGGATGGGACGGGTGGCGACTGGCAGAAGTGATCACATCAGAGGATGATAATTACCCGCAGACAGCACCGAGAAGTCATGCAGATGGTATAATTTACAGGTTTCCGTTCTCGGTCGAGCTTCCTGTGTAGTTTCTTGGCACAAATGTCATCCGTACGACCATTGAACTACTTATTTCCTGTCTCCGTTTTAACGAGCAGTTTGATTTCTCTTTCAAGGCTGGTAAGCACGGGACGTCTGTGAATACCAGTCATCATGACACACCTTGACTATTAGCTGAAAGGGTTAATAAAGGAAATCCCCCCCCGGAGAGTTGTTTGACTTTGGACTTTAAAAAGTAAAACTACAGATTTCATTGTGAATGATGAAATGAAAACAGCGACATATAAAAGTGGTAAGTACACGAGTATATTAATGGATGGTGTGCCTGGGTGTCCTGAAATAGCCAGGAGTTCATGATGACAAGCCATGTTCCTCCAGGAGCAGTTGAGCTCAGTTCAGCAACTTCAGCGTTCAGTGAGATGAATGGGGACGGCCTTTGTGGGGCCTGGGAAGTCCTTATGCTGAGACCTATAGATAGCGTATTGCTTTTACAACTAGGCGGCATGATAAAGCACCATCTTTCTGACCACCCACTCTCTCTGCTCTTCACATCGCTCTGTGTGTTACTCCGGCTCCGTGCCTTGTTGCCTTCCTAATCTTTAATCTTCTTCTCTTTTTGACCTCTTTGTCAACTTTCCCTTCTTTTTTTTTTTTTTTTTTTACCCTTTCATCTTACCGTGTGTCCTCATTTCTGCTTCTCTCAGCATGGCTCGTTCTAACTCCTTCTTGTTGACTTTGCCACACTCTCCACTCGTCTCCCTTAAATGTCCTCCCCTCCTCTCTCTTTTAATAGTTAGCAGCTGCTGCTTATTATTGTTATTTATGTCAATTTCCTTTTCTTAGGTGGTTGGCATGGCTGAGCAGACTCTTAGTGGTGTTTGTAATTGGATGACATAAAACCCTCGCAGTTAGCTCCCACCCACCCTCTGTGATCATAACCTCGACAAAACCAGTTCAAGTTAGCTTGACAGGAGACAAAGAGAGAAATAAACTCACCATTAGGACTGCATTAGTGCCGGTAGTGAGCATGTAGATACCGTATCTGACAGTGTAATGCATATCAGAAATCTGTAGTGTGCCTGTGGTACTCAGAAACATATTTTTTTATCAGTAATTTGAACACTATATGTCAATCTCAGCACTATATTTCAGTCTACAGTAGCAGCAGGATTAGTCTGGAGATGAATTATCTCTTATCTGTAAAGTACTACAAATAAATCCCAAAATAAATTGTGTGATTCTGGTAGGCTGTCTAAAAATATCCCCCCATTATTCTTGTACTCTATAGCGCTACCAAGCCTTCCTCGGCTTGTCGGCGCATTCTGCACGGCAGTGCTGATGGACGGCCACTTACGAGTATCACTATATCCTCTCCACTTATGCTCCTGTTCTCAGTCCTTTTATGTGTGGAGAGGTTTGGGCTAATAGCCCACTGAGCCAAGCTAGTTCTTCTTCACTTTGGGGCAACGGATAGAACTCGGGGCTAATGCATCGCCCCCGGTGGCTTCCTGAATGGCGTAACAATAGCAGATGGGCTCCAGTTGAAGGATTTCTATGGAATCATCCAGGGTGATAGCCAGCTGAGAGATTATCAAATTTACTTCTTCTCTATAAGCCATCTGTTTTTATTCTGGTGCTCAAGCGCCTTTGCATTCTCGAAGATTTCTCGAAGTATAATTTCATTATTGTTGCATTTGCAGATCATTTTTTTCATGATCAATTATTCTTTCAAAAAATAAAATACCAGAAAATAGTTCAAACGCTGATCACAGATTCCTAGAAGTCAAAGTGAGATCTTCGCATTGCTTGTTTCGTCTAACAGTCCAAAAGCCAAAGATATTGTTGAAAAAACTCCCAACAACAAATGTGTTTGTTCTGAAAAAGTGACAATAAAAAGACAATATGTCTTCAGTTACCAAAAACAAATAGTTTTTTTGTGACGATCAACTAATCGATTAGTAGACTAATTGCTTTAGCTCTCGACCAGACCGCTTATCTATCTGCCCAAACAAAAGCGCACAGTGTGTAACTTTAACTGGAACCAAGAAAACACTCTGCACATAGCATCAGCAGCCTAATCAAAAAATAGATCTCCTTCACATACTTTCATCATCTCTACTTTAAATACAATGTCTTTGTTCGACTGAAATCCCCAGACCTTTTCATCAATGCATTTGTACAACACACCTCTCAGTAATAGTTCAGTGCTGTGGTGCTACATACTGTATAGTGATGGCCTCAGATAGGAAAACGTGAGCGGTCACATGAACATACACGGCGAGGGAGGATAGATCTGCTATCATGTCACATTCATTAATGTGTGTTAAAGAAGAGTCTGTGAGCATTCAAATGATTCAAAAGGAAGTTTAAATGAGACCGCCATGAATGTAATGATGATGATGAGAGCATAGCAGCTTGCTTTGGGAGGGAGGACCACCCCTGTCTTGATTGTGCAGAGATACCACGCAGGGTTTCTCACCACGACTCGAGAATAACCTCTGAGCTGTGAAGGCTGTAGTAGGGGTGTGTGTGTGTGTGTGTGTGTATGCACAGTATGTGTGCAGAGGTGTGTTTGTGTGTGAATACGTTTGACAGCAATGATTACATAACAGAGACGCCTGCTGCTGCGGGTCACCGTGAATGGCAGGAGACACATGTAAATCATTACAAACGTGCTGTAGCTGCACGTACGCGCTCACACACTTTTTCCCCCCTCTCCTCCCTCTCCTCCAGCCGTACTAATGAATCTACATTACTCCTTTTAATATACATCCATGTCCGCTGGCTCTGGCACACACACACACACACACACAGAAAGTAGAGTTCACGAGAGAGGATGACGTGCCATGTGTGGAGGACACACGGGTCCACACTGATTCTATTCTAAATGAAGTTTGTGAATTATTGAAACACCTGTCCTCTTTCTCTCTCCCTCTCTCTCTCTCTCTCTCTCCCTCCTTAGATCTAATTTTTCTCTTTCTCACAGACTCTTATCTTCCCCTTCCTTCCGACTTCTTTCTCTTTTATTAGATAAGCGGTCAGATTGATTTGTGAACCAGTAGTTCTGTATGTGTGTGTGTGTGCGTGTGTGTGATTTGAGTGATGTTGGTTAATCCAGTGTTGTCCTTGGGGAATGATTTGGCCCATATTACAGCCTGCTATTACTGTGTCTAAAATCTCCTGTGCATTGAGACAGTCATTATTTACTATCGCGTCATCCCAACTCCCTCAGGAGCATTGCTTTACGAGGGTTCACCCTGCTCTCCGAGAGCAAAGACAGAAGGACACAGAGATGTACAAAAAAAGCACTTTTATATTTAGATACAGTTTAGTGGCAAATTGGCCAATGCAAAGCAGTTTATGCTGTCATTATTTAAAGAGAACATAGCAGCTTCAACATACCAAATCTTATGAAAGGTATCGGTAACTTTTATTTTACGTTCTGTTTTCTGTTTCCTACTAAGATGAATAACATGCTTTGCCAGTCGGAAAAGGATGCTTCTGTTTTGTTTTTCCATCAGAATAAACTAAAATAAAAACCACATGAAAACATGATCTTTTCAGCAGATTTAGTTGCCTGTTCTTAATGGAATTACGGTACTGGTATTGGAATTTAAAATGTTATTTTTTCCAGCATTGGCTTAAACGTTTAGAGTGAAATTTCATTCTAGACCGTGTAAACAGTGGTTGAACAGATCATTTCAAAATGATCCTACACAGACGTGTAGGAACCAGTGGGGAAACTACTTTTACACACATTCTCCCCTCTCGCCTGTGGTTTATCACCCAGGACTTATCGCTGACAGCAGCTCTGTCCTGTACGGTCTCTCCCTGCCTGTCGCACGTCACCTCCGGATGAACGTCCCGATAGAGGAGGACGTAGTGTCATTTCAAACGAATATCGGAGAGAGATAGATGTACATGGTGGCTCAATTAGCAGCAAGACAGGTCTCTATCCTGTTTTAGTGACGGGAGTTGATGAATGGTGCATTAATAACCGCAGGGGGAAGTTGTGGTATGTTGACCATGTCAAATATATTAGCAGCTGTGTCTTTCTGCTGATTCATCTTTAAAGAAAAAGGCAGAGATGACAGCCGTACAAATGAAGGTTTGCACTCAGAAGACGTAAAACAAAAATCACTAGTTTCAGCTTCGTGAACTTGAGGATCTGCTGCTTTTCTTTTCGTAATCTTGTACGATAGGAAACTCTCCATCTTTGACTGTTTAGCACAAAATAAGTGATTTGGAAACATCCTCTTCGCTTTGTGAAAGTTTTGATGGCCATTTTTTTACATTTCTAAAACTTAATTGACCAAACAATGAAATAATTAATCTAAAGATGAATCAGCAGGTTAATTGATGGTGGAAATAATCGTTAGTTGCAGTCAGAACACTAAAAATCCCCCTTTGAGGACACGTCAGGACTGATTAAATCATCCAGACACCAACATCAAGACCATGAACAGGATTATAGTGTGTCTTTGGTTTGCTGGTTTTTCTTCCATCTCCCTCCCTCCATATCTCCTCCTTTGATCAAATGGAACGTTTTCCGCCTATGTTCACGCACACATGTTTTACAGCCCGTTTGCTTTCTGTGTCTTGCTCTCTCTTGGTTTCCTCTCTCACTCTTTCCCTCCCTTCCTCTTAGAATTGCAGCCAAAAAACTCTTTCCCATAACCTCTTCAGACCCGTGTGTGTATGTTGGTGTGTTTCTGCACAGAAGTCTTCAACAACCGACAGATCTAAAGGCATGCAGGCCTTGTACACACACACACACACACTTACACTTGACTGCGCACACACACACTTATATTACAAAGACTACCAAAGCGCATTGAATTCCTGGCAAACAATTAGATGGTGCGTTACCGCTACCAACTCCAACGGAGTGCGGATCGGGAAATGCGCAAGTGTGGAAGAGCAGACAGATGTGGACCCTCAATTGTAGTATGAATGGATAAAGGTTTTGTGTGTGTGTGTGTGTGTGTGTGTGCGTGCGTCTGTGCACGTGAGGTGAGGGCATTAAGAGCCAGTGAGGTGTTACATTTCCCCTTTTTAAATTCACAAAACTTCACACTGAAATGCAGGTATTTTCATTAATTATTTAAGTCCACATATTTCACGCTGATCAACACCATGGGTGGTTCTTACTTGACAAGCAGGAGGAAGGAAATTAGCATCTCTAACATCTGAACCGAGGATTTGAAAATCCATCAACATATTATGCGCTTTGATCTTTGTTATGGCTTTTGATACAGCAAAAAACCTGTTCTAATTATTTCTACTTGCACTGTTTTCAGTGCGTTTGTTACCCGCGCACAACATGTTTGTAGTTATCTGAAACTGAACGATAAGATACGACTGTCATTATCTCAGTGTTAACTCCACATCGAACAAAAATATATCAACCATATATTCATGTGAATCACAGGAACACTCCAGACTTAAGAGTGTCAAATACAGTATCACATTGAGGAATATGATTATCAGCAATGAGTTCGGTGATGGTGGCAATGGAAAAGCTGGGATTCACAACTACAGATGTGTCTGTCGTGACTTCCTCTTGAGGTGTGAAGTCATCTGCTAAGAACGGAGGCAATGCAGCACCTCGCCGACTGCGTGGCTCTTACACGGCTCACCTTGAAACATGAAACTACAGGAACATGCACACACACACACACACACACGCGTGTACGTACGCATTCAAAGCTGCCCACCTGTGTGGAATGAAAGTGAACACAAAGTAAACCAATAGTACACTGTGGAGTCATGCTCTGAGTGGAACTCTGTATTCTTTGTGAAATACCGGGCATTCAGTGTTATTATTTATCACTAAAAGCTTTGATATTTCCCTTTTTTTCAAGAATGTTTTGACTGAATTTTAAACATGGCAACATAATATACACAGGGAATTGGCAGAGTGCACAACAGATATGTCCAATTAACGGAGTGTGTCTGATGTTTAAAAGGAGTCGGGAACAGATGGGACACAGTGATCCCTCACCTGCATTCAAATAGAAGGTGTTCCAGTGCTGAATACGTTATTGTTGAAAATTGTTCGGTTGACGTACAGTGTCATGGCAGTGTTTGCTGTAACAGTTTGTTTGTATCTGATAGATGCAGTGAAAATAATAAGGAACTCTGGTTCCCTTAGAATAGACTGGAAAGCCATGCGTCTCCTCTCCATAGCAACAGTTCGCTGTTGAGCACCGACTTAGAGTTGATAAAGTGGATTCTCTCAGCACCTTATTTACTCTGTCTGTGTGTTAGTATATACGTGCGTGTGTGTGTGTGTGTGAGAGCACTGTAAATCTCTCACTGTGACTTTGTTTTTTTTGTGGATGAAGATTTCCAAGACGTTGTTTGTGTGGTTGAATCCATCTCTAGGAGGGACATTTTGGCTCCTGCTAAGCTTGTTGTCAGCTGTCAAACCCCCAGAGGACCTTGCCACATAGGTATGATTAAGAATCCCTGCATGCGTATGCAATAATATAGATGCAATGCATTTTTGCAACAATGCATTTGTGGCATTTATCAACAGCATCGGTCTTAACACGCACAACAAAACATGCAGTGTCTGCACAGAATAGGATTGCACACAATTACCTTCCTTTAACTCGTCATGTACATGAACCTAACTACTGTAGATGACGCTGTATCTATTTGTAGCTGCAGGGTAGACACACACACACACACACACATGCCGTGTGTAGTTCCAGGCGCGGCAGGGGTTGCATCTCTCCAGATGGCGGGAGCCGCCCACACACTGCCAGTTCTTGTACAATATGTATTGTATAACAGCAGAGAGCAACATGCCCCCTCCCTGTGCACGGAGAAGCAACACACCACAAGCTCATTCAGTCATTCAGCCAGTTAACACACACGTACACACACAAAGAAGAAACATAATGTTGCTCATTAGGGACTTTTTTGTTTTTAAGGTATTCCACTAGATTAGACAAGCAGCCTGTTAGTCACCAGGAGCTCGGGTAGTCCCCCCCGATGTTACGACATTCACGTATTTCAGTCGGCAAACTTCCAGTCGGCCGGTCAAACAGCTTGATCGGTCAGCGAGACAGCTGTTCAGTAACCAGCCAGTGAGATGGATAATTAATTTGTCTGTTTGCCATACAGCTGTGCAGTGAGTTAGACAGCTGTTCAGTTCACCAGGCCGTCAGCCATTCAAACAGCTGCAGTCATCCAGACACATATTCAATCACTAAGTCAGCTTCAAGTGTAACACGAGTTTGCAGTGACAGTTAAATGCCTTTTTTATGTTTCGTAGTTTATTGTCAGAATAAGTGTTTGGTTTCGGTCAGTTCATCTGGTAGCCGCGCGCAGAAATCTGGAAGATGAGCGGCGTTTCCGCGGGCTATTACTTTTGTCTGTTTTTCTGTCTGCCTTTGACTCAACTTTGAACACCTGCTTCCCTGTTTTATCTCAGCTTCACTTTGTTTACTTCCTGTCTGTCTGTCTGCGTCTCCTGTGTCTTTGAGTCTCGAATCATTTTTTCTTTTTTTCTTTCCTTAACCATCCTCACCTCCGGTTGATATCACTCCATTCTTTGCCACTACATGTTTGGTCACTGTTTGGCTGAACTTCGAGTTCTGCTGTCTGTATTTATTCAGTAGTCGGTGCTGAAGAATGTAACCTTTCCAGACAACTTCCTCAAGTGGACATTGAGCTGGTGTGTCTCTCTCTGTGTGTGTGTGTGTGTGTGTGTGTGCGTGCAGGTTTTAGTTTGTTTACGATGGAGTACAATGAATGTATAGTAACTATGCCACCTTCATCCTCTCTTTATCTCATTGGCTCTCTCTGTCCCCCTCTCTTTCTCAAGCTTACCTTTTATCATTCTCTCCCTCTTCCCTTCCCCTTCCCCCTGTCTTTCTCCTCCCTTGTTCTCTCTCACCCTTCGGGCTTCTCTTTACGAGCTAAACGGAATCATATTGAAAAGATATTACAAAAGCTCTTTGAGAGTCATCCACTATGCCCCGGCGATCATATGACTGTCCACACTGAAACATAGACACGCAGACACTCTTAACACATCTTATCTGTGTGTGTGTGTGTGTGTGTGTGTGTGTGTGTGTGTGCATGTGCATGTGCGTGTGTCCAGCTTATGGGTATACAGTGTGTGTATCTTTGTGTGTGAGTGAGCCCAGAGGACCATGATGTAATGAGACAGTGAGCAGTACGGAATCCCCTAAACACACACACACACACACACACACACACACACACACACACACACACACACACACACACACACACACACACACACACACACACACACACACATGCAGTCAAACACACTCATGCTGAGGTTGTTCCACTAAGAGTAATTGGAGCAGATAGGAAAGTTTTCTCTTCATTGCTTTTACTGCAATAAATTGTTGTAGTGGCTCCCTACTGTGCTCTAGCTTTCAGCCCCCCCCCCCCACACACACACACACACACACCCCAGCACTTTAAGTCCGAATGACAGCAGTGTCAGCTTTACGATCACACTGTTGGGTGGGTCGATGTGGGTCTTATGTGTGTGTGGGGAGACTTTACCGGGATTACCTCACCCTCCTACCGAACAAGAGACAGGGAAAGAAGTTGGGGGTTGTGGAAGGGGTGCTGTGCAGATACAGCGAGGTGAAGGACAGTGAGAGTGCGGAGAGACAGACGGGGGAAGGAAAGTGGGAAGAAGGACGAGCACAGCATGGAAAGAAGAGAGTGATGGGAGAGAAGCAAGGAGAGGGGAGACGAGACCTCACATTGGGGGGGGGGTTAAATGGACGTTATGTTCTCTGGCAGTTAAATTAGGTTTTATGATTGGTAAAAGTCATCAATCATGGCATTTACTAATCCTGCCTGCGATGATTAAAGCAGTTCATTTCATCTTTGATTTATATTTCAGTATGCAGTATGGAATTTAGAGTAGATGGAGCAAAAGAGGACAAATTGACGAAGGGATAAAGTTACGCAGGTTGCAAGTGGAAGAGGGTTGAATGAAAGGGGGTTCTAAAAAGACATCATTTTACAGGGCCTTAATGTCATGTTGACTTTCATGCAGAGAACAAGATGGACTGTGTGGGTGTGCATTATGTTTATGATCTCAATGAAATATCACCAGTATCCCGACGAAGAGGACAGACTGTACACACACACACACACACACACACACACACACACACACACACCCACACACACTAAGAGCTATGACTGGCTCGCTGCCATAACGACCTTCCATCAGCCAACGCCCAGTCATAGTAATGATGTCATCCTCTCTCTCTCTCTTTCTCTCAAACACACAAACCAACACCAACGCACTCAGAAACCAATATCCATTCTTTCACAGCACTCATCAGACCTTCAACACAACCGTGCAGATCGAAAGGGATTAACAATCGTGAGAGTACCTTCAGTCCCACACAGTGAATGTGGCTTCATATTGTTGTGGTGTGTGCATGTACGCACACCTAATCATGTTCTTTTCACAGCAGTTCGATTTGTCACGGGAAGAAAAAGCACATGTCTTTGGAAACAACATTAGTAATGTCGCAGTGTGGGAGTGAGCCAACAATCACAAAACCAGGACCCTGAATTCAAAGCGGCTAAATTGAACTGAGCCAACATTGATTTTATGATTTACGCCTGCTTTTCCCACTGTGGCTCCACATGCTCGCATACTGATTCAAGAGATGCGGGTTGATGGTTCTGTGCACGTCTGTGTGGAAGGTACCATTAAGGTAACTTATCAAGCTTTGGTACTATAATGACAATATACATACGCGAGCATCAGTTGTGGTAGTAAATCTGTGTGGAGGGGTGATGATGTTCATGCAGTACGCTGATATTTTGTGCATACAAATGCTGTAGCAACAAGTCAACAGCTGGAAGTTGGACGGTAATGTATGTATGACTGATTTAATGAGAGACAAATATGATAGAAGTGCTATTAAACAGCATATTACTACAGCTTTTATACTGTTGATCAGCAGCCGTCTTTGATTTTGAGGTCGATGTTTGTGGGGTTCCACTTTCGGACTTGAAAACTTGTGAATTAAAACTTCCCTGTTCAAATGCAATGCAGCATATCATTTCAGCAGGTATAACACGGCGTTATGTTCCTGTTCGTTTGAGAAGACGTCAAAATGTTTTGCTGTAATTTGTGTCCACACACCGTTGAACAATGTGACCGAACTGCTCTGTGATGTGGGCGTACACAAACGCGTGTGTGCGTGCGTGTGACTATGCATACTTGTGGACATCAATGTACCCTACGCGGGTGTGTTTGTGTGTAACAACAGTTCCCATGTAAATGTAGCAGAGCTCACACAAACAGAGAGGCTATAAATAGACGCGGCTCAGCGTGCGGCTGATGAAAAGAACCCACACTCTTAAAGGAACATGACGCCCATTAAAGTGCCTCTGTGTGGTAGATTTCAAGTGGAGTTTCAGTTGCGTTATTAAAGGGACGGTGTGCACATTTTAGTGGCATCGCTGTCCTCCTGGCTGCTTTGTCTCAGCGGGCAGAGGAGTTTACACAGGAGGTGTGTGTGTCTGTGTGTCTGTGTGTGTGTGTGTGTGGTTGCAGGAACTCAGGCCGACAGAGAGATCAAAGCAGATACGCGCTGCAGCGGGATCATAAATGACATCAAAACATTAAAAAGTACTAATACGTTTAGGTTCATGCCCGTTTTAGTGTCCGTTCTGGGCTGCTGTAGAAACATGGCGGTGCAAGAAGACAACCCGCTCCCCATGTAGATATAAATGGCTTTTTCTAAGCTTACGAAAACATAACGATTCTCAGTTTCGGGTGAGTATACAGTCATTAAAACATGGTTCTGAATATGATATTCAATATCTGTCAATACGCCCCCCCCCCCCCCCCCCCCCCCCCCCCCCACACACACACACACACACACACACACACCTAAATGTTACCCACAGTCCTGCTGGCTTGCTCTCACATCTGTACCACCTTTATTTCTTAATTCCTCGCTTGACTGAAAAAGTGCCTTACTACTTGATTTAAGAGACTGACAGGTTTCTCTTTGCACTCTTGATTTAACTTTTATTTGCATACCGTTTTATTTACTAACACACAGGTACAGCGGCGCTGCTATACCAGAACATGAAACATCATTGCTTCCTTCGATTATTCCACGTGCGCATTAACTTAAGAGGATGTACTGCATCAACATACCTGTTTTCATCAAAAACAGAGTGCGCACAGTCGCTGCCGCTCCGCCGGTTATCCAATTGAGCGAGAAATTGAGCTGCGTGTAAAACATCCTTCGAGTGCTCATTTGACAAGTGCATTCAGTGAAGCGACAGGCCACACGTGAGTAAATTGACTCGGAGGGCCACAGTATTGTCGGGCCCGCAGTGTTGGTAGTGAAAGCGAGCGGGAAGGTCAAACGAGGACAGGCAACAATGGAAAAGGCGGCGAGGGAGACGAGAGGCTGTTTGTGGAGAGAAAGGCTGCGACGAAGAGAAAAAGGCGGGTTGGTGAAAGAACTGAAGAGAAACCGAGTTAACAAGGCGTGTAAGAATATTATTTCCCCAGACCAAGCAGCCCCAGTAACAACCACAGCAGATAATGAGACCGACTTTATCAGCCGTGCAGATTGGTGATAAAGCCCTGTACAGTGCACATGGTCACGCTGCCGACTCATCTTCTAAGCAGTGGGAGGAAACACGGTGATGTTGAGGTGAGGTTGTAAAGTTTCTCCCAGGATGGAAAAAGCCATCTTTGCCAGTTGTCTGGAGAGGGCGGGTTCATTTCTGTAATATTTTGTCGAAGAATAACGGAATATGTTTTTTTACGTGAGTGAAGATGACATTGGCATGAGCTCGTGGTTGTGATCATTGATAAGAGCAGTTTTATTTATGGTCTTGGTGATGATATGGTAATTTGGTTCGATCGCATCATAGTTAGAGTTTTGGGGTTTTTATCTGCTTTGATTTTGCTAAATGCACGTGATGTATTGCATGGTGGATTCGCAAACATATCAGTGGAGTATCAGGCCTGCAGCTTTTCTCCCAAAACGTCTCAATACAGTTTGTCTAATTTCTTCCCCTTTCCTTTTTTGCTATCTGTTTCCCCCCCCCCCCCCCCCCCCCCCCCGCTGTCATACTCCGCCTCCTTCTCTCCCTTCATCTGTCTGTCTGAGTTTCTGGTCTATCATTACTTTGGTTTAGAGGACGCTTGCACAGAGCTTGTCTCCCAGCAGGGGGTGTGTGTGTGTGTGTGTGTGTGTGTGTGTGTGTGTGTGTGTGTGTGTGTGTGTGTGTGTGTGTGTGTGTGTGTGTGTGTGTGTGTGTGTGTGTGTGTGTGTGTGTGTGTGTGTGTGTGTGTGTGTGTGTGTGTGTGTGTGTGTGTGTGTGTGTGTGCCCTACCGGTGTTGGTAGCAGCGTCTCAGGCGACAGAGCAGAGAAGTTTCACTCTAACACTGTAATTTACAGGCCATGAAGTAACGCAACAATACCTCAGGCCTTTCTGTCAGATACATTTGAAACAACAGGATTTGTCCTAGAATTACGATGAAGATGTTTATCTGGTAATTGCATCATGATTGGCTGATGGAAAGAGAAACTGTAAAACTCTACATCTTCATGTTATTATTACGACTACACATTTGTAACAGACATTGTAAACATTGAAATAAACAGGCAGAGCGACTAACGAACAACTTGAATTAAGTGCGCTTTTAAACTTGACGACTGTTCATGCAGGATATCTGCCTCTGCTCAATCAATTTTGATGATTAAAAAAACAAAAATCTGTATTTCTTGTGAGTTCTTCAACTTTATCTCAGTACAATATGAAATGAATGGAGCCCTTTATGCTTTCCATATAATTATTTCATTAACTTGTGTAATGTGGATCGTGATTTAGTGTTACCATTTCTATGTCTTGTTCACTTCTAATTATGTTGTTCGGCCTGAGGAGAGGCTGGTACATCAGCCTGTCAGCGTTTAGGGTTTAGATAATCAACTTCGATATATTGTCTGCAACACACCACAGGCAAACATTTACCTTTTCATCCATTGGTCAATTTATGGATTTTAGCCTATTTTCCTGCCATAACATATCTTCTTGACTAGTGTAAAAACATCCAAAATACTCATGTTTATTGCACTACTTTGTCGATTTGCAATTTCTCCTTCACCAGATAACAGCATGAGATAATACATTATTTGCATATTTAAACATAAAATGACAGAAAACATAAAGGCTGTTTTTCTCAAAATGAGTTTTTTTTCTCTGAGCCAGAAATCTCCACTTCAGCAGCACTTACATTCACCAAACTTTCCAGTTCTATATTCTGAAGGTTTCTACTGAGGTGTTTGTCCATACATCATTCATAGCCTGAATTATAAAACATCTTATTCCTAGAAACATTGCAACATTTTTTGTATGGCTGTTTTATGGAGTGATACAAAGAGATAGTGAAAAACATTGATTCTAATTTGTCAACAGAGTACAAAACTAATTTGAAACCTGAAATACCTTTATCCAATGTTCACATTTCTGCTCTGGAAATGTGTGCACATTGGCAATTAATAAGATTAGGCCTCGTTTTTTTTCCCCAGAAAATTTGTCTTAACTGTGTTCAACTGGGGCAGTTTCATGGCAATATCTATTAGTTCATATGTTTTACCTATTTACCTGATGTGTCTCCCTGTAATTGACTTTGAATTGTCATTTTCTTTCTTTCATACCACTCACACTATGTTCAATCATTGTAGACTTATGAGTTCCAGTGGCACCCTATAATAGGCATCACTTTGAAATAGTGCATTAGTTACCAGTGCATTGGCTGTAAAAGGTGGTGCGGGTAAGAAATTCCTTTTTCATTACCAGCCAAAGGAAAGGAACACCGCTGTTTGGTTTGACTCTGTTGCTTGTAGGTAACGAGGACAACCCGCATTGTCTGTAACTCGAAGATTTGTGGGAAATTCAGATTACTCTTCTGCACTTTTGGAACCGCCTCGCGGTATCAAATAAAGAAACAAGAACCGTGAGCACAGTGTGAAATACCACTCCATCTCAGCAGATGCCTTTGATGTCTGATGTTCTTTAATGAAACATCTCGCTCACACAGAGCACCCTATTAAATTCCACTCAAACAGGGAGACAGAAAGAGAACGAAAGAGTGAGATTGAGAAAGCCAGAGACAAGGTAGCGCTGACCTTTTTGTGTGCATCTGTTGGGAGTGTGTGTGTGTGTGTGAGAGAGAGAGAGAGAGACACACAGAAAGACATTGAATATCAGAAACGTAGAATATCAGAAACATAGAAAGACAGAACATGTGTGTGTGCCTGTCTTTGCTCCTCTATAGGTGCTTGTGTCGGCAGCGTGTTGGCTGCAGTGAGAGAGCATCTGCAAAACGGCAGTCATGAGGCTAATTGTGATAGAGCTAACTCATCACACTGGCACATTCACAACTACATTAACGCACACACACTCACACTCCAATGATTGCACGCCCCTAAAGGGATTGTGGAAAACACACTTAACCCTACACACACACACACACACACACACACACACACAACATACCCTAACGTATCATTATTGTGTATGTGGTTTAAAACAGTTTTTATCAATGCAGAGGTAGCATTCTCTGATGCATTCAATGCAGGAATGCATTGTGGAGCCAGCATTTTGGCTGATAAAACATACACATTCAATAAACAAATGGTGTACATAATAACAATAATAAGTACTGTACTTTTCTTTCAATTACTTAATATAGATATATCCATTTATATGATTTCACATCAGCCCTTTACACGACTCTAACTCACATTCATCACATGTGCAAATTACAAATAATATAAATAGTTATATTAGCGAGCTAACGTTACGATTTGGGGATTTTATCTGCTGTGCTGATGCTGGACATGTGAACCGCCCACACACCCGTACTGATTTATTAAGAAAGCGATTGCGGTTGCGGTTGCGGTTAAGTAAACCACCGCGATATGTTTCGTGCACGAGGCTTAGTCCCACTGACCTTCTCACTTGTTTGGACTTTTACTTTAAAAAGTGACAGCTCCGTGATGTTTCACAGTAACCGGAAGTGATGTTCAGGAAGTTCCTTTTGGACTCGTGGGGACATCCCTGGGGGTACATCCCCGCATTGAATGGCCAAATCCCAATGTCCCCCCCCTTACGGACTCACAGACTTTGAGGCGCGCTCCCGCGAAGTCCGTGAGGGTTTAGGGCTGTCCCACTGTCACATCGTCAAGTGTTTGAGGCTCTCTGGCAGACATTTTGAGCCCTTTATGAACCCTTTCCGTAAGTCAGCATGGTATGCTGACTTAGCCAAAGGGAATTACCCACAAATCATTGCAATGTGACTTTAAACACGGGGTAACCAGTGGACGCATGGAGGCGTAAACAAAGAGGACGGCTCACGTGTGTTCAGCCTGTCATACTGAATTTACTCAGAAACATCAAGGGTTAAAGATGGAACAAAAAATAAAATCAGAAGATATGTATTTATTTATTCATCAAATATTTGATTTTGTCATTGAAGCCGTTTTGACAAAAACAAGTAAATAGATGATATAAAATGACCTCTCATCTTGTGAGGAAAGAGCCTGGAAGACATTCAAATCAGGGAGTAGACAGTATAAAATAGATACACACAATTATACATCATATTTTTTGCAGTTTTCATGGTAACGTGATATGTTGCAGCAAAGTACTGTCCCATTCCTATTTACACCATCGCCCATAAGCACAACAACACAGGCACGCGAAAGCTTCTTCTTCTCCTTTGAGACCAACTGGCGGTTGGCAAACGACGAATTGGCGCATTACCGCCACCAACTGGTAAAATAAAATAAGTCATGAGACGTGTCGTATTTTGCCAGAGAAGGAAAATATGCTCATATTTCTGCTAAATAATTGCTGAAGTTTGAAGCTGTAGTGTGTGTACAGAGTGTGTGTTTTGTATTTATTTATATGTATTTAAGTATACTGTTAACTGTTAACATATTGTTCATAGTTAAAAAGTTTGAAGCTTTAGTTTGAAGCCAAGTGTTTTGTATTCATTTATATTCATAGTGTACTTTAAACAGTTAATATATTGTTCAATTTGAAGAAAAAAGTATCGTTTCAGGCACCGTTTAGGCACCGGTATCGTTTTAAAAGTATTTATTTATTATTTTATTCATTCTCTCTGTTATCACTCCACCCTCATCTGCTACTGCAATTTGTTTTTCAATTCTGGCTCTCTCTCGCTCTCTCGCTTCTTCTTCTTTTTTTATTTTTTATCTATCTTTGGTTCTAAGATACTCTGTTTTCGTTCTGCAGTGGTGCGGTGTGTTTGAGTCTGGGTTTAACTACTTGATGTTCCCACTTCTTGTGCAGACAGCAAGCGAGCTGCGCTGCCGTCCACAGTGTTAACCACTCATTGATAACACGTGACAAACTCCTGCAACCAACAACCCGGGTTTACATTTCAGCTGACTCACTTCTGTAAAAGGAAAAGAAAAAGACAGCGACTCTCCTTAGGAGGACACATGACTCTTACACTAACGTGTGGCCTTCCCTTATGAGATGGCCAGTTTAACAGTGAGGCTGCTCTGCTGCCGGCATTAATAAGTTGGGACACAATCAGCAAGAGATTTTATATCATTAGGCTGCTCGATTTTTCATTTTGTAATCTGTGATCTTGGTGGAAATAAAAAACCTTACCTTGGCAGTGAAGTATTTTATTTATTGAGCTGTACAGTGACTGTATCACAGTCACAGTGTTTTATTTCAGCCGCGTGTAACTAACCATCGAATCATATTTGTTATCATCAAAGCTCCTTTCTTCTTTTTTCTGTTCTTCAAAGACACAAGTAAGACAGAGAACCGCATTTCTGTCGTAATCTGTTTGGAAAGATACCAAATTGAACATGTGTTGACAGTATTGTCAACAGAGCTGCGGCGTGAGAGGGCTTCCAGCTGTGGGGAGTGCGTTCTAAGTCGTGGTCGCATTATACTCTGGGCTCAAAATCCTTCCTCTCAAAGGCTAAAATAATGCTTCCTGACTTTAGGCATGTAGAAATGATGATAGATACATTGGGAACTTTCACTGACGCGTGTGTTTTAGCCCTTTTAGCAGCCGTTTAGTCATCGTTAGCTCCTGTAAGCCTTTCCAGACTTCTCATTGTGTTTGAAGTCCGCTGAAGAGCCGGATACGTTTCAGCAGCTCAGGTGACATCCGAGACGGCAGAGCCGCTGTTGTTTCAGTGACTTGATGTTAGTACTGCGTCTCCTCCGTTGGCCTCTCAATGAGTGGTCATCTGAAGCGTGTCGGTGTGCATGTGTGAGATTGGTAAACTGATAGGGCACGTGTGAGAGGTTGAAGAGGTTATCGCCTTACGAGTCAGCCAAAGAGTCCTCGGCAAGGCCCCAGACTTCATCTACGGACAAGAACTAGCCAGGTTACCAATTGCAGAAAGAAAATTCTGGAGCAACGTGTCCCAAAGTGATTTAGACTCCTACCAATGTAAAAGTTTTATCTGGAACAACAGAACCCAGAGAATGATCCACTCCAACAGACCCACAGCCCCAAAATAAAAATAAAAAACTACTTCAACTACACTGTTTTCTGATTTTGAACAAGTCTGAGCCCTGCTTGGTTAAAATACAGATGCATATCTGCAGATTACATTATCACCTGCTATCAGTTTAGAGAGAAACCAGCTAATACGTCGCTGCACTGTGTGTTTGCATGTGGATGCATTCATTGTATGTACTGTATATCAGCACACACTGTATGTAACTTCTTATTAGGGGTGGGAATCGCCAGAGATCTCGCGATACGATATTATCGCGATACTTCGATATTATCGCGATGCTTTCACGATACTGCGATATTCGGAGTCTTGTGATAACATATATTGCGATTTATTACTTTTTTCAACTTCAAATTATGTCCCCAAAGGAAAACTGTGTCAACAACATGTTTTATCGGAGTTCTTTCTCTGATGTCTCCATCTTTGTTTCGACCAACTTCCTACCAATCAAATTCAAGAAAGGGAGAGAGAGAGAAACTAGTGCAAAAAACAAGGACATTAGCAGACAAGCATGCCTAAAGATGAGTGATGAATGAATCATTACGTTACACACACACACACACACACACACACACACACACATTGTATTATCTGTAGATAATCACAGCTTGAATGTCAAATGTATAAGAATAGTCAATGTTGTTGCAGCACTAGAAGCACTAATCACACAATGTCTGCTACTTTGTAGTCTAGATGTGAACCAGACTGTCTAGCTACTGGTGTGTGTGTGTGGGTGCGTGTGTTTGTGTGAGTGTGTGTGGGTGCGTGCGTGCATGTGTATGTGAAAAGCATTCTGCTTGTCTTTTTGTTTATCTGTGAAGCACATGTGTGCACATGTGTGTGCATGAGACAAGTATCTGTGTGTTTGGTATTGCGTGTCAGACAGGCTGACCTGTACGTCCTGTGAGCGGCAGGACTGAGATCACACACACACACACACACACACACACACACACGCATAGAGCGGCCAGGTCCAATTCTCTGGTTGCTGGGCAATGTGCTCACTGCCGTCAACCATAACAAGACCTCTCTCCATCAATCAGCTATAGAGTGCTCTGCTCTAGTAATGATGTCATCACACATGCATACAAACACAGACCACACACACACACACACACACCACACACTCATATCGCATCCTCTTTGTTTTGACCTTGGGATGCTCATTGGTGTCTGTGTGCCTGGGTACTTGTGTGTGTGTGTGTGTGTGTGTGTGTGTTGAGGAATGAGTGTTGCATGAGGATGCACTCTGCTCATGATATGGGCTACATAAATCTCACACACATCATGTGCCTGCACATACACACACACACACACACACACACACACACCAACAGGGCGGAGCAAGTGTTTTAAACTATAATTTAACTCTGTAAGTTATCTGAGTGTATTTTGTTTGATTCATTTCTTTCTTTTTTTTAACCAAAATGTTCCACAGCACACTCACGTGGCTACCAACCCATGGTGACAATACAGTGAGCTGAAAACTTTTATGCGTGTTTTTTTCTCTTGCTATTTAGAAAATGTACATACTTTCCTGACTGATGTAGGTAATATTTTGGCCTTGGTGTAAAACCACTTAAAGGAGAAAAGTGCCCTCAGTATCAGCCACACAATAGCAGTGCACAACTTGTGCCATACTGTTTACTGAAATGCAAAACTTTGACACCTCAACATTTCTGAAGAGATGACGAAATGTCAATACATTGAATGAGGTGATACTTAAGAATTAAAAGATGTCTGACGATGAATCTGAACCGCGTTCATTTGCATACTCACAAACTAACATGAAGTGTATCTAAAGTGACACCTTCCAATACCTACACACATGCACGGACACACTCACTCTTGCAAAACTAATTGCTTCAAGATGACACACACACACACACACACACACACACACACACACACACACACACACACACTTTGTCCGGGTCCAGCTGTGTCTCTGCCAGGCTGTAGGGCAGGGGGCCAGCACAGTGAGGTGAAGAGAGTGGCAAGAACACGAACTGGCAAATCAGTGGCCAATTAAAAACGCTCAGCAGTGTGTGTGTGTGTGTGTGTGTGTGTGTGTTTGTGTCTGTGTCTGTGTGTGAGTGTCGTTGTTTGACTGCCACGGATAGAGTTGGCACAGAAAGCATGCTTCCTATTCTCTCAGCATGCCCCCTTAACGCAGAAGCTTACACACCAACACACACACACACACACACACACACACACACACAGTCTTGGATTGTCTCTCCCTATTGTCTTTATTTGGAACAAATGAATGCATGTCATTTTTCTGTGTATGTGCGTGCGTGCATGCCTTGTTGTACATGCGTGTGTGTGTGTGTGTGTGTGTGCGCGCTCCACCCACAAGTGAAGTTTCATAGTTGCATAAGGTAAAACTCTGGACTGTTTCCTTTTTTTACCACCATTGTGACAGGCTGCTCTCATTAAATGACAGTGAAGTCCAACGTGATCCATCATTGACTCGCCTGCTGAGCTGCATGTTGTCTTTATTTCAGGCTAGGTCGGTGCATAGCCCTGGAATATGCCGTCCAACAGCCTGTTTCTAGTCTGCGAAATAGTTTGACAGGTTCTTGCGAAGGAATGAGAAGTCGAGGACGGCTCTTAAGCTTCAGCACCATTGTTCATTAAATCAGCTTCATTCAGGCTGCGACCAGCTCCTGCACCAACAACATCTATCCATATAAGTGTATCGTAACTCATTCTATGCGCTCGTAATACACCCGCTGTGAAAACGTGCTAAAGAGACCGTAGACCTCTATCTGTAAAACATTAGGAAGTGTACCAGTGTGCTGTGGATCCCTCGTTACAGCGAGCAGGAGCTTCAGGCTGGAGGCGTTACTCAGCACAGACGGGCTATACATGGTGTCCGATTGGAAAGAGTTGGCGAGTGGAAGAAGAAAGTATTGTAAACCTGGAAATGTTGAGCTTTCTTTTATGTTTGTCTTTGCTGGATGATTTGTATTGGCTTCCTGGCTTGTGATTCTCCCTTTTCTTGTGTCCTTCCTTCCAACAGCCTGTCATAAAATTGGATATAAAAATAAATAGTTCAGGTCAGGAAAGGGAGTTTTCGTCATGGCACTGAGCCTCCCACGGCGGCCACGTACACACTTCCACTAACGCAGCAAATGAGTGTGGGGCGGCAGATAAAGGTCGGCGGTAAGTAGAGGACACTGGTCTTTCCAGACATGTGCGCACCCGAGATAACATTCCTGCCTGCTTGGAGCACCTTGAACCCTTCAGAAGGCTGATTCCTCACTTGTGGTATGGCAGATATGTTGGGAGTCTAGGAAAATGGGGTTGTGGTTGAGGAAGGCATTTCCCTTACATTACAGTAATGGTCAGTCACGCAGTCGACTCACACAAAAAGACCCACTGCATTCTTCTGTCTCAGCCAACCAAACAGCTGTCAGACACTACGTCAGCTCCCAAAGTATTCTGTCTGTGTGTGTGTGTGTGTTCCTGTGATTTGTCTGTCATATTTATGATGACTTATTAACTGTGTACCAGAAGACGGGTAATTTGTCCAAGCAAGTGGAAAGAGAAATCGAAAGCTAAAGGTTTTGAAATGTTCCCACAACTCTTTCTGTAAAGGTTCATGAAGAGAATGCAACAACATTCATAAATACACACTATTTTTAAGTGTCAAGCACTTTGTTTTTAACGTCATGTTTCTATCATCTGTACCCAGTTCTACTGTAGCCGTTAAGTACACGTGTCAGCGTTTATCCAGCTGGAGTTTGGCATTCATCTCTGTGTTTGAGTGCAACTTTCAGCGGCATTTTGAGGGTGAATCTGCTGCCGTTAGCCTTTGAACCCCGTACTTGTGGTTCCACAGTCTACGACCATTTAAGAAAAAGAAAAAAAGGCCGTGCACTGTTTGAAAGAAGTTGTGCAGTAATCAAAGGATTTGGCCACGCTGATTTTGGGTGGATTTTGTTTTTTGACTCCCCGTAGATGGAGAGAATGGAAAGAATGCAAGCACTTCAACAGATGAAGTGATGGTTGAGTGGACTAAAGTATTCATGGTTTTAATCACGGCAGTATGTAGTCAAGTACCGAGAACCACTCGCACAGAGAACGTGTTGAACACTGCCGCCTTTTTAAACTACATCACCACGGGCACGCAGGCACACATGTCCACATTTGTTTTAACCCTGTGCTTTGCAATTCAATCAGTCGTTCACTGAATGCGGTTTACACCGAACCCTTTCTGACTAATTTAGCCTGCTTAATTAGTGCATTGGACGTGATGGATTGAGACAGTGTCTTGTGTGTGTTTGTGTGTGAGACAGCGAGTGGTGTGTGTTTGTTGCACTTAAAGTCATGTTTCCTGTTCATTCTTTTCATTAACTATCAAATTGTTCCACAACAATATGGGGACTAGTTGTATATATCTGAGCATCTATTTCACTTGTTATCTTTACAAAAGTGTCGACATGACAGCTTTTATTTAATGTTTTTAAAACGTGTGCCAGACTAACAATTAAAGTGACTGTGAGGAACTTTTAACTGGTTATGAGACGGTCTTAATTAAATACTGGTGCCTCTATGTGACCTACATGAGTAAACCAGACCATCAGCGACTAGATTGGCTTTTTCTATATCGTTATATATAGTCCTAATGCTTGTCATCGGTCACTGGAAAAGTCATTTAGCTCCCACGGCAGCTAGTCTCTGGAAGAAAGGGAGAACCGGAAGCAGGACTACGCGGAGCAGACTGTCAGACGCTGCTGCAGTGAAATGAGAGGTTTTCTAAAGGGAATCTGGTGCTCGGAAACACTACCGCTTCTGTCCACAGGGGCCGCCAGAATCAACAGCAAATGAAAGTTCCTTGTAGTAACTTTAAGTTATTTCATAAGATGCTTATTGATTTCCAGCAACCATTTTCATTTGGGAGTCTTCTGATGTCTTCTGTCTAGAAGAGCTGCCAAGTATAAGAGTTTTAGATTTTTCTGTAAAGTGTAGTAAGTATTTTCAGTTAGCCTGGCAGTATGTTACCCCTCAAAGTCTCATTTGTTAGAAGCAACATTTTGGATGCATTTTTGAAACTAAATGAATCTCTTTTCAATACAATTCCTTTCTTTTCGTTAATCCCTCGCGTGTGCCATTTAATTTGCTTTGGCCTGAGAGCCGGGTCCATTGCAGGTGATGTATTTAAGCCTGACACCTTCAAAGACTCTGGTATCATAGTATTTTCCCTCAAAGTTGGCGGAGTTTTGCAATGAAGCCTCACTCTCTGTCCTACGCCTCCCTCCCTCTCACTGTCTCCCCTTTTCCACTGACATTTTTCAGCTTTCCGTGCTCCCCGCTGTGCCTCGCTGGGTGTGCCAGTGTTGTCCTCCCAGTTTCTATCTGCCTCTTCTCCTCCACCATCTGTTTCTCTCTTTCTCTGTCCCCTCCTCTCTCTCTCGCCAGTTGGTGTCTGCTAATCCTTGGCCTCAGTACACATCTATTTTTCTCTTCCTCTGTTTCCGCCTAACACACGCACATTACAAATATCTTCAGCGCACACAAACCCTGCTGCTTTCTGTGTGCCTTCCGCTTAATCTGTGTGTGCTTACATGCCTAATTTAAGCCTGACACTGTGCACACAGCCTATTGATTTTAACATGTCTGCCGCAGCAGTCATTCCTATTTCTTTCTCTCACTATTCACATTCTGTCTCACTGTCTCATTGTCACCTCTCATTTTCCACTGTAGCGCTCAATCCCCTGTAGAATAGAGCAATCATGCATAACATGAGAAGTGCGTGACACTATAGTCATGGTGAGATGCGTCATTTCACGCACACACAAAAAACAGCCTCATGCTGTAATTCCTCCTTCTGTCTTCCTCAGGCTGCAATAAAACACTTTCCCACAGCTAGACAGCGACACAAACACACTCCTACCCACCTCTTCCTTTGTCTTTAGACATGTAAGAAGTGGGTCAGTAGGATGTTTGACGTCCCACACACCTCATACACACACACACACACACACTGCAGCTGAATAAGAGCAGGGAAGATGTCTCACGTATCCCCGTAACATCCCCATCATCCCACCACAACCTGCCTAATTAGTCCCACAGAGTGTGTGTGCACACTGTCGACAAGCAGCCAGTCTGTATCGTGTGTGTGTGTGTGTGTGTGTGTGTGTGTGTGTGTGTGTGTGTGTGTGTGTGTGTGTCTGCTTAAGTCAGCGTGTTGCGCATTTGATTTAAAGATGCATTGGAGTTTTTATGCCATGCATATGACAGGTCCTGTTTATAATTTGCGTTGCACTAAAACGTTATGCAGACGGTAATAAATAAGAGCTGCACAGTGACGAGGTTTAAAGGGCTTAACTAATAACTAAACCTGCATTTAACTAATATAATAATAATGGAATAATGCACAGGAATGCTTAACAGCCAGTAAAGAATATACATACAGTGGGTTTCCATTGGTCTTTCACTTAAATGTCTGAAAAACATTCTTGTGGACCTAAGCTGTGACTCATTTCATTTTCCACCATCGATGATCATCCCTGGAGTGTTTCTGTTGAGCTTCACAGAGGATCTGTACAAATGTGCAGATACAGAAAATCAGAGACAAATGTTTTGCACGTTTCTCTGTTTGAAGCAAGATGTGACAGTCCCATATTGTTGTTAACGCGTATGGATCAAAGCTGTGTGTGGCTTTGGGAAATAAACCTTGTGATGCATGCGTTTGTTCCCGCTGATGCGTCGTGTATAAAGTGTATAAAGCTGTCCTGGTTCTACTTTAGCGTCAACTTTTGTTGTTGTTTCCTCCACCAGGGAGTGCTGAGTCCCTGAGTCAACACACTGCATTCTGGGAAAGTCTGGAACCCTCTCCATGGGCTGTACCACCTGCTGACAAACCGGGGGGGGGGGGGGGGTCTGCAGGAGTTGTGTTGAATGAGGTGAGATTGTCCCCGTCTGTTCGCATGTGCCTACATCACGGTTTTCATTTGAATGAATTCAGTCATGTTTTGCTGTGTAAGCTGCTTCTATGAATAGATGGAGACATATATCAGGTTTGCAGTCGAGCTTGAATTGAGGTTGTGCTTCTTAAGCTTGAGGACAGTGGTCCGCTGCTCACTGCTGAATCATTACTGAATCATTCCTGACAAACTTGCTGCCATGTTGCTATTACAACCTAAAAGCTGCTGGTCTGACTGTCATGTTTCATTTATTCGTTCCGACGTCAAGGACTATTCGGCCCCGGTGTTTGCCTCGTAGCCAAGAGCCCTGCTCACAGCCCACATGCATGTTAAGTGAAGTGCATTTGATTTTAATGTGAGTGAAGTGGCAGCGAATCACTTGCGCAGCTCGCGGTGAATGTGTGCCACGGTCTTCCCTCTCTGTTGCTTTCAGCCACAGCACATCTCAAATGTGTCGGTTCAACTGAATGGCTCACTCTCTTAACCCTCATTCTCCGTCTGTGAATATAATTAACAAACATTAAGATAGATTCACCCACTCCTCCGAACCTCTTTGTAAAGGTTAAAGAGGAAAAACCTCAGATAGATGAGAAGGATACTGATTTGAAGCCAGTGGGCCTCGGCTTACCAAGTGTGTTCACTGCTGTGATTTTGAGCGGAGGCAATTTTAGGCTCAGGGTTAGCTAGTCTGCCTAGTGATGAGGCTACATCTGAGCTCTCATTTGGACCAGCAATATAGATTCATGCACGACACCTTCAGGAAGGAGTTAGCGAGGGGTCTTCCTGCGAGAATGAGAGCTTTATTGGCAGTGCAGAGAGTGTGAAATACGTTCTATAAATAATGTCTAGATAAGGCCTGAGGAGGGGAGGGGGGTGGGATGTATTCTAGTTCATCGCTTTGTTCAAATTCATTCATGTGTGTGTTTGTTTAGCTGTCCAACTTCTGTGCGAGTTCATTGATGAATCTCTTTACAAACAAATCTGTCGTTCTTTAAATTGAACAGTGAACCACGAGCTGCGGTGGTTTTCTGTGAATTACTCGCAGCACAAAGGCTGCGAGTCTTTTTCTGTGTTAATATTGATTCCCAGAGGAGGAATACCTTTTCACGTCCTCCTGTTCCACAGGGGCAGCGAGATCACAGGCTCAGCTGCAGAATAGCACCTTAAGCTGTTGCCCATGTTGAGCAAATCCTCGAGGTCAAGGATTTGAACTCAGGCCATCGTCTTGATGGATCGTCTCTCTACTGACTATAAGGCATTCTTCCACAGCAAGCTAAAAAAAAATCAATATGAACAAACATTTAAGCAAAGTTTTTCAAGTTCCTTCCCCCCCAGACAGCCTCGCACGTTCGGAGACGAGTGTTATTTTCCGCTCGCCTCGCTCCCCGAGGGATACTCTTGCGTGTCTGTTTACTGCTGTCGTGAGCGATAAACAATGGACATGGCTGACTTTAATAACAAACACCAACCGACCTCCACCAGGAGTGCGCACGCAGAGTGCAAGATTAATGTCTGACTTTACCACAGAGTCGGGATACTAATTGGCAGGTTAAGTCTCAAAGCAGCACTGATCTGTCCTGCTCTGAGCTAATAATATGCGTCACAAACTAATTAAAAACATTTCATTATTGCACAGTACAGGCATCAACAGTGCAGACATTAAAAAGTGGTACTGCGTGAATGTTCCGAGCAACAACCTCAGTTGAGGCCTGATTTTCAGTTGTACGTACAGAAGGCTCTACGCAGAGCTATGCATGTAGGCTACGGCATTGTGGGTATTTTCTGGATGACACCGCCAAAACACGAGTCGTGGCGAGGTTTCCATACAACTGTTTGGAGTTTCTTCGTGTACCTCAAACATTGGTCCGCTGAAAGTGAAGCGATCATGTTGTTGACGTTGAAGATGTCGGGGGAGATTGTGTGCTTCCTCAGTTAACCGATTGTTTTGGTCCATGTTCACAGAAATGTGTGTTTTTTTTTGGTTGAAATCAGATCTGTGCAGTGCCTAATTGAAGATTTTTGAGAAAGAGATAAGTCATTCGCACTGAAGCGCTGCTGTGAACCAGTTTTAAGAGAAAAATGCAAACGCCTCATTCTTTGTGACGACCCACTGTGAATGCTTTTGGAGTGGAAACCATAGCGCTGCCTGTTGTGCTGTTGCCTCAACATTTGGTGCCTCGCAATGGGAGTAGGGAGTGCACTCTGGTCCTGGTCTTAAACAGGCGTGCTTGTTTAAGACACACACAAACACACACACACACACACGGGCACTTGCACGTACACATCCGCAGGCCAGAGCACTCTCATTTACCCCACAGGGAGCGGAGAGTTTAGAGAGTGCTTACTGCAGTTTCTCTGCTAGAATCTCTGCCTGTGTTCCTCTCTCACTTGCGTCCTCCGTTGCGCTCCTTCTGTCTTGGGTCATTTCAGTTCGTTTTGTTCGGAATCGTGTTGCCAAAGCCTATATTTGAACAGAAAGCGAGACTTAAGTGTTTTCTCAAATTGAAATGTGCCTTATTGGCATGCCTGCGTGTGCAGTACTGCCAACGCACGTAAGAGTAATATTTCAGAAGATGTGCTTCTGTCTTTTTTTTCCTCTTTCGGTCTCCCTCACTGTGAGGCTGTGCTTCCCTCCTTCACGCTACCACCGTCTTTGTCGATGAACCCAAAGGGTAAAAAGTGCTTGAGTGTGTGTGTGGGTGAGAGAGAAAGTGAGCGAGAGAGGTTTGGTGCTATTCTTGGCTGGTTGGGGACGTCTTGGCTCCCCGGCGTATGGGAAAAGTGCTCTTGGCAAGTCTCGAACCGAGGCATTCCTTTATGCTGTCCTCTTGAAACACTCACACTTGTTTTCGACATTTAGGAGGACATTGCATTGACTTAAATGATCCGCTGGAGACTGAAGCCCAAACGCGACATGCTCAACCGAAACCTTACTTTAACCAAAAAAGGAAAGACTTCACCCTAAAATTCTATGGTTTACCTTGAAGTGGACTGAACCCACAGCATGAGTAATAGAAGAACACACCCACACCAAAGTGACTCAAGCTCTCATTTACATGCTCCTTTAGTTACAAACTGTCGAGTATTTCCTGGTTTTCTTTTCATTCTCCCTCTACATCTATCCTTGCACGCACACACACACACACACACACACACACACACACACACACACACACACACACACACACACACACACACACACACACACACAGAGGAGAAAGACGAAGTGCAGTCTCAAAAGAGAGATTTCTAGTAGTACTACATTTATGCCCCAAGGCCCAAAGCCAGAGTTACACTGTCACTCTCTCTCTCTCTCTCTCTCTCTCACTCACTCACTCACTCACTCACTCACTCACTCACTCACTCACTCACTCACTCACACACACACACACACACACACACACACACACACACACACACACACACACACACACACACACACACACACACACACACACACACACGGCATTCCGCATTATATCCTTGAATCAATTGCCAAAAGAGTGGGAGGTTATCTGCATGATTTCTATCAGCGAACAGATCTCCTAGGTCTCTTTCTCCATTCTTTTTCTCTCTCTCTCTCTCTCTCTCTCTCTCTCTCTCTCTCTCTCTCTCTCTCTCTCTCTCTCTCTCTCTTTGTCCCTCTCACTGCAGTGCCACTACAAGGTGACATCACTGTCTCTCTCCATGTTTTCCTGCCCCTCTGTCAGTTTCTTATTATTTTAGCCTGCTCTGCCCCACATCCTCCCTTCGTCCTTCTCTCCTCTCTTCTTGTCATCTGTCTCTCCCTCCTTTGTTCCTCACACCTTTTCTTATCGAATTGTCCCACAAACATGCAAAGTGTCAGTGGCTTTGAAGGCATAAATTGTGTTTGGTGGTGAAATTGGGTCAGGGCCAAAGGGTTTGCACACAACCACCCTCAAGACAACTACATGTGTGTGTGTGTGTGTGTGTGTGTGTGTGTGTGTGTGTGTCAGGACACACACGTGTGTGTGTGTGTGTGTGTGTGTGTGTGTGTGTGTGTGTGTGTGTGTGTGTGTGTGTGTGTGTGTGTGTGTGTGTGTGTGTGTGTGTGTGTGCAGCAGAGACAACATGTAAAGATGGACGACATGGCGGCTCCCCAAAAGTGAAACCAAAATATCTTGACCGCCCCCTGGTGGCTGGCAGCAGTAGAGGTCATAAAGCCCGCCCCCTCGATGAGTCATCACGCTGACATTTGTTCATTCTTTTGATGAGTTTGACCTGAATTTGTTATTGATGCCATAAAAACAGGCTGTGAGGTCATGATTGACAGCTGAGATACTCTCTTGCTAACGAGCTGCGGCTGTGCTTGTGATTGGTTTGCATGGGATTTGTGGGCGGGACCTCAATACTACAGCTCCACCGCTCGATCAGTACTGCGCAGACTCTGGCTCCAAATAAGGGCCAAATTATTCTGTCACGATAGGTCACTTCATATCTAACGATATAAACATATCATGATATAGCGTGTTTTCTGATAATTCAATAAATAACAATGAATATATGAAATTACCACAAGGTTTTGTATACTGTGAATTAAATTATTACGAGTGTACCGAGTATTTTCTTATTTAATCGAGAATTGTAGCGCAAAATGATCCAAGATTGCATTGAAAGACGATAAATTATCATACTGAATTTATGAAATAACCTATGGGGTTTTTATTGCATAATATTGTTTTCTTTTTATGTTTGTTTGTCCCTGCAGGTGTATTGTGAACGTAGTGAAGAGCTGCCATCTATATTTTAGTCCCATTTATAAAGCAAGAACATAACAACGAGGCCTTGACGTCTTAATTTTCTGTCAAATTGTTGCGACATAAAACATCCCTCGGCTAACACACACATTCATGCTTCACTCTGTAGAAATTGCCCAATTGGCTGGAGCCATTTTCTGGGAGTCTGACAGCAATCAGCCTGGCTATTCAACATGATTAAATACGTTTTGATTGTATAGAGCTGGTGGACATTCTTATCAAAGACTATTGTTGTGTTCATCAGGCAGCTCTGGGCCCCCGGGAGTTGACACACGGCTGGGCAGCGTGCAGACACCTGTGGAGTGTGTTGTGATTGTGTTTGTGCGTGCGTGTCGGCCTGGCTGTGGAATTTACT
>NC_136650.1:11819015-11921515 GCF_949748355.1 Melanostigma gelatinosum | reverse complement strand
AGTGACTGGCTCTGGCTGAGACTGTGACAGAAGAAGAGAGAGCAGCAGTATTTTTTTACCACACTTAATATTAAATTGATTCCTAGTGAATGAGTTTTGATGTTATGAAGAAGCCATTACTTACATCTTGATTTAAGCTTTCACTTTTGGTTCGTTGTGCCGGATAAAGACACACAATTACAAGTTGTTTTCATTTGTTTCTCCCGGTTGTGGCTCCGCATAATGCAAGCGTGTGTTTACCACAAGTACATCGTTTGAATATTTTTAATATGAAGAACAGGGTAGAGTTGGGATATCTGCATTAAAGAAAACACAAGTTTCCCGTGATTTATAAAATCCTATCGTCATGAAGTAGAGATGTAAATAACGAGGAGGTGACTGGTTTTGAAAGACATTTTTAAGCTCAGGGGCAATACAACATTTCGGAGTGGCACTCGATATTACCAAGTTATGAGCAAAGTGGTATTCTAGACATTTAGTGATGGTCTGCAGATATTAACAACCGAGATTCATTTTGTTTATTTTTGTTCTTCACCACTTCTCTCTCTCTTTGTCTCTCTCTCTCACACTCCTTTCACTTGATGGGAGATTGTAAGCAAACCCACACAAATGAATTGTGATGAAATGCCGAGAGGCTCCAATTAGCTGCCAAGGCAACGGAAACGTCTGCGGAACAAACACACAGTCTGGTCTGGTTTTCTCTCAGCCTCTTCTGATTTGGCTTTCTGTCTGTGTCTTCTTCTTCTGATGTTTTTGTCGAGACTCTCTATCTGTATCCCTTTCTTTACTTCATGTCCTCTGTGTCCTGTTCTCTTACTTTAGGCTATAATTTAGATCAATTTCTTTTCAACTCAATGGTAATAATAAAGACCATGCTGTATTATTTAGTTTGCAATGTATACAACTGGTTAATAAAAGATCAGGAAATCCCAAAGTGCCCCTAAAACCATATTTCGTGAAGGATAAAAACGACTAAACGGGTCTAGTTTCAAAACAGGAAGTATATTTTGTGATTTGTGGGCACAACATTGTAGTAAAGCTGTAACTTTATCCACTAACAAAGAATTGAATAGCATCTACAGGAAGTCACACTGCCCCAACACAAAGACCAAGAAGAGAAACAAACACACAAATGCATGTACATCATCATCATCATCGCTCTGAGTGCTGATCACCAAAAATGCCTTCCAAAAGAAAACTTAAAAAGTGCACAAAGGACTCTCAGATTACCACTTTTCAATCCTCTTATCCAGCTCAGCCTCTCTGGGTACAATTTGTTAGTTGTTTTTTTTTGTCCTCTTGACCACATTAAAAGGAAACTTAGAAATGCCCACTGGCCTGCAGTAGTTAAACACTCCATGAATATCCAACTTTGAACACCAGGATTGAAATCATGACAGGAAGACCAACCAACACAAACAGGATGTGTTTTTAGTGCATGTTTAGACCCATAGAGTCCAGTGGGAATCCCCACTGTTCTGCGTGTGTGTGTGTGTGTAAACATCTTATGAGTGATTACTCTCTTATTCCCTGTGCTTGCTACATCGCTTAGCATTGAGGAGGAGCACATGTCATCTATATATACACTTCCAAATGTCCAAATGGTCTTTTAACTAGGTCAGCTAACTAACTGTAAAAGACTGCTGCATGCTGCCAGTGAGGTGATCAGTCATGACATCTAGTGGTCGAAAGTAGGAAGTGCAGCCTTGTTGAATCGGCGCACAACACCTACTGTGTCTGCAAAAAGGGGGAAATAGATGATGTTGCTCCTGTAATTGATCTATTTACCGGTATGTGCACATCTGTATTGATGACACACAAATGCCAAACAATAAGAACTCTGGTTACAGTTTCTCAAATGTCTTCTTCTTCTTCTTCTTCTTCTTCTTCTTCTTCTTCTTCTTCTTCTTCTTCTTCTTCTTCTTCTTCTTCTTCTTCTTCTTCTTCTTCTTCTTCTTCTTCTTCTTCTTCTTCTTCTTCTTCT
This sequence comes from Melanostigma gelatinosum, assembly GCF_949748355.1. Lineage (NCBI taxonomy): Eukaryota > Metazoa > Chordata > Actinopteri > Perciformes > Zoarcidae > Melanostigma > Melanostigma gelatinosum. The sequence goes on along the minus strand of NC_136650.1, from coordinate 11,919,531 downwards.
TCTTCATCTTCATCTTCATCTTCATCATCATCATCATTTCAAGTTAAAGATCTGGTTTTTACATTATTGGCAGGATAAAAAGAAACTACTTCACCGTGGGCTCTTTGAAATTCTCATTTTATTGGTCATATTTCATCAATAAATGTAGAAAACAGATTATTCATAGTTTCAACCCCAGGCACATGTATATTTGTTTGTGTACATGTGTCTTTCATGGACTCATCTCTCTCTCTCTCTCTCTTTCTATAATCTCTACCAACTCTCCCCCTCCCTCCCTCTGCCCTTCTCACTGTAACAACCTCCCACCCTCACTCTCTCCCTCTCTAGTCCTCTTTCGCTGCTTGTAAGCGGACTCTGGGCGTGCAGCCAGCTGGCGTGTGTGTGTTTTTTGAATGAATACCTGATGAAGTTGGCCGAGCGAACCGTAGGAGGGGCCCCGTGTGTTAGTTTGTGTGTGTGTGTGTGTGTGTGTGTGTGTGTGTGTGTGTGTGTGTGTAGGGCAGACAGTGTGAGAGCTCTGGCTCGCATTCAGCCCCTTGCATAATACACGTTGGAGCTCTGCATGCGGGACTCCCTCCCTGTGGGCGTGTGCAAGTGTGTGCTACCAATTTTGTTTGTGTGTGTGATCACCTGAGTGCTGCGTATCAGTGGTAGTGAGGGGGAGCTTCCTGCCTCGTTGTCAAGATTTAGGAGACGTGTGTGTGTGTGTGTGTGTGTGTGTGTGTGTGTGTGTGTGTTTGGTTGGGGGGGGGGGGGGGGGAGTTGAGAAAGGCCGAGAGCAGTTTGTACCACAAGTACACTGAATCTGCTTGGGATTTTCCGCTTGAGGGGGAGAGGGAGAGGGAGACTCGGGGTGTTTCACAAGGGACACGGCAGAGCAGGAGGAGAGAGGAGTGGTGGAAATGGAATGAGAGGGGGGAGAGAAGGCATGCTGCAGAAGTGGGCTACTCCTGCTCCCCTGGTAAGTACACTTTGCACAGTTTTTGCGCTTGTTCTGAATGAAGCGTGTGTGTGTGTGTGTGGGAGCGAGAGAGAGAGAGTCAGCGTATGCGTGCGCGTGTGTGTCCCGAAAGCTTGTCTTGTTGTATCACAGTATGTAATTTATAAGTGCGTACTGCGTCTGCCCTAGTTTTTCCTACAACCACCGACGCTCGTTTCTACCATTCGCTCGTGTTTCCCCTCCCTGATTCTCTTCTCCACACATTTCTCTCTTTCCATTTGGCTCTTTTCTTTCTCAGGCTCTCGCTGACTGTCTGTCTTTCTGCCCCTCCACCCACCCACCCTCAGGGTTATTGAGGGGTGAGAAAGTGCAAGTCATGCAACGCTGCCTAAGTGTTTGTTTTCCGAAAAAGACCCTCACAGTCATTTGTTTCTCTCCATCTCTTGTCTCTCTTTGTTTGTGTAACTCTTAACCACTCTCCCCCCCCTCCCCCTCCTCCTCCCCCTCCTCTTCCCCTTCTTCTCTAACTCTCCGTCTCCATCTGTCAATGGCAGATCCTCCATTACTCCCTCACTATCTGACCATACTCCCGTGTGTGTGTGTGTGTGTGTGTGTGTGTGTACGTGTGTGCTTGTTGTTGTTTGTGTGTAATCACTAGCAGACAGTGACAGGGAATAAAGCGGCAGCCTTGTCAGAGTTCCCAGTCTGGAAAGGGTCCCTGCACTGTGCACGCACATGAACGCACATATGCTGGCACACACACACACACACACATATGCAGACACACACACCCGCACGGATCAAAAACCACAAGGAAAAAAAGCTGCAGAGAGACACAGAGGAAGAAATAGAGAAGTAGAGTGAGAGAGAGAGAAGTATACGCCTGCAGCACCACTGTACTTTCCAGCTGAACTATATTTAGCAGTGAGATGACACTTCACGTTGGACTTATCCCTTTGATCACAATTATGATTATGACTGGGCAATCAGGCGCACACACGCACTCAAATGTAGTAGACATTTAGACCATGCACATCAGCTTTTATATCACTGTAGCATTTATCTAAATGCGTTCGCAGACAAAATAGTGACATGTAATCCGTTGATGGCAAAACAAATGAAATACTTCTTTGTAATTCTCTTATCATATTCTGAAATGAAATCCTTATGAAGCAAACATTCACTGTGTGTCAACTTCAGTGGTTTGCATGTTGCGATGTTTCCCTCAAGCTCAGCCTGCGATTGTGGGCGCCTGTCACCTCAACGACAAGCAAAGAAAAGAAACCTTTCCAGGTCCTCCACCCCGCTCTGGGCCCCCAGCTCCACTCCGGCTCACTCCAATTGTTACTACAGATTCTTAAAGTAAGGAAATACATTGTTGATGGACCCGACATACCTGCATGTCATTATAAATCATGCTGTTGCTGCAGAGTTGATAGCATCACCAAAACAAGGGTTTAACACTGCATCTTTTAAAATAGAAGTGTAATGTCACCGTTTATAATTTGCATAGCTTGTATGTGATTCAATAATAATGTTGCACACCATCCTAAGCTGTAAACATGTATGTTACGTAATGGTTGTAAATGACCATCGTAACAGTACTGCTGGCCGTACTATTGCAGAACTGGAGCCATGAAGGCAAAGCAGCCCATTACTGCTTGAGTTGTAGAAGGTTTTATGAATTATAAAATGTCATAAATGCATCAATTAGAGAGTATGGTTCAGTGTGTTAGTACTTTACAATTCATCCTGTGTGTGTGTGTGTGTGTGTGTGTGTGTGTGTGTGTGTGTGTGTGTGTGTGTGTGTGTGTGTGTGTGTGTGTGTGTGTGTGTGTGTGTGTGTGTGTGTGTGTGTGTGTGTGTGTGTGTGTGTGTGTGTGTGTTTGAGTGTGAAGGAAAGAAACCTGAGAACCTCCACTTTTTTGACCGTAGAAGGACAATAGAATCGTGCATGAGTGAACGATTCAGGTTACTGACTCGCATGCACACACAGACTTTGGTTAGGTGGATCATTGTGAATGTGTGTGTGTGTGTGTGTGTGTGTGTGTGTGTGGGAGAGAGGGAGAGACTGAAGCACATGGAGGACAGACAGCTTGGGTTACAGGTCATCTGATATCAACACACACATTCTCACACACACACACACACACACGCAAACTCAGCACGATTCATGTGACATAGCTTTTCAGTGAAGCAATACTCTCTCTTTTTTGCAATGTAGGTCAGTTGAGCTGGCCTCTCCTTCTCTCCTCATGTCTCTCCTTGCGTCCTAAGCCTTTCCCCACTCCATGCCCCTTTCCTGCCTCTCCGTATCCCTCCATCCAATCCCTTTGCCGATCCTCCTCAGACTCTTCCTTCATTAATTGCTGCTGTAGTTTTTTTTTTTGGTTCAAAATAGCACCGTTTCATGTTGGAATAATATATATATGTATATATATATATATATTATTAAAGTTTGACATATATTGACATATAATAAAAATATGTTGTCTTGTTTGCTGCTTGTTTCTGCTGCCCCCACATGGCTAAAAATCGGTTAACGCATGTTTAATTTACTATTTTCTTATATTGAATAATTTGAAGTTCTCCTTGTAAAACAAACCACTTATACAGTAGTAGTAGTAGTAGTAGTAGTAGTAGTAGTAGTAGTAGTAGTTTACACCCAGTCTGTTGCAATAACAATCTTGCTTATAGCAATCCATGCTTATTACACGCACTGTATGAAGCAGCAGCTCCATAATACATATCATTATACAATGCACATCGTGTTTCTCCTGTAATCCTCAGAAACCTCTTTCACATGCCAGAGTGAACTGTCAGCTCGAGCGTGCCTCGCTCCGAAGATAAAAGCATCCATAGATGGCAGCAGGAACAGATCGGTGGCTGGATGTGCACACGCTGTCAGTGTTTGATGTGACAGCCGATATGAAATGTCTCTGATCTCAGAGACATGATATTCCTCTTATCTCAAAGTTTTAATACAAGCAACAGCTTGTGGAATACGACTTTGACTTATCTATGTATACCGGCTGGATGTCATGACACTACGGTACGTTGAATGAGTCGCCGTACAGGAGACAAGCTGAAGATTAACGTGAAAGGATGCCAAGAGAGAAGCAGCAAAGACATTGAGGGACGATTAACAACGTAAAAACCATTCGATTGGAAGAATGATAATTGAGAATGGAGTTCTAAAGAATGAGAGGTGGGCAGGCTGAGGCAGGCTGAGTCGAAAGGAGGCAGAGTGAAGGAGGGAGACGCAGCGTTAAGGGCATATCAGTGCTAAAAGCTCACCAATCAACAGCACCTCTCAACACACTTCTGAGTCATGCCTGCTTGATTGAACAGATGGTGCGTGCCTGAGACCATAAAACAAAGTGTGTGTGTGTGTGTTCGTGTTCGTTCTTGTGCTGTATGTGCATGTACATTTGCATGTGTGTTTACTCCTATGCCTGTCCCCGCAGTTGTGTTATAGTAGCAATGCGACACTTCTTAAATCACAGGAATCTGCATGAGATGCAAAATGTCCCCCGTCCTACAGAACACACACGCACACACACACACACACACGCACACACACACACACACACACAGTGGGTACAATTGCGATAAGCAATCAAGCCTGTTGGACGTCTCAGAGGTGGTTGAAACATGAAATCTGTTGTGTGGCTTGGCAGCTGCAGAGATCAGATAATCAGAGTCATCGCTAATACAAGAGGCCATGTTATGTGGTCTAACATTATAATCTGTGATGTTAGACCACCAGCTACATAAATGGCTGCCTACAGATTCTCAGAGTTTCCAAATGCACATTCATCATGACATTCACGTTTTTTCAGTCCACCCGGCTCTTCTTCATGGCCTTTGGAAGTCTTTGCAGGTAGTTCACAATATAAACTGCAGGCTGGATTTCACATGTTGTAGGTGGTTGAAGACCTCTACAAGCATTTACTATCATATGTTTTATTTACTTATTGCGGTAATGCTCGTGTATTCCTGTCAGTTTATTTCACAGTTGCATGAAACACCCTCCGCCGTCGACGACGTGAACTCACTGACTTTGCAAACTCTAGATGAGACAACTCTTGCATCGCTCGCTGGGCATTTCTAGTGCAAGTTTGTCGTGTGTCAGTCAAACTGATACTCTGCTCACTATCAAGTGTGTGTCGTTCAGTTGGGCAGTGTGTGTGCACTAGTGGGTGAAAGAAAGTGTGTCTTTGTGTGTGAACTTGAGCTGTGTGTCAGGAAGAGAACATGTGTCAGCATAATTGAATATGCCCAGGTCTCAGTGTTTGAGTAAGCAAGATGGTATGTCGCTAGAATAGTGTGTGTGTGTGTGTGTGTGTGTGTGTGGGGGGGGGGTGTGCTTGAAATGCTTCTACATTATTTATGAGATTCACACCAAGCTTTCCGTCTTTTACAGCAGGGGGTCCTTGCTAACAGATGGTGGCACACACTCACACATACTTTATTGAGTACAGCACATGCTTGTTATCAGATGTCCAAGTACAGCAGGTGCTGGAAACTTTTTGAAATAGTTTTTTGACTATTATTATTATTATTATTATTAATAGGGGTGCAAGCTTCTAGAAACCCATGACAAACTGCTTGGATTGTTGTTTTTTATTCTGCTTCAATTATTTTTGCTCAACCACTGTTGAAAACCAATCAACCACCTGTTCGGCGACTGTTACAATGCACTCTACAGACACACGGCATGTCTTCTTTGTAGCCATTTTCATTTCTCTTTAAAGTCATTGGTTGACTTGCTGGATTTCTTGTTGCAGCGCATCGTCTTGTCATGGCCTCTTTTTCGTCCTTCAGATCAATTTAGTTCACTCGAAACGGTCCTCGTAATTTTTTTTTGTGCCCTGAATTTCTTGCCTTGGCTTCATGCTTGATTTTGGAGCTTGTTTGTTGAGCTCCTGAGTTTGTTGATGCAGGCCGTCATTTTGTTGGCTCGTGGCCTGTTTATCGACCTTCATCACAGTAAAGACGTCGCTCAACAGTTTCTCTTGAGCTGTTTGTTTTGCTCCTGAATTTCTTGGTGCAGCAGCGCCTAATCTTGCTGCTACGTGGTGACAACAACCTCAACACAAAGGTGTTTTTATTCATTTTCATGGTCTGTGTTTGCGAGATCATGTGTCTCTCTCTCCCTGTCCTTGAATTGAATGTACACCCACCTAAAAAACTGAATGACGCAGTGCATTTCAGGATGTCAGCTTCTTTCATTCTCATTGAAAAACAATTGACTGATGATGCACTTGTGCAGTGTTAGATGCTAGGAATTTCGAGGATCATTGTGGTTGCTGTTCAGGTTGGAAACAAACTGCACTGTATTGAACTATTCATCTGTTTAAGAACCACGGCGTCTTCCTAACAGTCTTCCGTTCTCTCTCTTCCACAGGATTGCGCTGGGTGTGGGCAGGCTTGCTTTTACAAGGAAATGATTCCGCATGAAGTGCGATGCACTCGGCCCCCCGTCGTCCTCGGCGGCAGCAGCAGCAGCAGGCGTGACGACGTGACTCTCTCCAGCCACTAAAGACCTCTGGACCAAACAGACCGCCCTACCCTCCCCTCTCGCCACCCCTCAATATCTTCATCTCCATCTTTAATCCTCCCTCGCCCGCTTGTTACGGTCTGGATTTTCTTTGTTGTCAAGAAAAGCCCCAATAATCGACGGCCTTGGGTGAACCGAGTAGAGAGGGAAAGAGAGACGAGATTGGGGAAGATCATTTCGAGCTAATTAAAGCGAGACAAGGGACAGATCAAAGGTGAAAAAAAGAGACGGGAAAGTGAAAAAGTCAGAGAGAACAAAAAAGAGAGAAAAAGCGATAGAAGGCCAAAGGTTAAGGAACAATAACGCAGTTAGTGCAGTTTAGGGAATTCAGGCAAAGTCAGCATGAAGTCCCACCAGGAACGCAGTAATGAGTGTCTGCCCCCAAAGAAGAGGGAGCTCCCCTCAAGCACGTTATCATCTGACAATCGCTCACCAAGCATCCCGCCTGCCAGTGACAGCCAGCGCACTGAGAACATGGCCTGGCTGGCCAGCGTGGCCGGTGGGAATGAGAGTGCCGTCGGCGGACACCGTAGCTCCAGTCACTCAGACGGCCTCCAGAATAAATCCCTCTTCTCCACGTCAGACTCGTCATCCTCCTCTTCGTCACTGAGGCTCGTCTCGTCTCTTCCTGCAGTGTATACGTCGCCCCTGTCACAGTCCACAGTTGGAGGAACTGTACACTACGCCCAACTGCCTCACAACCTGCAGTTTATAGCCTCACCCTACACTGCCCCGTACGCTGGCTACATCTCCCCTCAACTGCTCCCCCCTCCTCCCCCTCCTCCCCCCCTCTCCTCCTCTTTGGCCGCACAGAGACACTCGCACGCAGAGACCGTCTCTGCTCCGTCGCATGCCTCCAAGCACGACTACCAGAGAGCGTCCACGGGGCGTACCTCCATGCCTCCGCCTTCGACGGACCACGCCCCTCACTATGTTCAGATGTCAACCTCAACGCGGACTGTGCCGTCGCCTCATTACCACGGAGGCATTCACCTTCCTCCCCAGTCACTGCACCCCCACCACACTTTGGGACATGGGATGTCCCACCTTGTGGTGCAGTACACGGACGGACCCACTAGGAAAGAGGACGGTGGCTCCAGAACCAGAGAGCTCCACAACGGAGAGCTGGAAAGGGGTCGGCGGTATGTAGCGTCCCCCGAGTCCGGCCTCTCTAAACCAGGGGGCAAATCCCGGGATGCCATTTCGTCTTTGTCCTCCTACGAGGCCCGCCAGCTGGTTCTGCATTCAGACTACTCTACTCACGATCCCTCAGGGCTGAGAACCTCTTTCATGCTCATGCCCAACAGCCACGGGGACCACCAGCTGTTGCCACCCAGACCCAGCCACGAGAAGCTGACGACCTCTGCCGCCGCACACCTGGAGAAAGGTGGCATCATCCTGGGCAAGCCTGTCAATCGCACACCCTCCTCCTACAACACCACCTCCTCCTCTTTCACGTTTCCACCCCCGTTAAGTGTGGACAGCCTGAAAGCTGCTGTGAGCTGCTGTCAGCCCCAGACCGTCATCCAGACCACCCACAGCGCTACAGAGTCGCTGTCAATGGGGCTCCCCTCCACCATCTACCCTCAGCCGCCTATCATTGGCTACATTGCAGGGGGCAGTGGGAGCCAGCATACGCCAATCAGCTACCACACCAGCCTGCAGCAACACTTACTCATTCCTGGCGCCCACCCGGTAATTATCCCCGTCAGTGGAGGTGGAGTCACCACATTGGAACCGGTAACATCATCCACCCAAGCCGCACCGTTCCCTACCACACTCCCACATACATACATCGCTGCCCACAAAGGAGAAACTCTAGAGCCCTCCAGTGCCTCGTATCTCCAGGCCACTTCAGGTGCGGTGGTCCAAGCCCATCTTCATCTCCCCATCATTTCCGCTCCGCCGGGGATGGTCGCTCCTTCTGCTCCTCCTCCCTCATCCAGCACGGTGGTGCCCCCCTCCCTCCCCCCGTATTTCATCAAGGGCTCCATCATCCAGCTGGCCGATGGGGAGCTGAAACGCGTGGAGGACCTGAAGACGGAGGACTTCATCCAGAGTGCCGAGATCAGCAACGAGCTGAAGATCGACTCGTCCACAGTGGAGCGCATTGAAGGCAGCCACACCTCACCCAACTTTGCTGTGGTTCAGTTCTCTGTTGGTGAGCACCGTGCACAGGTGAGAGATGGGTAGCAGCCTTTCTTAGATAGATAGATAGATAGATAGATGGATGGATGGATGGATGGATGGATGGATAGATAGATAGATAGATAGATATACTTCATTCATCCCGCAAGGGGAAATGTGTTCACCAGCAAAAAATATACTTAAACAATTAAATATTAAGTATAAAATACACAATATATACAATAACAATAACAGAGTAAAATATATTAATATAAAAATAAATATAGTATTAAATTATGAACTAACTAAACAGTGTTGCAAAGATTAACCAGCAGCAAACAAACAACAGTGTAGCAGTGTTGTAGCCTTGTGGATAATTTGGCCACTTAAAGGATTAGTTTGACATTTTGGCAAACACTATTTTTCACTCTCTCATGAGCTATTGAACTGTAGCCAGCTAGCTTAGCTGAGCAAAACCAGCAGAGCTACTAGCACCGCTAAACCTCTCTTATTATCAACATTCAACATTGTTTGTTCAATGTGTACACAAATGGAAACACATTTTGTTTTGTGTACAGATCGATGACCCAACATGTTCGTTCTTAGGCTTCAGAGGTGCCGGTAGTGGCAATGTATTTCACAACTCTGGAATTCCCCCCTCCCTGCTTCCAGTCGTTATGCTAAGCTAAGCTAAGCTAAGCAGCTCTCAGTGCTGTCCCCATTGTTAATGCACAAAAATAAGATATTGCTCTTCTCATCTGACTCTCTACAAGAAAGTGAAACTATTCCTTTAACGCTTGTTCTTGTTGTGATTTTACATGATCGCGGTTTATGACGTCATCAGAGCGCTAAAACCTCATGTCAATCGAAAAGCTCAGTGGAACAAAAACCGATTTGATTCATTGTTCAGCTCCTCTATCAAGCCCTTTGCTGGTGTTTTTATGTGAAGTTCGGTAGATTGCCGAGCTAATCGTCCCAGTTGTAGTTTGCATCTGCGAGTGTGAGAAACGACTTCTGTAAGAAGTCTTGTCTGCATACTCTGAGCCGCTGTTGTAAATGTTGAATGACAAGTGTTGAGCTGCTCCCTTAGTCATGACTCTATTACGTGAACCTCACAGGACTCTGCTGTTCCCTTTGTGATGAGGTTCGAATGCACTGTGACGGCCGACATGTAACAAACATGTTCTGATTATGAGCTGTAGAGAAGTTCAAAGAGTCGAGTGTTGGAATCGACTCGTCACAGACAGAATACCACATTTCTGCTGCTGCATGTAAAACTCTACTGTAGTTCCATATAGGTCACAAAGAACTTGTATAGCTTCCATCTCTCAGTAATCTCAGTAGCCTCGATGTGTCTTTCTGTTTTCTGTCTCTGGTTTTACCCAACTCCTTCAAACACACACACACACACACCTACACACCTACACACACACACACACACACACACACACACACACACACACACACACACACACACACACGTGCACCCTTCTCGCTGTCTTTGAGGGTGTCCGTTAAAGCCAGTTAATCTATTTCATCTGTCCAGGCTGTGACTCGTCCACCCACACAGCACATCTCTCACCAACTCTCCCGCCCCCGGCTGCTCTTTGATACTGTATCCCACAAAAGCTGACAATCTTTCAAAGACTTCTCTTTCTTTCTTTCTTTCACTCCATCAGTGGCTCTCCTTACTTTTTTCTTTTTCTTCCTCAGAGGTGGTAGCAGCTTCAGTCAAAAATGATATAATACCGAAGGGAAAACATTGCCTGTCGTCTGCTTTGAGAGGGTGTTTGATACGTCTTACGCTTGTATCGTTCTTGACATTGTTCTCTTTCACATTCACTTCCTCACTCCTCCTCTTGTTCTACACACCCTCCCTCTGTAAACTCGCCTTTTCATCTCCATCCTCAGCAGCTTCCTCCACTCCCACCTTCTCTCTACTATATTTCAGATCTTCCTCCGCTTCATCCTCTTTCTCCTCAGGTTTATTTTCCTCCTCTCTCTACCCGTCATCCCTCAAAGCCTCCTCTGCTTCTATCCGTCATCTCTTCACTCTGTCACACTTATACATGATAATGCAGAGCTAATCAGTGCTAAAGCTACAGAGCTCAATGCAGAATATATTAAAAAAAACATAAATATGTTCTATCCCCTTCATTGATTTTATGTAATGGACCAAAAGGCTTGACATATGTTGCCCCTTACGTCACCAAGTCGTTTCTCTCTAGTGAAAGTTTGTATTTATTTTTTCTACTGATATACCAACAATATCCAGCTGTGTATTGAAGTGTTGATGTTTCTTCCCTCTCATTCTCTCTCCTCCAGGTGAGTGTGGAAGTCTTGGTGGAGTATCCCTTCTTTGTCTTCGGCCAAGGCTGGTCTTCATGCTGCCCCGATCGGACCACCCATCTTCTGGAGCTGCCCTGCACCAAACTCTCTGTGGGCGACGTTTGTATTTCACTCACCCTCAAGAACCTGAGGAACGGATCTCTGAAGAAGACTCAGCCCCTGGAGCTAGCCACCCCTGCCTGCGTCCCAGCCTGCGGCCACGGGCACCTCAAACCCCCCAGAGCTGTCTCAGACGCTCCCCAAAGCTGCGGCGGAGGAGGCTCCAGGCACAGCGAGCGGGAGAACGGCATCAGCCAGCGAGGGAAGGGTGGGAACGGGAGTGGAGGGGGCACCAACGTGGTGAACGGGGATCTGACGGTTGGGGAAAGAGGGTCCGTTTCTAAAGGTCAGGTTGCCAGCGGCGCAGAAGCTGGCGCCAGTAAGCCATCAGGGCGCAGGAAGCGAAGATGGTCCGCTCCGGAAGGCCGAAAAGTAGACAAATCCGAGGGGGAGCCGCCCTTGACCCTGCCCAAGCCTTCCTTCATCCCTTACGAGGTGAAAGTCAGCATCGAGGGAAGGTCAAATATTGGCAAGTGAAGGCTAGCAGGACTGTTAAATAACCTTTGGGATTTGGAAAAAGGACAAAACATAAAAGGATTCGACAAAAAAAACATGAATGCCCACATTAATGTTTAATTTGTCTTGGTTTAAAAGTTTTGTTTTCTGATTTTATTTTTCTATCTTGAATACTGTACTGTAGAGGCACATTGACCCTACATGGTATCACCTTACATTAAGTCCATATAGTTAATAATGTAACAACATTTGTTGTTTTTTTTAGAGATGGATTTGATGTCACACAAGCAACCAATGCCACTTTGGTGGTTTTCATGAGATGGCTTATGGAGAGGGATTTGTGAGACGTGCTAGATGTTGGTGGATGGCCGTGTGGCACACAGGAGCAATGCTTGATGGCTCTTCTTGGCTGGATATATATTACACATAATGCAGATTTCAAATTGAATATGCTCACAGTTTGCCTCTCGTCAGCAATGTATTCCCCGTGCTCCCCGGGAGTATAAACAAACCGCGTGTCAGTCACGGTGTCGTCAGAGTGTGCCAGACCTGACCAGTGGTGCCGTCAGGCTGTGCCAGTGTGCCACACAAAGAGAGTCTGTTCAGTGTGACGAAGGTGGAGCCTTTACTTTCATCTTGAGCAGGTTCATTTTCATAAACCCCTCGTCTTCTATCTCACCAGATAGTTCTTTTCAAATGATTGTCAAAAAACAAACCGTAATCAGGGGTCATTTAGTCCTAGAGTGAACCTAGGTGGGTCAATGTTAATGCATAAATGTGAGACACCCTAACCTAATACATACAAGTGCAAACACACTGGGTTGGCGAACTTCAATTTAAGAATGTGTTGAAGAGGAAGACTGCTTACAATCCTCCTTGTCTTTTGATGAATTACTTTATGTTTCTTTGTGGAGAAAGGCTGCGCGAGAGGAACTGAGAGAATCTGCATGTCAGCTCCGAGAGGGTCGGGACGTTTCAAAGCACTTAACAGACCTGTCACACTCGCCATACAGCCAACAATTCTTTTGTTGTCTCTTTATTTTAACGCAGTACTGTATGTTGTTTTTTTAGATATATATATATATTTTTTTTTTAGTAAGACAAGGGTAGAAAGTAGCAACAGCACTTTGTAAAGGTGAAGCTTTTGGAAAAGTGAAGGGGTGGGTTGGTAAACGTGGGAGCGCATGTGCCATTGGATCACAAAGAAAAGGTGCGATTGTGACAAGTTTTGGAGAAAATAAATCCAGTCGGTAGGTTCGGTGAGTTAGGTTACAGGAATTGGAAAGATGATGGTTTTCAGCATGTCAGCTTGTACAGTATTTGGAATGTGTTTTGAAAGTTTGGGATCCGGCAAAAAGAATCAACAAGGAAGCAGGCTTTTGAAATATCCCAATGATAGTTCTGTGCTAGCCTATGAGCATCGATTAGAAGCTCACGCCACAGAATGTTGAAGGGTGTCATGTATTTGTAATGTGTGTGCATGATGCTGGTCTGTCTGTCTCCACACACACACACACACACACACACGCTTACACAAACACAAAAGAGTACAAACCATCCCTAAGACTCAAAGACCTATAATATGTACTGTATTCAGATGAATGCAGATGCTTTGTGGTGCATATTTTCCCTACTGCAAAGACACTAGTTGACTGACATTGGATTAACACACACTGCTAACAGCACAGAGTGCTCTGTGGTGTGTGTGTGTGTGTGTGTGAGAGAGAGAGAGTGTGTGTGTGAGTATGTGTATGATTGTATGTATACTGTGTATAGGAACAGGTTATACTCATTTGATATATAGTCGATGCTAAATGTCCAGGGTTTCTACTTGGAGTTGTACTTAATAGAATCTTGCAATTTGCACATGAGGAGGAGGGAGAAGGGCGGAGACATGATTTTGAACCGCTCTGTCCTGAAACGAGCCCTCAACCACGCGGCGCACTGGAGGAGACCAGGGTTGTTGTTCCTCAACAGGCACTTGACACATTGTAGAGGAAAAGTTTCTACATCAACGCAGTTCAGGTCAAATTACATTTGAGTTTTTACGAACATAACCGTAGCTGTAAAACTGCATTTTAACACGTGCCTGCCTACTGAATTTAAGAGAAATGGGGAAGGAAGATTTTGACTTTTTTTTTTTTGGTCCACTTTTTCCTGCTGTTGAAACCAGGGTGCAGGGGCTCGGGTCCAGGTTTGAACACAGACTGTGCTTTCAGCCAGCTGAAACCCTATTTTACTAAGTTACCTCAACAGATGCGCCTGCTTGGTTGGCCCGACATGGAGAGCTTCGTCAGAAGTTGAACACCCTCACAGACTCTTTCTTGCGTGTGAAAGCTCAGGTTCTGTTCTTTTTCTGAGCTTGGTTTTTGAAGTGTAATGTGAGGTGTGAACCATCTGATGATCTGCATATAAAATAGTTTAGTCTTTATTTCTCTTATCAGTGTAACTGAAATACGGGGGATGCTTTCTTTTTCAATTTTGAAATATGGTAAATACAATTTGCAGTTTTTAAATCCACCTGTGATGGCAGATAAACATGGTCTGGGATTTAATATGTTCTGGTCGATCAACGTGTGCAGGTTGCTGGCCCAATAGTGTTGTTAAGGAGCTGGAGACGACGTGGCTTCCTGCAGGCGTATCTGTTGAGCTCTCTACTCTGTATTTAGGTGTCGTTATACTGCAAGAGAGGGGTTTTATTTGCCTCTTAAGAAGTGGATCAGTCGTATTCTCATCCCACTGAAAGTATAGGTTTAGCTGTGCAGCGCAATGCTCCAAGTGGTGGGAGTTAACCAGGGTGATGGCAGGATGGATGTGATGGTGAGTAAAAGGGTAGAGCCCCATATGAGATTTGAAAATGCTTTATTTTTTTATAATAAACAGGGTTTCTCAGATCAACAACACCACAGTAGTACAAATTAATTTCTTCTTTTTCCTACTGAAACATCATGATCATTACTCGTAGAAATATTCGCGTGTGTGTGCATGCTTTGCAATCTGTGTGTGTGGCTGTGTGTTTTGTAAATTGTACATACATGTCGCACACATACATACATATATGTTTTTTTTGTCCAATCCCCTTCCCAACAAATACAAAAGCAGAACCAACAACATCTCAACAAACCACAGCCACAGCCACTCAGACCATCAACACCTTTACCGTCAGGTTAGACACATTTTTTAGCCAAAGCCAAGTGATGCTGATGTTTACTTTGGTTACTTTAGAAAGCAATAGTACAACAATATTCAGGCACTCTCTTTGTGTATGGGTGGACACACACATACACAGTCATTCCACTCAAATTCTCTGCAATAAAAGAAATCATAATAACCGTCTCGTATTGCAAAACCAAAACAACTCCTCCTTTCCTCCCTGAGAGAATATACAATCTTGCCATGTACTGGAAAATGCACATAGAAGCTAATATACCTGAACACAACACGCTTCAATTAGCACGATTCCCCTCATCATGAAGTACATTTTTAAATCTTTAGAAGTTGCAGTTGCAACACCAGTTGCGAGTTTTTCAGGGAAGTGTCTCATATATGCAGTATCCGACCCCCAAAACCTCCCACGTCCCCGGCTGGTTGGAGTCATAAACTCTGTCGTCACGCTACAGGCGAGCATATGGTCACATGCGCCTGAAAGTAACCAGCAGACATTTGTGACTCCGCCAACGTCTGCATCGTTGCCACGACTCCCGTAGTGACCTCGTTAACTTTGTTTCAGGTACCCAATCACAGCCAGCCAGCCTCGCACCTCCTACTTGAGGCAAAGCAATCAATTAACCCTCAACAACCGATAGCTACCTGTCAGTGTGGCCTGGGCTGCCCGCTCCCCCTCCTCACATCATCTTTTGATATTTGGTCTCTCTGTTCACTACGATCTTATAAAGATCATTGTGTTGATACTTGGTCGGAAATGCATGCTTAGTGATAGACTATGAAACAAATGCAGACCCGCTCTGCATGCGGTGGAGGGAACGGCGCATCGCAGCAAGGTGTCAACATTTTTTGAGGGTTTTGTTGTAGTTTTGATTTTGTTCAAACAATCCCAAATTGAATCTTTCCATCCCCTTGAAATGTACCACAATGTGCAATTCTTACATTTCCCCCCCCCCCTTTGCTGTGCCAAGTATATGTTTAATGTCCGAACCCCAGTGTCTCATCCATGCTAATGGTTGTGTATTTTACTGTCTGTTGATGTGTGTGTCACATCTGTAAACGAGGATGTTTGTGAAGAGAAACAAACCCAATGGAGAGTTTTCCCCCTCACCGCTCTATCCCTTTCGTCCCTGCGGCCTTCCTAAATTTGAGTGTGTGTGAGAGATTGTGTCGTGTCTCCTTGGTGTGTGTGTGTGTGTGTGTCTGCACCATGTGTCATGTGTGTGGAATGTGTGCTTATGTACAGCTGGTGTTCAAATGTGTCCTGAGCAGGTTTGTGTGTGTGTGTGTGTGTGTGTGTGTGTGTGTGTGCGTGTGTGTAAGGGAGTGTTTCCTCCTCCAATTGTCTGTGAGATCACATAGACCCTGACCCTTGATGGTTCACGGTGAGACCCACAGAAAAAAAAAAAAGAAACCTCATTGATTAGTGGGGACCACTTTTTCTTTTTTTCTTTTTTTCGAAAAAGAAAAAAAAAGAGAAAAAAGAAAAAACCGACAACCAACCAACAGAGATGCACATGTAAGTAGATGTAAAAGACTTGATCATATTTCAGCACTTTCTAATCCTAGGACGGGCTTGGTCTAACCCCTCTGTCTCAGACCGATACCTTCCCTAGGGGCAACATTCATTCAAAACAGACGGAGAGAATAAGGATGAAAAAGAGAGATGGCTCAGTTTAAGTTTTTGCACATCGCCTTGCCGTAACCTTGCGTTCGTCTGTCTGTGCTCCATCTCGCTTGGCGCTCGGCGCGTTCTTGGGTCCAACGGGCCGAGGTGTTAGGTGGTTCCTTGGTTCTTTTCTACTCGGAAAACCTCTTGTCATTGGAATGCATCCCTTCTTTTGTTGTGTTCGGGGTTTGTTTGGAATCTTTCCCACCCTACGCCGACCAGGCTGTGCGGCTCCATAGGTTTTGTTTTTGTTCACATTTTGAGATCTAATCTTGGACATACTAAGGAGTAAGTAAGTAAGGAGTTCAGCACAGCTCAGTTTTGGCCGTGCGGTGTGAAAACGGTGCGTACAAACCTCTGCATTTTTGATTTTGCATTATCTTTGGTGCAGAAGCTTTTTCTGTGTTTTTGGTCTCCTTGTAGCACTCAATATAATGTCAGGGGACTTAAAACTATGTAGAGAATGTGTCATTGTTGCGTTTTTACGACAAGCTTCCTCGCGTGAGGAACACTAATGTCTTTTTTTTAATTGGCTTCTTGCACAATTTTACAAATAAAATGAATGTTGGTGTGTGAGCTTTGACTTTTTCGATCAGAAAAAGAAGGCATGTGTGCTCTTTGTTTCTTGATGTTTGTACTTTCATTTTGCAAAAAGGATGTTTTTGGCACTATGTTGTGTTTTAAAGTGAACAGAATTCAATCAGGATTCCTTTTTTTTTCTTTCTTTTTTTTTTGTATGACGTCTCGTCAATGTCCATAGCGCTGGATAACCAACTCAGGCAGAAAGAATAAAAAAAAAAAACATATAGAGGCCCACTTAACAGTTTAGTTTCACCCCAATCAATTTACATCGTGGGCTGTTATAAGATATGTAAATGTATTACATATTATTTGATATGATTAACAAATGTCATCATTGACAATTAACTATGAATTATTATTATGATATTATGTGTATTATGCTGGAGACGGCTTGGATTACTCTTTAGTGTACTGAACATCTTTGTTCCGCCTCTCTGTGCAAGGCGACACTTCAACAGGGGACAGGCTGTACTGTTCTTGACCTCTGACCCTGCCCACTGCCACGGAGGGATGGGGGGGCGGTGGAGCTTATCTGTTAGCTGTGGCTCAGTTGATTTACCCCCCTCCCTGTTCTGAACATTCAGCCCTGAGGCTAGCAACCAGTCTGTCTCGATGTCTCTCTGCTAACCTGTGACACCAAATACTGAACTGAAACTTTTTGGCCCATACGATGGTAGCAGAGGACTGAACATCAGCACACACCCGCTCGGACAGTCTGGCCTGCGTGGAGGCCGCAGCAGTTCCCAGCCAACTTGTCTGTACTATATTGTACTCACCAAGTCCCTGTGTCTCACCACCCCTTTCCTCTATAGCAATGGAGAAACCCTGTCGGTGTATGTATTGGACATCTGTACAAATGCACCTCTTTGAAAAAGAAAATGAAACCTTGACATATCTGGAAAACAATGTGCAAGTCATGTCTTTATTTGAATACCAACGCTAACAAACACATCCACAACACCACACATTTGATATAGATACCCACACACAACACAAGTACTGCATTTAAAACCTTATTCGTCTCAAGCTATGATGTTTTTCCTCCATTGGGTTGGCTAAGTGCTGAAATTGAGCAGAACATACTTCCCTCTATAGTGTACAATAATGCAGAACAATATACATTTGGGTTAAAGAATAATTTACACAGAAGAAAACATATTAGGGGACAAAATAAATCTCCTGGCCTAGTTGATGACTACAACGGTCTCCAAGAAAACAGCTTCTCTACGTTTTCTAACTCCAAGAAGGCCTGTAAAG
The DNA here is from genome assembly GCF_949748355.1 of Melanostigma gelatinosum. NCBI lineage: Eukaryota > Metazoa > Chordata > Actinopteri > Perciformes > Zoarcidae > Melanostigma > Melanostigma gelatinosum. The sequence continues at coordinate 11,901,324 of NC_136650.1, read as the reverse complement.
CCCGTAAAAGCTCCATTTTGCAGTACAGTAAAATAATATGAAGTATATGTTGGATCATTCTCTTCTAATTTGTCAAATGGCTCCTGCTAGAAGATTTTGGTTTGAGTGCCAAGACTCCCTTTCTTTCGACAATTCCACTAATATAATAACGAAAAACCAATCATGCTCCACCCTCTAGCTTGTAAATGTGGCAATCGGGTCAAATGTAAATGTTATCTGACACACTTTGAATCCAGCTGATTTGGTTACAATCTACAACATCATCGCCAGATGTCAGCGGACCAAAATCAAACAACCACACTTCACAGGTGCATTCTGGGTCTCGCTAACATGTTAAATGCTGAAATGCTCATGGTGGGATCCTCCTAGCCTGACTTCTGTGTTCACTGAGGAACTTCTACCTACGGTGAGGTTTGTGAGACCTGTCTGTCTGTTTGTTGACAAACAAATATGCAGTTTCATGTCCAGAAAAAAAGAAATCACACAGATCGTTCTCTAACCATTTTGGTTTATTTCCACCATTTTCTATCTTTGCAAAAACAATGAAACTGTGTTAATGGTGTTTAACTTTGTCGTCTTTTTACGTGACTTTTCCCTGGAGTTCCTTGCATAAAGTACAAGAGCAGTAGAGGCCACAGGGCGCTATTGATTTCAAATGTCAGGCACAGTGGAATGAAGGAAGAGGATTTAAAGTGACTGTTTTCGGATGCATGAATTCAGAAGTCATCATCTTCAGCTCGCTCAATCTTCCTGACACTCCCAAAATACATGCACACACACTTAATAGGGATACATTATGTTGTCTGTCATTCAGACAATGATTCAAATTCACAGAATGAGCAACACCACAGGGGAAATTAGCAGACCTTTAACGGGTGACCACTCTGGATCTTGCATATTGATTTGCACATTTAATTCCAACACACAGTTGAGTCGAATAGTTTCCCCAAACGATCTTAGCATAAGTGTTAGCCTCCTCCTGCTGAGTGTGTTTACATGCAATGTGTTTATCATATAGCTGTCATTCTTTATTCCCGACTACTAAGTCAAAAGAGTATTTTGTAATATTAGATCTAAAGTGCACATGCCTCAGTAGTCTTGCTCTCTCTCGTCCATTTGAAAATGAAATCTGGCACGTTCAAAAGCATCTTATGGCGTCTCTAAGCATGTAAACACACTCGCTGTAGGATTAAGTTGCTTAGGGTCCTTTGATTCTTCTCCGGGAGAATTGAAGTCGACCTGTGAGTTTCTTTTAATCACAGCGTGCAGGGAACTTACAGCTTTCTGACAACAGATATCCTGAGAGAAACAGGCTGGGTGATCATGCAGAGAAGTGTGAGGTGCGAGTGTCCGTCGGTCTCCTGTATGTGTTACACCACTGGCATGACGCATGTACAATGCATGTTCTGCCACCGGTGTGTGCATGTATGTGTGCGCCCTACGACGTGAACATTTGGCTGGACTGTTGTGTGACACGAATGAAGGTGGTTCTCCGGCTCAGCTCTTTGAGCTTCGCGGCGCCCACATAGGTGCAGGTGGAGCGGAGGCCACCCAACACGTCAAGGATGGTGTTCTCCACGTCTCCTCTATAAGGAACCTCCACTGTCCTTCCCTCAGACGCCCTGAGAGTAGAGGGAGAAAGCAGGAATACGGATGTTTAGTTATCATGGACCATCTGAGTTATTCAACTGAATATAAATTAAAAGTTCTATTAAGGGTAATAGTAACCCTTGAAAGCATACTGATCGCCGTCTACTCCTCAGCCGCTTACCTATACTCAGCAACTCCACCCACGTATTTCTTCATGGCTGTGTCGGAGCTCATGCCATAGAAAAGTTTGTATTTCTTGCCGTTCTTCTCAATGACCTCTCCGACGCACTGGTCGTGGCCCGCAAGCATCCCCCCCATCATTACAAAGTCAGCACCTGCACCTGAGGAGCAGAGGCAGAGAAGCCATGTTGGTTGTTAGAACATCACAGCACAGACACATGAACAAATATGTGATTCATTAAGTGTGAAAAGAACATTAAATGGTGGGGTTGAATACTTACCAAAGGCCTTCGCCACATCTCCTGGGCAACTACAGCCACCGTCCTGAAGAGAAAAAAAAGCACCGTACTGGTGTCAGCCATATGGCTTCACGCTGAGTCTCCGGTCTGAAAGTTGTTCTTGTTATTCCACCAGCCTCAGAAGAGTGAGGATGCCCTCTAGTGGCTATTACTATCATCAACATTAGAAACTATTAGAGCCTTTATGTTGTGTAACCTCATATTTTGGACTCCTGTTACATTTTAAAGAAAAAAAAGGCCCCAAAACATAAAAGCAATCTATTTAGCCACTGTGCATAACCCTCTTTAGATGATTATTTAACAGTGGTGTATAAAGTACTCAAAAGCCATACTTGAGTAAAAGTAAAGATACCTTACTGGAAAACTACTCCAGTAAAAAGTCACCTATTAGAATACCACTTGAGTAAAAGTCTTAAAGTATCTGATATTTATTGTACTTAAGTCCAAAAGTACTTAAGTATCAAAAGTAATTTTCTGATATTAAATGTACATCACAACCTGAACATCAAATGAACATCATAACCTGTTCATTGAAAGTAAAAGTACAAGTAAATGCTGTTAATAAAAAAGCAAAGGGTCAGAATTTTGAGAATTATGAAGTTTATTCTTTTAAGTGCTGTGGCCACCATGACCAAGGACATGGAGCTGTGTTGAACATAATTGGGTTGGCTGTGATCCATTCAGGAGCAACGATGTTCAACATAACATATTGTACATAAGTATACTTTTGCATCTACTATGAACTTATCATCATAATTCTCCGAAAAGCAATATGACACTATGAAGGAGTTGTAACAGTGCGTTTATAAGTCTGCTCATTAGACTAGAGGATGTAGAGGACCAATGCATAATATTATGTTCAGCAAAACATATCCACTTGATGCATCAGGTCAGTGTTTATAATAATAATAATAACTTTAATTTATATAGCGCCTTTCAGGGGACCCAAGGCCGCTTAAGAGAAAGGACACCTGCCTTGTAAACTCCTGTGGGCCTGATTTGAACACAATCTGAAGAGTAGTCCTGCGATGCTAAATAGCCTTTCACAGGCCGCTGCGGCAGGTAGAGGTGTGTTCAGCTTCACACACAGCTTGCGCACAGCTGGGAAGGATTTCACTAATGCTAAAGCTAATGCTAATGCTGCGCTTCTGGGCTCCCGTCAATCCTATGGTGTGGTGGCTAGCTATAGCTAACGTTAGCCAACTAGTGCTGCACGACTGTCAAAACTTCCTCAGCTCACTAGCGATCCACTGGTGTTGGTATTCGTCACCACCGTCGTTTGTTTCGGGACTAGCAGGTGCTTTCATTTCTGCTTCCATCATGAAATCAGTCATCGTAGAGTGGAATTATACTCATGTAGTCGCTCGCTAGCCCAGGATGCTACATGCTATAGCATGTAGCATCCTGGGCTACCGAGCTAACTAAGGTTTCAGGGGAAATGTATCGGAGTAAAAGTATCGGTTTTCTTTGCAAAACGTACTGAAGTAAAAGTAAAAGTAAAAGTCAACAGAAATATAAGTAGTAAAACGACTTAAGTACAGTAACGAAGTATTTATACTCTGCTATAACACACGAAGTATTTCTACTTCGTTACTATACACCACTGTTATTTACCCATAATGTTAGTTATCACCCATGCTATAGTATAGTGTTAATCTAAGGGTCCTTGGTTATGTTTGTCAGGACTCTATCCGGTACGTTGATAGGCATTTCAATAGCTTCACATGAAAAAAAAAAGCTAATTTTCTCTTTGAAGAGCCAAATAACTAAATGTTAACTATGTTGTACTTTTATTCCAATGTCCTCGATGTCTTAGGCACATTTTGCTGCTGAGTCCAATGCATCCATGACAGTCCCCTGCTCTACCCTGTGACGGATGGCCTTTCTCCCAACTGGACCATAGGTAATCACATTTTTGTTGGACTGATGCCCACCGAACTCTGTGTGGCTTCCAATTCACACAGAGAGGAACTGAGCGATGAACTCCTCTCCAACAGCACAATAAGATAGCGTTACCATATGCAGTATACTTAATATGTACAATACATATATTCTACATGATACTAACTTCAGCAACTCTGGCTGTCCGTTGGTATTTGTTTGTGCCTTGATGTGAGACTTACAGAGATAATGTGTCCCTTGAGTCCGTGGGCTGAGTCTGCACACTCTATTATGGCACTGAGTTGTGGGTAGCCCACTCCTGTCTTGATCCTTGTCGTGCACACAGACCCTGCAATGCACAGTTCACAGTGTACGCATTAGAGAAGTCCATCGTCACTGTCTGTGTGTAATTTCAGCGGCTGCAGCTACAGGAGCCCGTTATCTTTCAGGTCTGGTAGTGTCAGTTCAGGTCGTGTTTCTAGCTCCACAGGCTAGATAACAGCACCGTCTCAATGCCCAGGCCCGTAGGGGATTTATCAAACTTCATAGCAAAACTGAATAATTGATACTAGAGCTCTTTTTTCTTGTTAAAGTTGTCATTTTACAATGATCTGCTAAAACCAGTTCTGCTGCATTGAAGGCTAATCTGCTGGTGATGAAACCATGTTTCACCCTATTTGCAACAGTCTGTAAGTTGTAACTTAAATCAACTGCACAGTAAGAGGCACTTTATGAGTCTATAGCACAAACTAACCCTGCTGATAAAGGCTGATGTGTGTGTTTGCGTTCCTGCCTGTTTCCCATCTTAGTTGTGTCTGTGTTTATATGTGAAGCCTGTACAGTTTTGTTTTTTTGTTGATTTAGGGGGAAAACACTACTCGCGCTATTTGTAGACATGCTCAAGACAGTCGTACCCACCTGGGCCGATGCCAACTTTGATGATGTCAGCACCGGAGAGGATAAGCTCCTCCACCATCTCCCCTGTTACCACGTTACCGGCCTGCAAAGCCAGACACAGCATTAGCCCCAAGACACAGTCTCACAATACAACGCATCCCAGAACAGCCCGTGTCTCTTACCATGATGGTGTGCTTGGGAAACTTTTCCCTGACCGTCTTGACAAACTCCACAAAGTACTCAGAGTAGCCGTTTGCCACATCCAGACAGATGTACTTGAGGGTGGGGACTGCTTCCAAAATGGCACACAGCTTCTCCAGATCTGCAATGCCGCTGCCTGAGCTGGCGGCTATATGCTAGTGAGAAAAGCCGTGTTTGCCATTTAGGGGGAGCGCCTTGTGAATAACAATTGTGTGCAGTTACTGTTGCTTATGAGGAACAACCGACATAAACAAATAATGGTAAACATCTCTATTACCTCTAAGCATTCTGGATGATTAGCAGCAAAGTTTTTCCAGTCCTCTACAGAGTAGTGTTTATGGATGGCTGTGAAGAGAGTGTGCTGCAGAGAAAGAAGGAAAGAAAGTTGGAATGATTTAACACAAACAAAAAGCTGCATTCCCATTCTTGTCTGTTTATTCGTGATATTTCTTCCATCATGGTTCCATCTGTAATGCAAGATAAAGAAAAATAAAATACATAATGATGATGAGTCATTAGGTGTTGAAAAGAAAACAAGTATCATCCCACAAGCTAGCGGGTTCGATGTCAAATACAAAGAAATTGTGCATAGATCGTGGCGGTGATACACGGAGACAAACACAGTGATGCTGTTTATTTCTCCTTCCATTCAGTTGTGTTAACTCACTTTGCTGAGGACCTGTGCCATCTCAAACGTCCCTGTGGTGTCCATGTTGGCAGCGATGATGGGGATGCCTGTGTAGGTCTGTTTGGAGTTGCGGAATGTGAAGGTCCTCTGGAGGTCCACCTGAGGGGGGGGGGGACGAGACATGAGTACCTCTGGAGACCTGCTTCATGAACATGAATCATAGCCTATCTAGGAAAGTGTTTTAATGCGGCAGATGGATTCTTTTTTTCTCTCGAGCTGACCGAGAGACAGCGCAGACTTTCTTGCGAATGTGAGCAGCTCATGTGGCTCACGTTCAGAGTCTTGATGGGGATGCACTGAATCATTAAGATCCAGCGATTGGCTTAGCCGGTGCTGCTCTAATGTGATAAGCTACATGAACAAGCAGGTCCCATTGTGACACACTCGCTGCAGGACAGTATACGTGTACTGATAAATCAAGCTATGATTCCTTACAAATAAACATCTGCCACAATATATAATTATATATTCTCATGAGTTAACATGACTTAACCGCTGAACTGTTAGCTACTCAGTATGAGTGGAGTTTATGCACATGTGTTCCTCTAAAGCAGTGATTCTTAACCATAGGGCCGCGGCCCATGATTGTTTAACAAGCTGCAATAAGCAGAAGAAGACACTCAGCTAGCCGCTAGCCTGTAGCGAAAGTTATGGATAAGTTATTAAAAAGAAAAAATGAAGACGACAGTGGTGCCATCCCCCCCCCCCCAAAAGTCTAAATGTGTGCGCAAGTACAACCCTGACTTTCTTAAGTACGGCTTTGTGAACGGAGGCAACGAGGCAGAGCCGAGGGCTCAGTGTGTGGAATGTGGGCTAATGCTGTCAAACGAAGCACTGAAGCCTTCAACAATAAAGCGACACGTAGCGACGAAACATCCAACGCTCGTGGGAAAGTCTGTTGGGCTTCTTGTTGTGTGTGCAGGTTTACATACACATGATAATAAATGTCTTTGTGATCATCACATTCTATCATCTCATTTATTTAACAAGGGTTTTGCCTGTTCAACACCGGCATCCTCGATCCCCTCCCCTTCCGTTCCTACAGCTTGTTTGCGCAAATACGTCACAAAACATGTCCGTGTTTGGTATCCCAGCATGCCCAAAATCCTCATCTTTGCAAAGAAATCATCGATTTTCTTTCATTTCTTATGGTTTCTCCACAAAAGGAGCCCACACACACACTGTCCAAAGTCGCCATAACCGCTGCAAGTCGTATTTTGCAGCATTCCGACGGAAAAAGACACATTACAGACCCGACAACGTGCTAGCGGATGTTACCATGGAGCTACTGGCTTCAGAAAACACTGGTACTTATAGTACAAACCTTATCCTCCTCTTCTATAAGCCGTCAGCCAACGTTTGCGGAACTGAGCTATTCTCATTCTCTATCGTGCGCTCGGTCGCAGCCATTAAGCACTGCAAGTCCGCTATTCACACACCATGTCTTCGATCATATATACATCGTTTTTGCAAAGGCTAAAAATAAAAGGAAAATAATATAACATCAAAATATAAAGGGAGAAACACCTTTAGTGTGTCAGAATATCATTTGGTTACCATGTGTCCATTTGGGTCTCCAAATATCCTTTTAGAGCTCCGCCTGGATCTCTTCATGGAAGAAACACTGTAGAATGGTCATACTTTGTCCAATTGTTCAAATTTGAGGCAGTTGTTGTACTGATAGTGTAGTTACAGCCCTATACTGTCCTTTACCTGTACAATTACAGCCACAGGCAGTTATTCACACTGAAAGATACTTTTTTATTTTATGCGGACAAAAATCTTAAATTTTTACTGACTCCAAAGGCCCACTGCTCTGTTTCTGTATGACCGACAGGTTGTCTGACACTTTTGATGCATATAGTCAGAGTGGGCCCGGGACACTTTGTACTTGAAAAGTTGGGCCCCGAGGTCAAAAAGGTTAAGAACCCCTGCTCTAAAGTGAGTCACAAAGAGGAACATCCATTTCTTCTTAAAAGTACTGACAGCAGATTGACTTTGACTCTTTTTTACTTGTGCTACTGTTTCACTGTTTTATATACCAGTATCTTTTAATGTTATTACATCGTCTTGTTGGAGAAGTCATTTAGAGAAGGTATATTGTATTATTAGCATGCTTAATACTGTAAACCTGGGAAACCACAGGGAAGGTTAGAGGAACAGTTTTATAATGAAAAGTGAAGTTTTAAACCGATTTTAAGCCTTCAAACTGATTACATATACGAAAATCCAACAATTTCATAGTGCTGAGAGCTTTTGTTGAGTTGTGGCAAGACATTTATTACGCCACAGCAAAATGAGGCTATAACTCACAATGGCGGCAGAAAGAGGAAGGTGAAAGGAGATGGATGAGAAGGGAGGAGCATACGGTTGTGCAAATGCATTGTATTGCTGCAGTAAATCAATACAGGCCTCTTCTTTTAATACAGTACACTGACTCAGCAATATTTTCCAGTATAGGACACGTGGATCCAGTTAGTCCCAGTTATAAAGCATCCTTAGGATTTATGCGATGCCGGTTTTTTTTCGGTTCATAGAATTTGGATAGTCTTTGCAATTTTTGCAGATTGTGAAACACTAAGGAATTATCTTTTATGGAGAGAGGTTTTGGGGTTACAATCTGGCTAAACTGATGTAGATGTGCAGCTATACAATTTGAAAGGCTTCAATACAGTTGCTGTCATCTTCTATGTATTGGCGTGTTGCAGGTGTTTTTGCTAACTTCAATGGTGCAGTGAAAATTCACATCAGCATCTGCAAAAAAATAAAAGTCTCTTGTTGTTGATGCAGTTTGTCTTCCATGATGTTCATATACCTCCCCTCCTCTAAACAACTCGGTGGATGTCTCGTACGCTTAGCTTTGACAGGTGGATTTCTGCTCCTGCTAAATTCAGCAATAATTCAAACAAGAGCAGTCAGATGGATGCTTTTAGTGTATGTGCCATTAGTTTGGCAGCAGTATACTGGAATGCTGCAATGAACTCATCTTGTGTATTGACATCTGAAATCACATCAGTTATTTTAGGTGTTTCCTTTATTATTTAGTTACTGTAGGAAAAGCGGATTTGATGAAATGTCAGATTTAACACATCAGGTATTCAACAAATGTGACAAAATGTAAAACTGTCCCTGACTACACTCCGTACACATCAGTGCATGCTCAAGTGCTGGGTATTCTCTGTGCTGTTATCTGCATCAGTGTGTATATATATAATGTTATCCTGATACCTCTGTGGCATATGGAATGTGCTCTGGTTGACTGTAACACACAGTACTATTTTTAATCAGGTTTTCTGAGAAGTGTCCCGTAGGTGGGAGCTGGCTTCTGACAACAGTGTCATGTTGTCAGAAGCCAGCTCCCACCCAGCTCCCACCCACTTCCACCTTCCACCCCAGATCTAGTGCCACCACACCAGTATCAGGATCTTGGGTCGGTACCAGTCCCTGATCTGGTGACACATTGCTGAGTCGAGGAAGTAGCGAGTATACAACGACAAGGAGAGGTTTGTGTTGTCCCTGAGAGCTAAACCAGTGGGTGATTAGAGACACGGTGGCCTGTTCTACTGGTGTAAAAGGAAAATGACTAAATCCATTCTGATCGAAACCTTTTTTTTCCCATTTTTTTAAAAATCTCTGCTTCTCCTCCTCTTTTGTTGTTTTCTATGCTTGTGGACAGTTGTTGTTTACCTCTGTCTGGTACAGGCTAGACTTGTTTCCTGTCACCTTTAAGAAGGTCACTCCGCTGTTACATGCTCAGTCAAGGTAGCGTTTTTGCTTACCAAAGTACAAAGGCAGTGTACACCTACTGGCTTTCATGGGACAAGACAACAATGACACTCGCACATATTGAATTACAGTGAGCGTGCACTTTACAGCTTTAGTGAGGCACTCTTTCAAGCATATGGGGTTGATTAATGTAATTTCTGTCGTTGCTCTGTGAATATTTTTCATCTTTAATCATGACTAGCAAACAGGGTTAGAAGGCTCCACAATACTGCCCCCATACCCACCTTCCACCCCCTTGTAATACTAGTTAATATATTTATATTGCCTCACCTACAATAGAGGTGTATGGGTAAATAAACTTTCTGAATGCAGCAGTAAACAGATCACACTCCTCTTGGGAAATATGCCGGTCTGATGGTTAATTGACCTGTAGCTGTAATATTTGGATTACAGTATCAGAGTAAAACTAATTAACCGCACCGACCTCTGAGCGACTCTTCAGGCTGCTCCTCTTGGGTCTGAAGAGGACATCCTTAAAGTCCAGTTTGAGGTCTGAGTCCACGCGAGGCATCTTGGCTGGCCAGAACACCGACGATGAGGATGATGAGTATACAGAGGAGACTCTCCTGAGGAAGGCTGCTGCAGCAGTGGTGGTCGCTGGTCCCAAGCCCCAAACACAGAACCCGAACCTCCAGGCGGCCAGCGTATTTATAGCAAAGGGGGGCCCAGCTCAGCCCCGGCCCCCATGGCTTTATTTGGGCATGGACTCTCTCCCCTCTATCCCCCTTGCTCTCTTTCTCCCTCCACTCCTCCGGCATCCTCTCTCTCCCCCCCTCTCCTTCAGCAGAGTGGCAGGAGCAGCAGTGGCCAGGCGCCTGACGCATACACACACTCAAACACACACACACACACACACACACACACACACACACACACACACACACACACACACACACACACACACACACACACACACACACACACACACACACACACACACACACACACACACACATTCCCTCTTACACCCACAGACATGATAGAATTGTAGTGGGTTGTGTGCTGCAGTGCTGAAGAGCACACCTGCTGTCCAGTTGGGGCATTGCTCCCTGAGCTAATGGCAGACAGCATAGAGAGAGAACAGGGAGAGGTGGAGGGGGAGTGGTAAGTAATTCATTCATCTTGGATTGTGGGCAATTGGGTGTTATAACACTTTTCTTTGTAATTGTGTTTTCATATTCATCTTTCCTTGATCGAATGTGTTTTTTTAATAGTTAATACATCTGTTTCATATTTTGTTTCACAATTACATAAACTATTCACATGAAAGACAAGAAAATACATCAAAGTTTAACCATTTAGTGCACCTGCAGCTGTGATCCCTTCTGTTTAGAGCGTATTGCATAGTCTATTCTTACATTTTCTATTGTAAAAGATCCCTTCCTCTCAAAAATGTGTGTGGAAATCTTCCAGTGCGCATACACTGAGAATGGATTTTTCAGTGGACCGGGAGCCATCTTTCGCGTAAAATTAACATTACAGTTTTAAGTGAAATCATAGAAATAAAAATGAATAAAACGTCCAGCTATACACTGACATAGTTTGATTTAACTACCCTGGGGTATTCCAATAAGACATTGAGTTTAATGGAGCAGTTGGTTGGGTTAGGGTTAGGTGAAGTCCACTGACCCATGTCTATGACCAGCACAACATTTCCTACAATTTGACCTAAAATGGTTGATAAAGACTGCACATTATGGGCATGAAGGCAAGTTGTTTTGAAAAATTACACAATATTTTTCAAGCTCCACTCCACGGAATTTAGAATGCAGAGTTGCCATGGTGACATCACATGTGATGTTGCCATGGTAACATCACATGTGACTTTGATGTTCTAGAACTTACGTCCATTCATATGTCATTGATGACGTCACAAGTTCTAGAACATCAGTTACATTTTGACATCACATTCACACAGATGTTATGCCAAGTCACATTCATATAGTCTATACACATGATATTTCTCGAGACAGAATCACACTCCCACAGCAAGACAAGCTCCTCTGAATCTACTCAACTTGGATACTATTTGGAAACATTTGACAGGAAAAATGTTTCAGCTAAGAAAGGATCACATACTCTGCAACAATTCTGTACAATACATTGTTTCACACTTCATTGGAGAAGGAGGTTTTGCCAAAGTTGCCAAATGCATCAATTTAACAACATCCGAGACTGTGGCCATCAAGATCAACAAAGACGTTAAATATCACGTCAGAGAAGTGAAAATGCTGGAACAACTCAGGACCCTTGACCCAGAGAAAAACAACTTGGTGACATTCAAAGACAGTTTCATATTCAAAGGCATGCCTTGCATCGCCTTCCAGAAACTGGACAGGAGCCTTTCGGATTTGATGAAAGAGAGACAGTCACACCTGACCCTGAATGAAATCCGCCCCATAACACGTCAGCTACTTGTGGCATTTGAAGCCCTGAAGGGTATCTGCATCATTCACACAGACCTGAAACCTGACAATGTTATGTTCGTCAACCACCAGGATGATCCCTTCAGGGTGAAATTAATTGACTTTGGTTTGGCCATGTCAGCCTCAGAAGTAAGAGAAGGAATGATTGTGCAACCTCGTGCATACAGAGCTCCAGAGGTGATCTTGGGCCTCCCCATATCTGGAGCCATCGACATGTGGGCACTGGGCTGTCTCCTGGCAAAACTGTACTACGACCGGGCCCTCTTCAATGGCACAACACCATACAACTTAATGAAAACTGTTTGCCATCTACTCGGCCAGCCAGAAGACCACCTGCTGAATGCTGGAAGGTGGACCAAGCGGTATTTCAACAGGGAACACTGCTCTCCCAATTCAAGATGGACACTAAAGACATCAAAAGAGTACAAGGAGGCAACCGGTAGCCAGCCAATTTCAAAGTGGAGTTTCGACACTGGCGAAATTTTGGATGAAACAATAGAGTTCTACTCAATTGCAAATATTTGTGTTGAAAATGTAGACTTATTGTCATTTTATAATCTCCTAAAACGGTTGCTCGATCCAAATGCTGCAACAAGAATCACCCCCGGTCAAGCCCTAAACCATGGTTTTGTTACAATGGCTCACCTGGTAGATCACATGGACACCTCTTATGCAAATGCTGCCTGTGATTTGATGGTCGTCTCCCCCCCATATGATTCAGATGAATGTGATGAATCAACTGACTCAAGAGATGGATTCTCAGACACAGACAGCTCCAGCTATGAGAGTGCAGACTCCATAGCATACAATGTTGATCCTCCAACTCCACAAGAACCAATTCAGATACAAGAGCATCACATACTCTGCAACAATTCTGTACAATACATTGTTTCAGACTTAATTGCAGAAGGATGTTTTGGCAAAGTTGCCAAGTGTATCAATTTGGCAACATCCGAGACTGTGGCCATCAAGATCAACAAAGACGTTAAATATCACGTCAGAGAAGTGAAAATGCTGGAACAACTCAGGACCCTTGACCCAGAGAAAAACAACTTGGTGACATTCAAAGACAGTTTCATATTCGAAGGCATGTCTTGCATCGCCTTCCAGAAACTGGACATGAGCCTTTGGGATTTGATGAAAGAGAGACAATCACACCTGACCCTGAATGAAATCCGCCCCATAACACGTCAGCTACTTGTGGCATTTGAAGCCCTGAAGGGTATCGGCATCATTCACACAGACCTGAAACCTGACAATGTTATGCTCGTCAACCACCAGGATGATCCCTTCAGGGTGAAATTAATTGACTTTGGTTTGGCCATGTCAGCCTCAGAAGTAAGAGAAGGAATGATTGTGCAACCTCGTGCATACAGAGCTCCAGAGGTGATCTTGGGCCTCCCCATATCTGGAGCCATCGACATGTGGGCACTGGGCTGTCTCCTGGCAAAACTGTACTCCGGCCGGGCCCTCTTCAATGGCAAGACACCATACAACGTAATGAAAACTGTTTGCCATCTACTCGGCCAGCCAGAAGACCACCTGCTGAATGCTGGAATGTGGACCAACCAGTATTTCAACAGGGAACACTGCTCTCCCAATTCAAGATGGACACTGAAGACATCAGAAGAGTACAAGGAGGCAACCGGTAGCCAGCCAATTTCAAAGTGGAGTTCCGACACTGACGAAACTTTGGATGATTCAATAGAGTTAGCCTCAAATTTTAATATTTGTGATGAAAATGAAGACTTAACGGCATTTTCAAATCTCCTAACACGGTTGCTCGATCCAAATGCTGCAACAAGAATCACCCCCGGTCAAGCCCTAAACCATGGTTTTGTTACAATGGCTCACCTGGTAGATCACATGGACACCTCTTATGCAAATGCTGCCTGTGATTTGATGGTCGTCTCCCCCCCATATGATTCAGATGAATGTGATGTATCAACTGACTCAGATGGATTCTCAGACACAGACAGCTCCAGCTATGAGAGTGCAGACTCCATAGCATACAATGTTGATCCTCCAACTCCACAAGAACCAATTCAGAAATACCATGTTTTAGACTTCATTATAGAAGGATGTTTTCGCACAGTTGCCAAAGTTGCCAAGTGTATCACATCATGGCTCACCTGGTAGATCACATGTACTTGGTGTACATGTGATCTACCAGGTGAGCCATGACATTCTTTTCCATGACTTTCTCTTCTATGAGTTGATCCCCTGAATTAGTTTAGCCTTAGGTTTTCTCCGGGTTCTCCGGTTTCCCTAAAAAAATTAATAGGTTATGTTAATTGGTCTATCACTGAAAGGGGAAGTGAATTCCTTCTTCAGATGTTAAGACTAATTTACATGGCTCACCTGGTGGATCACATGTACTTGATGTACATGTGATCTACCAGTTGAGCCATGACATTCTTTTGTATCTGAATTGAATGTCGTGGCTCACCTGGTAGATCACATGTACTTGGTGTACATGTGATCTACCAGGTGAGCCATGACATTCTTTTCCATGACTTTCTGTTCTATGAGTTGATCCCCTGAATTAGTTTAGCCTTAGGTTTTCACCGGGTTCTCCAGTTTCCCTCAAAAAATGAATAGGTTATGTTAATTGGTCTATCACTGAAAGGGGAAGTGAATTCCTTCTTCAGATGTTAAGACTACAAACATAAAATACACTTTTGGGCGTTTTCTGGTTTCGTCCCACAGTCCAAAGTTGTCTGTGTCAGCTTTGAGAAAATAGTGATGTGGCCTAATAAAAAAAGAAATATATATATATATTTATAGTGATTTATGATTAATTGTTGTAATTGAGAATTTAGGAAAAATTCAAAGTGTTTTATGATGCAAGGCATCTCAAAGTGCTTTGCTTCTAAAGGTCAACAGAGAACAAAAGTTATGATGAACTCATTTGTAACTTTAGTACAGTAGTACGGTGTAACATGTGTTGTGGAATATTTCTTAAACTATTCGGGAGTGTAAAGTGTAAAGTGTTTTCAAATCAATGTCAAATGAAACAGAGTCTTGATGAAGGATCAAAGTTGTAATCGTCAATTTATTTGCTTGCAAGCAAAAGAGAGCAGTTCTCAACAGACACGTATCGCAGAGTCTTGTGAGGAGTACCCCAAAATCATCTTCATGCATGCTACCTTTATACCCACAGACAAGAGAAACCAGCTGAAACAGGCAATGTCTGGTGTATTCCCTGCCACAATAAAAGTAGGCTTGGTTCTATGTCAAGGTTATATATGGCCTGCAATTGTCTTCTCCTGTGCTCTTTGATCTATGTGGATGTTTAGGTTCAGCTAGAGGTTTATGATACAGCTATGTGGATGTTTATCTTAAAGTAGAGGTTTATGATACAGCAGGCGCTGTCAGTCGGACGGAGAGCACCCAATCCAACCCAATCCAACCCAATTTGAGACCTTATAGTGTCATATAAAGGTGGCTAAAGAAAGGAAATGAAGAAAAAACACTCCCCTCCTACAGTTTTGTCAGTTTTCAAGTTATTTCGTAATTATTTATATTTAAACTAATTCCAATATAAATTAGTTCATTTGACATTTACAGTGACATTTAATGCACATGTACAGTACCCCTAGGAATGTACATGTGCATCTGTTTCCTAGCATGTATAACTGTTAGCACAAAGTGAGACCAGCAGATGTCAGCATAGCGGAGGAAAACAGCTGCCAAATAAATAGCAGAATGAGTGCCAGGGCCAAAGCGCTAGTTAAAGTGTGTCCTGGCAACAAGAGGTTCCTTTGAGATATGTATGTCTCTCGCTGCCTTTACAGCCCTGTTATATTGTTTCTAACTAGGGTTTCTTTGTATAGTGCCCTTGCTGGAAGAAGTTATTCCTGAATGCATAACAAAATGTGAAAATTAACTTTTTCCACATGCATGTGCTCATTTCCTGCACTGCAAGGTTGTGTAACAAAGGCTTAAACTGAAGGGGGTTTATTCAGCAGGACATTTCAGTGAAAAGTCTTAATTTCCATATGAATAAAGGAATCAAGTGAAGTAAAAGTAATTCGATTTAAATGAATTGGTAACAAATTGACTGAACCGAAATAAAGTCTTCAGTGGAAATAAATTGACTGCTCTCAATTAAAAGTAAGAACAAGAAACATTTTTTAAATAGAGCACTTTTGTATACCAAACTTAAATTGCTCTTTGACATAAATACACAACGGTATGTATCTTTAAATAATTCTGTAATCACAATTGGCGCTGGATCTACAGGTACAGGTACGTACATCATAATATATAACTGATGAGGGCCACTTGAGTCTCTCCAAAAGTTTTCAAATGCTATGGTGTCCTCAGGTTAGCGTAGCTCCAAACACCAACAGCTCACTTAAAATGAAACGCATTCCCAGCCATACAATGTGCAATGCTTCTCCGACGCCGACGTCAGCAAGAAATACCGTTCATACGAATCCTTTTCCTGGCTGAGTCAGGCTGCTAGCTGTGGGGTTGAATCTACACCAGGCAAAACCCTGAAGATGTTATAATTTCTTCCATATCTTTGAATTTGAAGTCTTACTCCTCCAACTAAGCTCTGCTGGCAAGTTAAGTTTCGATTCACGATAGTCACGTGCTCGCCCACTGACCAATCACAGCACACTCTGCATCGCGGCAGCGCGTGCACCTGGACATGAGCGGCACGTAATGCTGACGACATTATAGGCCGCTAGCGGCCGCTGACACGTCAAAGAATACGCCCAACATGTCAAACTAAAGATCTGATTGGTTGAACACTATGACAATCAACAATATCGTCCCCATGTACTTTAATCTGCACTGGCGGCAGAGCCGAGTCTGCAGGCATCTGGCATAGACACACAGAGGTGAGATCTGAGAGCAACTGAGGAAGACAGTAGCTGTGCAATGAGAAAATAAGATTATGGGAAAAATGTTTTTATAAATTATAATACATGTAGTGCATTTAAGAACAATTATTAAATTATAAAATAAATTCTAATAATTTTTCATTTAAAAAAAATATATAAATAGCTTTGTGATTCTGTTTAGGCCAGCAGAGAAGGCCTTGCAGGCCCTGACGGCCCGCCACTGTAGTATAGTATAGTCAGACATCAAAGTGGGTCAAAAACCACGCCTCCATCAGGTTTTATTGACTATTGCTCTAGGCTACACCCACACTGGGAAGGGACGCTTGCAAAAGAAAGCCAATAAAACCTGATACAATATAAATAATTGTTTGTGAAAATGTTTTTGGCAGAGCATTTAAAGATATGTTAGAATTTGTCGAAGATATACATATGTTTTTTGAAAATGTTATTGTTTGAATGATTGAAAGGGCTGTAAATGCCCGAAATACCAGGGGCATTTTATTGGAACAAGATTTCAATAAAACATAAATATGCAACAGATTAGGCAAATCCAAAATCCACAGCCTTCAATGAATCCTCTAAGCCTTTTTTTTTTTTAGCTTTCTCCATCTATTTCTCTCTGACATTGGCTCGACATTCAGAGTTATTTGTTTTTACAGAGAATAGTGGCTTTTGCTTCAGAAAACAGAAACAAATCACTACTTGTAAAATGTGAAAAATAAAAGTCCTTCCCCTGCAGTGACTGAGCTTAATCGAGTCAGCATTAAAATACATAAAAGTCTTCCTTTTCTTACCAGAAAAAAAGTCTGTGGAAAGTCTATAATAAACACGGTGTTGATGCTACATTAAGGCAAAACCCCCTACAGACACGTGGAAAACTTCCTTGGTAAAGTGACTGTCGTTTTGTTTTTTACTTAAATATTGTCTTTGAAATTAAATAAAACTTGAAAATGAAAAGCTTTTCAAAAAAGCAAGCAAGTATTGCACGGACAGATCTCCTTGTACCCTTTAAAAATATCAACTCACTAGTACACCCCAGAGGAGAAATCTACAGAGGAAGCAGCTGCTGCTGGACACATTCCTATTTCTCTTTGTTTATAATGTGGTACTGCATCTAGTAGAAGAGCATTTTGTGCTCATCATTTTTTACTTTGTTGGCATTGAGATAAAAATGGAAAGGTGCATCAGTCTATGAAATCAGGCTTGTTGTTTTGGACAAGTGGCAGTTAATCAACAATACCCGTTCCAAGGTGAAGGAGGCTGTGTGAGTGTCAGCAAGATGCTGCATTCGTGTTCAAGCTCACTGGTTCTGGTTTCTGGTCATTTCACTCTCTTACACACTAAAACTCAGCTCTCAAATCAAAAACATAAGCTTTAAAATTATTATTTTTTTAAAACAGTGTTTAGCTATTCTAAAACACAACAGTCATCATATGGTTCAGGTTCTGGGGCGAGGAGCCTGACGCACAAGTTCAAAAACAAATGTGTCGAGTCTGTATCAGGTCAACTGATGCAATAATTTAAAGACAATGAGAGCCGAAACTAAAAACTAAATCTTGTGGCAGGGGCTGTATAAAGCAAACAAGATCTGGACAGAATGACATGCAAACCAACAGCAACAATACTAACAATCACTCAGACGTCGATGGACACACACACACACACACACACACAGGGGTTTGAGTGTGTCGATCTTTGAATATGCTCAGGAGTTTCTATATGTTTGGTAGTTCAAGGAGTCCAGGCAGGAAACAGACGGACGATAAATGTTCCTTCTGAGACGAGTGTCCGGTGAAGTCGTCTCTATGCATGGTAGATCTTGTGGTCGTACTCTGTTGTAGAGCAGCTGTGAGGAGAGGCCATTTCTCTGTGAATGGGCGCGGGGATGCTGCTGCGGTGTTGGTGGTTGTCGGTCAGCGTCAGGTTCAGCAGGCTGGTGCAGGTGGGCAGGTAGACGTGCTGCACGTGCTCCACCTCCGACCGACACACGGGACACATCTGAGGGTAGAGGAAAGAAAAAGTGTTTGAATTAGTTTATTCTCCAATATTGAGCTAATTTAGGCTTTGAGCCAAAGTGGTTCAACTAATGCGTTAAAGTTGTGAACCCAATGGCAATATATTTTGGCATGCTTAGGGAATCTCCTCTAACATTAATTTCATGGCCACATTACACCAAGTTAACGTTTGTACCAGTCTTGTAATGAGTGATAAAGTGGGTCAAAGCATACGTTGCCAGTAAACACGTGACTTAAAACCAAGGAGGTGTCAAAGCCAGCAAAACGGTGCACGCTAAGAGAATGTGTCACCACAACTGCTCAGTGGCACGGCAACTGGCTCTCTCATCAAATGAGCTGTGAAGAGTAATGTTGACTGCAATCAAGGCAACTAATTAGGCACCTCTCAGGTCATCCGTCTGTTATTTACCCACCTTCACCCCCATACCCACCTTCTACCCCCTTGTAATTGACCTGTAGCTGTAATATTTGGATTACAATCTCAGAGTAAAACTAATTAACCGCACCGACCTCTGAGCGACTCTTCAGGCTGCTCCTCTTGGGTCTGAAGAGGACATCCTTAAAGTCCAGTTTGAGGTCTGAGTCCACGCGAGGCATCTTGGCTGGCCAGAACACCGACGATGAGGATGATGAGTATACAGAGGAGACTCTCCTGAGGAAGGCTGCTGCAGCAGTGGTGGTCGCTGGTCCCAAGCCCCAAACACAGAACCCGAACCTCCAGGCGGCCAGCGTATTTATAGCAAAGGGGGGCCCAGCTCAGCCCCGGCCCCCATGGCTTTATTTGGGCATGGACTCTCTCCCCTCTATCCCCCTTGCTCTCTTTCTCCCTCCACTCCTCCGGCATCCTCTCTCTCCCCCCCTCTCCTTCAGCAGAGTGGCAGGAGCAGCAGAGGCCAGGCGCCTGACGCATACACACACTCAAACACACACACACACGCGCACACACACACACACACACACACATTCCCTCTTACACCCACAGACATGATAGAATTGTAGTGGGTTGTGTGCTGCAGTGCTGAAGAGCACACCTGCTGTCCAGTTGGGGCATTGCTCCCTGAGCTCATGGCAGACAGCATAGAGAGAGAACAGGGAGAGGTGGAGGGGGAGTGGTAAGTAATTCATTCGTCTTGGATTGTGGGCAATTGGGTGTTATAACACTTTTCTTTGTAATTGTGTTTTCATATTCATCTTTCCTTGATCGAATGTGTTTTTTTAATAGTTAATACATCTGTTTCATATTTTGTTTCACAATTACATAAACTATTCACATGAAAGACAAGAAAATACATCAAAGTTTAACCATTTAGTGCACCTGCAGCTGTGATCCCTTCTGTTTAGAGCATATTGCATAGTCTATTCTTACATTTTCTATTGTAAAAGATCCCTTCCTCTCAAAAATGTGTGTGGAAATCTTCCAGTGCGCATACACTGAGAATGGATTTTTCAGTGGACCGGGAGACATCTTTCACGTAAAATTAACATTACAGTTTTAAGTGAAATCATAGAAATAAAAATGAATAAAACGTCCAGCTATACACTGACATAGTTTGATTTAACTACCCTGGGGTATTCCAATAAGACATTGAGTCTAATGGAGCAGTTGGTTGGGTTAGGGTTAGGTGAAGTCCACTGACCCATGTCTATGACCAGCACAACATTTCCTACAATTTGACCTAAAATGGTTGATAAAGACTGCACATTATGGGCATGAAGGCAAGTTGTTTTGAAAAATTACACAATATTTTTCAAGCTCCACTCCACGGAATTTAGAATGCAGAGTTGCCATGGTGACATCACATGTGATGTTGCCATGGTAACATCACATGTGACTTTGATGTTCTAGAACTTACGTCCATTCATATGTCATTGATGACGTCACAAGTTCTAGAACATCAGTTACATTTTGACATCACATTCACACAGATGTTATGCCAAGTCACATTCATATAGTCTATACACATGATATTTCTCGAGACAGAATCACACTCCCACAGCAAGACAAGCTCCTCTGAATCTACTCAACTTGGATACTATTTGGAAACATTTGACAGGAAAAATGTTTCAGCTAAGAAAGGATCACATACTCTGCAACAATTCTGTACGATACAAAGTTTCAGACTTCATTGGAGAAGGATGTTTTGCCAAAGTTGCCAAGTGTATCAATTTAACAACATCCGAGACTGTGGCCATCAAGATCAACAAAGACGTTAAATATCACGTCAAAGAAGTGAAAATGCTGGAACAACTCAGGACCCTTGACCCAGAGAAAAACAACTTGGTGACATTCAAAGACAGTTTCATATTCAAAGGCATGCCTTGCATCGCCTTCCAGAAACTGGACAGGAGCCTTTTGGATTTGATGAAAGAGAGACAGTCACACCTGACCCTGAATGAAATCCGCCCCATAACACGTCAGCTACTTGTGGCATTTGAAGCCCTGAAGGGTATCGGCATCATTCACACAGACCTGAAACGTGACAATGTTATGCTCGTCAACCACCAGGATGATCCCTTCAGGGTGAAATTAATTGACTTTGGTTTGGCCATGTCAGCCTCAGAAGTAAGAGAAGGAATGATTGTGCAACCTCGTGCATACAGAGCTCCAGAGGTGATCTTGGGCCTCCCCATATCTGGAGCCATCGACATGTGGGCACTGGGCTGTCTCCTGGCAGAAATGCACTACGACCGGGTCCTCTTCAATGGCACAACACCATACAACTTAATGAAAACTGTTTGCCATCTACTCGGCCAGCCAGAAGACCACCTGCTGAATGCTGGAAGGTGGACCAAGCGGTATTTCAACAGGGAACACTGCTCTCCCAATTCAAGATGGACACTAAAGACATCAAAAGAGTACAAGAAGGCAACCGGTAACCTGCCAATTTCAAAGTGGAGTTTCGACACTGGCAAAACTTTGGATGAAACAATAGAGTTCTACTCAATTGCAAATATTTGTGTTCAAAATCTAGACTTATTGTCATTTTATAATCTCCTAAAACGGTTGCTCGATCCAAATGCTGCAACAAGAATCACCCCCGGTCAAGCCCTAAACCATGATTTTGTTACACTGGCTCACCTGGTAGATTACATGGACACCTCTAATGCAAATGCTGCTTTGATGGTCGTCTCCCCCCCATATGATTCAGATGAATGTGATTAATCAACTGACTCAAGAGATGGATTCTCAGACACAGACAGCTCCAGCTATGAGAGCGCAGACTCCATAGCATACAATGTTGATCCTCCAACTCCACAAGAACCAATTCAGAAATACCATGTTTTAGACTTCATTATAGAAGGATGTTTTCGCACAATTGCCAAAGTTGCCAAGTGTATCACATCGTGGCTCACCTGGTAGATCACATGTACTTGGTGTACATGTGATCTACCAGGTGAGCCATGACATTCTTTTCCATGACTTTCTCTTCTATGAGTTGATCCCCTGAATTAGTTTAGCCTTAGGTTTTCTCCGGGTTCTCCGGTTTCCCTAAAAAAATGAATAGGTTATGTTAATTGGTCTATCACTGAAAGGGGAAGTGAATTCCTTCTTCAGATGTTAAGACTAATTTACATGGCTCACCTGGTGGATCACATGTACTTGATGTACATGTGATCTACCAGTTGAGCCATCACATTCTTTTGTATCTGAATTGAATGTCGTGGCTCACCTGGTAGATCACATGTACTTGGTGTACATGTGATCTACCAGGTGAGCCATGACATTCTTTTCCATGACTTTCTGTTCTATGAGTTGATCCCCTGAATTAGTTTAGCCTTAGGTTTTCACCGGGTTCTCCAGTTTCCCTCAAAAAATGAATAGGTTATGTTAATTGGTCTATCACTGAAAGGGGAAGTGAATTCCTTCTTCAGATGTTAAGACTACAAACATAAAATACATACACTTTTGGGCGTTTTCTGGTTTCGTCCCACAGTCCAAAGTTGTCTGTGTCAGCTTTGAGAAAATAGTGATGTGGCCTAATAAAAAAGAAATATATATATATATATATTTATAGTGATTTATGATTAATTGTTGTAATTGAGAATTTAGGAAAAATTCAAAGTGTTTTATGATGCAAGGCATCTCAAAGTGCTTTGCTTCTAAAGGTCAACAGAGAACAAAAGTTATGATGAACTCATTTGTAACTTTAGTACAGTAGTACGGTGTAACATGTGTTGTGGAATATTTCTTAAACTATTCGGGAGTGTAAAGTGTAAAGTGTTTTCAAATCAATGTCAAATGAAACAGAGTCTTGATGAAGGATCAAAGTTGTAATCGTCAATTTATTTGCTTGCAAGCAAAAGAGAGAGCAGTTCTCAACAGACACGTATCGCAGAGTCTTGTGAGGAGTACCCCAAAATCATCTTCATGCATGCTACCTTTATACCCACAGACAAGAGAAACCAGCTGAAACAGGCAATGTCTGGTGTATTCCCTGCCACAATAAAAGTAGGCTTGGTTCTATGTCAAGGTTATATATGGCCTGCAATTGTCTTCTCCTGTGCTCTTTGATCTATGTGGATGTTTAGGTTCAGCTAGAGGTTTATGATACAGCTATGTGGATGTTTATCTTAAAGTAGAGGTTTATGATACAGCAGGCGCTGTCAGTCGAAGGAGAACTAAGCAGAGATCAGAGTAAAAACATTTTTTCCGATTACACATGCTCCCAAAGCAAGTCTGTCCATTCATGGTTAAAGGCTGTGGTCTCACTGATTACTTTTCTCTTCTTGGAGAATGCCATGTGAAATAACTTCTCTGACTCACGAAAAACTCCTACTCTTGTGTGTTTGTTTGCATGTGCGTCTGTGTATTGTTGTCATCCCGCAGCGGTTCCGTCTCTCAGTTTCTCATCTGCGCCACGGAGAGCACCCAATCCAACCCAATCCAACCCAATTTGAGACCTTATAGTGTCAGATAAAGGTGGCTAAAGAAAGGAAATGAAGAAAAAACACTCCCCTCCTACAGTTTTGTCAGTTTTCAAGTTATTTAGTAATTATTTATATTTAAACTAATTCCAATATAAATTAGTTCATTTGACATTTACAGTGACATTTAATGCACATGTACAGTACCCCTAGGAATGTACATGTGCATCTGTTTCCTAGCATGTATAACTGTTAGCACAAAGTGAGACCAGCAGATGTCAGCATAGCGGAGGAAAACAGCTGCCAAATAAATAGCAGAATGAGTGCCAGGGCCAAAGCGCTAGTTAAAGTGTGTCCTGGCAACAAGAGGTTCCTTTGAGATATGTATGTCTCTCGCTGCCTTTACAGCCCTGTTATATTGTTTCTAACTAGGGTTTCTTTGTATAGTGCCCTTGCTGGAAGAAGTTATTCCTGAATGCATAACAAAATGTGAAAATTAACTTTTTCCACATGCATGTGCTCATTTCCTGCACTGTAAGGTTGTGTAACAAAGGCTTAAACTGAAGGGGGTTTATTCAGCAGGACATTTCAGTGAAAAGTCTTAATTTCCATATGAATAAAGGAATCAAGTGAAGTAAAAGTAATTTGATTTAAATGAATTGGTAACAAATTGACTGAACCGAAATAAAGTCTTCAGTGGAAATAAATTGACTGCTCTCAATTAAAAGTAAGAACAAGAAACATTTTTTAAATAGAGCACTTTTGTATACCAAACTTAAATTGCTCTTTGACATAAATACACAACGGTATGTATCTTTAAATAATTCTGTAATCACAATTGCCGCTGGATCTACAGGTACAGGTACATACATCATAATATATAACTGATGAGGTCCACTTGAGTCTCTCCAAAAGTTTTCAAATGCTATGGTGTCCTCAGGTTAGCGTAGCTCCAAACACCAACAGCTCACTTAAAATGAAACGCATTCCCAGCCATACAATGTGCAATGCTTCTCCGACGCCGACGTCAGCAAGAAATACCGTTCATACGAATCCTTTTCCTGGCTGAGTCAGGCTGCTAGCTGTGGGGTTGAATCTACACCAGGCAAAACCCTGAAGATGTTATAATTTCTTCCATATCTTTGAATTTGAAGTCTTACTCCTCCAACTAAGCTCTGCTGGCAAGTTAAGTTTCGATTCACGAGTCACGTGCTCGCCCACTGACCAATCACAGCACACTCTGCATCGCGGCAGCGCGTGCACCTGGACATGAGCGGCACGTAATGCTGACGACATTATAGGCCGCTAGCGGCCGCTGACACGTCAAAGAATACGCCCAACATGTCAAACTAAAGATCTGATTGGTTGAACACTATGACAATCAACAATATCGTCCCCATGTACTTTAATCTGCACTGGCGGCAGAGCCGAGTCTGCAGGCATCTGGCATAGACACACAGAGGTGAGATCTGAGAGCAACTGAGGAAGACAGTAGCTGTGCAATGAGAAAATAAGATTATGGGAAAAATGTTTTTATAAATTGTAATACATGTAGTGCATTTAAGAACAATTATTAAATTATAAAATAAATTCTAATAATTTTTCATTTAAAAAAAATATATAAATAGCTTTGTTTGAATGATTGAAAGGGCTTAATGCATTTTTGTGTGGTATTACAGATACATTTCGGATTAGTATGACAACAGAAAATGTTCTCAGGTTTTCACATTTCGAAGCGCTTAACATATCTGCAGTGTTTCCATGGTATATCATAATACCACAAGCAATAATTTCCCTGTGTGTGCTTCAGCTACATGCCACTGGATGAAGGCAAAGCATCGGTACAGAGTCCGGCCCTGTTTGTAGCTAAATGGGCATGCATGTGAATCTCAGGGTCAGGGATGCAGATAGTATGAGCAAGAAAGCTGTTGATTCCTATCTCAACGGACAAACAAGTGTCACCGTTACACGTTTTTCCTTTCACATCCTTGTATTTTAAGGTCCAAGTTGACCTTTTAAGCCAGGTGATATTCTATCTGATGCTACTTGTGTTGTTTTCCATCCTGCAATAGTACAGGAGTTCTGCATGGCTGACTACAAATCACGGCACTGTACTCAATCAGTCTCTCCATCCCTGCTGTCATCAGTGTCCTTGAAGAGTGTTTAATGGCGGTGCTGTACGAGAGCAAATAAAATGAGAGGGGGAGAGAAGCATTCTCATCCAGAGTGTCATGAGAAGAGAGATGGGTGGAGTCCGACTAATCAATAGCTGCTGCACTAAACGCTTATTTGCCGACTTATTAAAGTCCAGTGGATCTTGTCCTTTCTCGTCAACATAGTTTCTTTGTACCATCAGCTCACTTTCCTAGTCTGACAATAACAAATGACACGTTGACCTTTCAGAGTACGATTCACCTGGTTTAAGTGAGGACTCAAGTCACAGCAGGCGTTCGCGCCACTTTTGCTCTCTCTTCTCACCATGTGTCATCTGAAACCTCTCGGGCCAGATTTGATGGTTTATCTTGGAAATCTTGCTGAAGAAAAGTTTGATTTGAGGGAATTTCCAGGTGTTACTATCTGCCAGTATATTGCAACAGATATGAATGTGCAAGTGTCATGAGGGGGATAGCTAGCATTGTGCAGTAGTAGTTGAAAGACTTCCGAGTCTTCATGAAATTTTACAAGACAAAGTCAAATACTTAAAGAAAGTAAGAAAAATGACTTCCCAGCCGTGGCGTTGGGAACCACCGGCCTAGTTGGTTCCCATTTCCAAGTAATAGCGTGTTGAGTACAATTGCTTTCAGATAACATACAACACAAAATGTCCCCAAAATCAAGTCTTTTCAAAAAACAACTTTATTAATACTTTCTCTTTTGTTAAAAACAGAATATATAAAAAAGGATTTAATTCAGTTATTTGTTTTTTACAGAGAATAGTGGCTTTTGCTTCAGAAAACAGAAACAAATCACTACTTGTAAAATGTGAAAAATAAAAGTCCTTCCCCTGCAGTGACTGAGCTTAATCGAGTCAGCATTAAAAGACATAAAAGTCTTCCTTTTCTTACCAGAAAAAAAGTCTGTGGAAAGTCTATAATAAACACGGTGTTGATGCTACATTAAGGCAAAACCCCCTACAGACACGTGGAAAACTTCCTTGGTAAAGTGACTGTCATTTTGTTTTTTACTTAAATATTGTCTTTGAAATTAAATAAAACTTGAAAATTAAAAGCTTTTCAAAAAAGCAAGCAAGTATTGCACGGACAGATCTCCTTGTACCCTTTAAAAATATCAACTACACCCCAGAGGAGAAATCTACAGAGGAAGCAGCTGCTGCTGGACACATTCTTATTTCTCTTTGTTTATAATGTGGTACTGCATCTAGTAGAAGAGCATTTTGTGCTCATCATTTTTTACTTTGTTGGCATTGAGATAAAAATGGAAAGGTGCATCAGTCTATGAAATCAGGCTAGTTGTTTTGGACAAGTGGCAGTTAATCAACAATACCCGTTCCAAGGTGAAGGAGGCTGTGTGAGTGTCAGCAAGATGCTGCATTCGTGTTCAAGCTCACTGGTTCTGGTGGGCAAAAAAAAAAAACACCTTCAAGAACCCCCATTGAACTGAGAGACCACAAGAATGGGACCATGGTGGTCTTAGTGCCTGGTGTATCTTATTAGTATGCAGTGCTATACCCAGAGCAGCGCTGCTTAGCCTCTATACCCCCTTATTGGCGTGGACAACATGACAAAGAAGAAATGAAATTATATTTCTTAATAAAGAAAAAAATGCATTTCACTCTCTTACACACTAAAACTCAGCTCTCAAATCAAAAACATAAGCTTTAAAATTAATATTTTTTTAAAACAGTGTTTAGCTATTCTAAAACACAACAGTCATCATATGGTTCAGGTTCTGGGGCGAGGAGCCTGACACACAAGTTCAAAAACAAATGTGTCGAGTCTGTATCAGGTCAACTGATGCAATAATTTAAAGACAATGAGAGCCGAAACTAAAAACTAAATCTTGTGGCAGGGGCTGTATAAAGCAAACAAGATCTGGACAGAATGACATGCAAACCAACAGCAACAATACTAACAATCACTCAGACGTCGATGGACACACACACACACACACACACACACAGGGGTTTGGGTGTGTCGATCTTTGAATATACTCAGGAGTTTCTATATGTTTGGTAGTTCAAGGAGTCCAGGCAGGAAACAGACGGACGATAAATGTTCCTTCTGAGACGAGTGTCCGGTGAAGTCGTCTCTATGCATGGTAGATCTTGTGGTCGTACTCTGTTGTAGAGCAGCTGTGAGGAGAGGCCATTTCTCTGTGAATGGGCGCGGGGATGCTGCTGCGGTGTTGGTGGTTGTCGGTCAGCGTCAGGTTCAGCAGGCTGGTGCAGGTGGGCAGGTAGACGTGCTGCACGTGCTCCACCTCCGACCGACACACGGGACACATCTGAGGGTAGAGGAAAGAAAAAGTGTTTGAATTAGTTTATTCTCCAATATTGAGCTAATTTAGGCTTTGAGCCAAAGTGGTTCAACTAATGCGTTAAAGTTGTGAACCCAATGGCAATATATTTTGGCATGCTTAGGGAATCTCCTCGAACATTAATTTCATGGCCACATTACACCAAGTTAACGTTTGTACCAGTCTTGTAATGAGTGATAAAGTGGGTCAAAGCATACGTTGCCAGTAAACACGTGACTTAAAACCAAGGAGGTGTCAAAGCCAGCAAAACGGTGCACGCTAAGAGAATGTGTCACCACAACTGCTCAGTGGCACGGCAACTGGCTCTCTCATCAAATGAGCTGTGAAGAGTAATGTTGACTGCAATCAAGGCAACTAATTAGGCACCTCTCAGGTCATCCGTCTGTTATTTAAGACCCAACGACACCGTGACGAATAGCCAGTAACGGGCAAGGCCAGCTCAATCATGAAAAAGGTGTAATGGATAGCTAGAATTGGAAAACGGGTTTTAACAATCATGCTGAAAGCAGCGGAACTTCACTTCTCGCCTTCTTGAGTTCCTACCGACTCATGCGTCAATTAGCTGGGTCACGTTTCCTAGTTAAGTTAATGGAAGTAAGATTTGCCTGGCTGCTATAATCCTTTCAAAAGACAAACTCACTCACACCCACCATCTGCTTCCACAAGGAGGGGCAACATTTAGCTGATTAAGGGGGACAATCAGGTCAGCAGAGTGCAAGCAAAGCTTTGGACGTTGTTAAAAAGGACCAAGTTAAAAATGAAGTATAATTAAAAACAGAAAACAAAGTTTTGATTCTAAGCGCTTGCCTTTCAAAGAAATATTTGTGTTGACATCAGCATTTGCAGTTTAGCAAATGCCAGCAGTATTTTCACTTCCCAGTATACGACATAAGAAAATGCTAACCACACATGAGGCCGATAAACTCATCAGCATTCCACAGAACGGGTGTGAAGAAGAGCCTCACCTGCAGCTGATTTGCACAGGTCTGGCAACACACCATGTGTCCGCAGGGGCAGAACGCGGCATCTATCTCCTCCTCGCAGCAAAGCATGCACAACAGAGCCTCTCTGAGCTTCTGCAGCCGCTCCTGCAGGGCTCGGCTCTGCTGGCAGCTGCCACAGTCCATCCCGTCGTCCCGACTCGGGGAGCGTGAAGGAGAGGAGCGTCCGTCGCTGCCGGACCCCAGGTCCACGACACCGGAGTTGTAGAGCGAGCGGCGGGCGTGGTCGTAGACCTCCTTGGAGGTGCGTCGGATGTCGAACACGTACTTCTTGCCCAGGTTGATGTTTTCGTTGAGGAAGAGGGAAGCTAGGTGGCCCTTAAAGTCTCGGCTGTACTGCATCATCACCGCATTAGTAACTGTGTCACACCTGGAAATCAAAATAAGACGAGACACGATTGCTACGGTCAGAAAAATCAAAACATTCGACCAGACAAACTGCCAATTCCAAACTAATCTGCAGTATGCATCTGCCTGACAACCTCTTCACAGTTGTGGAGGACACATCCCGTTTATGCATTATCACCCTTGCACTGTTTATTTAAGCAACACCTAATTCATCCTGTACCGATGCCACATTCACCACTGTGAGATGAACGCTAGTTTCTGAGCAGGCAGGGCGAAGACATGCCCGCCAAAATAAAATAAAAATCTGCAGACTGAGCTGAAACCCATCCCCGAAACAAAAGGACAGGGCTGTCTTTTGTACCTTGTGACTGACTGACAACAATTTCATAGCTCAGCCAAATGTTTCACACATGTTGGATGTTTGTTTCCCCACCTCTTTTATAATCTACCAGTCGTTAGTTAAGGCCAGTGAACAAGTAACTGCTCTGGAACATTCAAGCGTGCTTCAGTGAATAGAGCGATTGTTCTAAAGCAGGTCAGACTTGTGAATGACTAACAGCGTACTGTTGACTTTGTGTCTTCAGCTCTCACCTGTAGAAGGCGTGGGTCTCTGTAATGGCTCGGTACAGACCACTGGCTGCCCGGTTACTGATCAGCTTGAACAAAAGCACCACGCTGTCACTCGTGTCCTTGGTAACTGTCAAGTACACACTCTTCCCCGACTGGGTGGCAATCTGGATGATTGGATAGCTTATTCTGAGATGAGGCAAACAGAGAAGAGGCTGTTAAATGTTGAAAGGAACTACATGTCTGATGTAAGAACAAACAACAAAAACCACAAATTTGCATCCTCGACACCTACTGCAACATGAAACGTGCCATCACGAGAGCTATTTGCAGATGCCCGAGTGGAGCGTACCTGTTGACTAAACTGAAGTCCTCCTTGCAAATGGCGATCCCCTCAGGGCCGACTCCTATGGCCAACCGTTGACCATTTGCATCGCGAGCCCAGTGCCACTCCACGCCGTAATGCTCCAGAGAGGAGACCAGCTGCAGGGCCTGATACTCCACTGAGCCCTGGCTCAAACCCTCCAGAGCCTTGTGTCTGGATACGATACTGCAGACGAGACAGGGTATTGGAGAGAACAACGTTTATATTTATTTAGCACTAAATTGGAAATGGCAATTTTCTGACACAAGGTGTGTCATACCCACACAATCGTTCATCAGTAGCACCCACTGTGACAAGTGTATTGTATAAGCAGGATAAATTAAACACTACAGAGTGTGTTTTTAGCTGTCAAAGTCGAACACGTCGTCAGGCAGAAAGCACTGACTCTAAACTGGTTCTTTTAAGACAACTATACTTGTGGGATCAACGCTTGGGGAGCAAAGCTGATTACTTCTTTTATCCAATGAGATCTGCTGATTGCCACTGTGGTGGAAAATGCCTGGTGGCCAAGGGTGGAAGTAAAAATAAAATATATTGTATTTACTCTTGTTCATGCAACAAAGTTGTTTTTTGTACTTTGAGTATTTCTAAAAATCTGAAACATCTTTTAAGTATTTATTTTTTATTTTTTTAAGTATCATTCTATGAAATGTTCAGACAGAAATATGTGGGTAATTGATGCACCTGCATACATGCTGGAGGCGAGTGCAGGTGTAGCAGTGAACAGCGGTGCCTGCTGGTTTGATACAGCAATTGGATAAAATAATTTATTGGAGCAGGTCCGGCACATGGGTCTTAATGATGTGTCAATTTAGACTCTGCACGAGAGGATCAAATGGTTCCAGTGCGCACTCCAAAGGCTACAACCACAAAACGGAGACACTGCATTTATTCCTAAACAGGCATTTCTGTCGAAAGAGTCCATGTTCTCGGACTCCAAATCCTTGCACTATAGGGAAACTTTGTTTGTGTCTTCTTGTTAACTTATTGTTATTAATGACCAACTTCCAGTTGTCTTGCGGAAACTACCCCAAAACCCTAAGATCAAGTGATGGTTTCAGGTCAGGGTAGGTTTTTTTTGAGCATGCCATGTATTCACAATTAAGAGCATTTCAACTTCCTGCTCTTCCTGAGGCCCATGTTGGGTTGCTTTGAGAGAGTTGTACCTGTTGATGGTTGCAGTGCTGGGTTCCTCTCCACACAGCTCTGTGTACCAGTACTTGGCTGTGTTTTGGTTGTAGTCGCCAAACTCGGCCTGTGCCAGGAGTGCGCTCAGCTCTTCCGCTTGTTCCGAGCCCATACGTAGGTGACCGTTGTGGAGGTCCTCCTTTACGTGCATGAAGAAGACGTGTCTGGCGGACAGGAAGCAAATGGGAAATTAATTAATGTAATGACAGACTCTTCACAAAGACGAATCGTCATCTGTACCACGGTGTACCCGATCACAAACACCGCCCACTTTCACTGTTCAACCGACTTGCATGCGTTATCGCTGAGGAGTCGGGACGTCTGGTGCACACACGGCCAAGAGCAGGTGGTCATTACGGGGCTAGAATGTCACCACGGACAGCAGTTGTTTGAGTGCGCGTGAAGCAGAAGGGAAAGCAACTGACATTCGTTCAACAGTCACAATGACTCACTTTCCCTTTTTTTTTATTCTCTTCCTCACAACACACGATTAGAACTTCCTTTAAGAGTGAATTCACTTGAGGCTCTTAAAAGTGGAAGTTGTGAGTGGTTTTCTCCAGTAGAGGAAGTACTTGGACTTTTAACCTGGTGACTCCGTGGGCAATTGTGCTCGTACCAGATCTCCTTTGCCAAAGCGTGAGCAGGATGAACGTTGAATGCAAGAATGGGACTCAACGTGAATTCCAATGGCCGTCATCCTGTCTGTGTGGCTTGGTGTCAAAATGTGGTCCAATCATGCCCATTTAAAGACAAGCCTCCACTGGTCTTGTTTTGCCCGACTTGAGGGATTTTTTTGTTTGAAAGGAGGCGTGTTTTATGATGAGACAGTTGAGAAAATAGTTCAAACATTAATGGAAGTCAAAAACAGTTGTTATTGTTCGGGCTGAATGTTTAAATGAGAACACAGAGTTCTGGTGTGGTCAACGTAAACAGCTAAATCCTCAAAAAAATAAATAAGCCACGGCTGGTCCTTTCCATTGTTTTGACCAGAAGATGTGAGGAATTCTTTCCTTCTCGCAGCGGGAGACAAAAACGTCAAAAGGAGTAACACCCTGACCGACTCGATCCTTGCATCACAAAGAGCGTTGAACTAGAGTAACCTAAACTGATCCTTCCTTGATATTACCTACGACACCGTAGCCTTAAGAAGATTGTACAAGCAAAGGGCCTACTTCCAGTCACCTACTTCTGTGACCACAAACCCGTTTGACAGCTCGTCACGAGCCCATGTTGTTGACCTATCCTTACATTCCCTTTTCAATTAATGAAAGATGTTATGACTCCGGCATTCAGTGAACGCGAGGAGGAAAGTCGGGGTAGTGCCGTTTGTTTTTACAATCAAATATTTTTCATATGCCAATTCATTTCTTTACTACTCAAATATATATTTTCCAATGTATTGGTTGAAAGCCCGAGAAGCAGTCACTTGACGATGACAGAAATGAAAGCACGGCTTCCTGTGCCGAGAAAAGTTCTAGCAGTAGAACAGTTTAATCTGTCAAAAAATGAATTGGTGATTTTGTTTTACCCACCGCATCCTGATGTAGTAGACTAAAAGCAGACTGCGCCAGAAACTGCTCATTTCCGCCCCCCACCCAAAAAAAAAAAAAAAAAAAAATCCTCCCTCGGGCTACAGTTCTATTTGAAGCATGATGCAGAGAGAGACATTTTTCATTTGTGCAAATCAGGTCACAGCGTGACTTGAGGATATTTGAGGGTTTAGAGCAGGGACACTGAGCGGAGGAGTTAGCGCTCATCCCTCCTTTTATTAAGTTTATATAAACCTATTGTGTTTCGTTTATTAAGAAAATGCATCTTCCCGAGAAGTCTCGTGGGATCCACACGGGACGCTGAATAAGCTGGACGTGACGTTTCCTCCGGCCTCTTATGGGACTGAAAACCAGCCTCTTGAGGGAGCAGCGCACAACTGGCTGGCAGAATAGGCTCGCTTGTGTATTGCGTCGGCGTGCAACAACAGAGGCACACCTCAGCCAACGCACATTCACGGCGCCTCCAAGGAGTAACAACAGTAGCGCAAAGCAGCTGCGAGGCACAGAAACGGAGTCGCTCTACACCACGCCTGATAGCGCCAGACCATAACAACGAAGCCCCCGTAGCTGACTGGCCTCAGGCATAACAAACATTGCTTTGATATGGTGTTAAACATCCCATTCCCTCCAACGCACAAACACTGCTCTCTATTGTGTCAGGGCGCAGCAGGCGTCATGTGATGTAGCGCTGCTAGTTAGCTACCTGTCTGATGCAAACAATAGGGCCGGCCGGAGTTTACCTCAGGGCGCAGACAAAAGGTTACTACAGGGCAAGCCGCGGAGGTTACTATAGTTCAGGCGGGGATTGACAAGAGGTTGACATCAGTCAGCGTGCTGCTCAACAAGTCATTTAATACGGGGAAGCGCTTCCTTCAGGACAAGTCTCGGCCTGTTGGTTTGGTGTCGTGTGACTGACAGAATATCGATGGTTTGAACCTCAGCAATGTTTCACTGAACCGACCAGCTGCTGGGCAAGACATTAAACTCCTACATTCTCGGTGTGTTGTGGGTGCCCGCATGTGGAAACAGGTGTGCGTTTAGAAGCAAACAACTACAAGGCGTACAGTAGAACAGGTTAACAGGCCCTGCAGCAGAGGTTAACTACCGTACAGTTCAGACGATAGCTGCTCCTGCATGGCTTCCCCAAGGCTGAATGATATGCACTCTGCCAAACGCCACAAAAACATGACCGAAATCCACAACACAGCAGAAGGTAACAATTTATCCCACCGAGGCTCCTGTGACACTATACTGCTACTGTATCTGCTCTAAATACCAGCTTTGGACATCGGCGAGACAACAGCCCATAAATCCATCGTCTCGCGTGGTGTTTGAGGCCGATTGGTTGGCACGAAAAGAAAAGAAAAAAACACTTTTTCAAACGTGTCCTCGGTGGGCACGACATTTGAGACCTACTGAAAATAAGACTTATCTGTACAAGCCCCTGCAGGTTTACCGTGAACAAGGGACAAGAGACAGAACAGATAATTGCTCAACCAAACGACCGTGTAAATCACCGTGACTGCCTCGAGCGTGACTTGGCCGGACAGAATCGCAGGAATCCGTCTCTAGTTGGGACGCGAGGGTGCCATGCTGCATCGGCCGCTTCAAAGCAGCTCAGCCTCTCCTCTGTGTGCTTCAGCCCGTTTGAGTCACCATGTCAGCGACTAACGCACATTACTATTCAGACACATTTGCACGTGCATCATGAATGGGTCATCCGTGGACACTGCAGTCATCACCGCCGCCTTCTTTAGACCTCGCTAACTGCTTCATCTATAAACCCATTGTCTCATTTTAATGTTTTCTGCCCCCAACCCAGGGTCTATTTGTGTCTGTTTTTTTATGTATCTGCCTGTATGGACCCCGAGTCTGAAATAAAGTCTATCTATCCATCTATTCTCCCAGCTGGCAGAATGTCAGCCGCTTCACTTCCCAAGCAGAACAAAACGTCCCCACAAACTGAAACCTAACACCTCTGCCTAGAGACTGCACCTCATCCAGCCAATCACCAGCAGAGTGTCGGAGCTCATCGGCTGGGCTCTCGACAATGCGGTTTGTAAGCTAGTCAAATGACACACTGCCAGGAGCTGTGCGCTGGGAGGTTACTAGCGGTCAATGAACTATGGTAAACCCTGCTCTTTTCCCCAAAGGAGTGGGTTGAATGAAGTCAGACTGAAACACTTATCCAAGTTATAACCAGAAAGTTGCCAAACAATAAAATGTCATGCACTAGATGTAAAACACACGGGCCTTCGCTCTGTGCTGAGTTGAGAAGCAATAAAACAAAGAAGCCGTTTGTATGCTAAATGCCTTGTGTTACAGGCGGGTGCTCTGTACTGGATGGTAAAACACTGATTAAAGCTCAGCATCAATCCTAAGTTCAGGCGCCAAAGAAATAAAACAATTCTGTCGTTCTTGGATACGGGCTAATGTTATGACTTCAAACGAGACAAATCGGGGCTGGGTTACTCGAGTGCTCAACAAACACAGGAGGAAATAAACTCTCAGAGCTAAGAGCGACCGACGATGGAGCGCGCTGATAAATTATTTGGGTCGTGCTTTTAAACACTTGAAGACCCACAGGCATCTCGTGTGATCTTCGGCTTGATCGTCTCCGTAGCCTCCCACAGTGAGCTAAACATTGCAACTTCTGCGTGACCTGAATAAATTACCTCAAATTGTTTTTGGCAGAGCGTGCAGTTGAAAATGCATAGAGAGATAATGCCCTCGTCTCAGTTTTAATGGGTGAACTAACTTATGCTAAAACTGCAATTTATTTGCTGTAAAACAAAGCTGAATCACGCAGATTATTAAGTCCGGCTGCACAAGAATTGCAGGGCGTCTGCGATTTATCAATGCTGCTTCGTGTAAATGTTGGTACAGCTATGCAAAGTCATGCCTTTTATTGTAAAATCGTTTCCCAGTTGATCCACGCTACGAACGCTACATAGGGTTGGAACCTATGCCACCGTGCACTGGGGGAAAGGCAGGGAAACACCCTGCACAGATCGATCGGCTGTCGCAACGGTTAACACGGGCATTCACCGCTGCAGATTTAGTCTCCTGTGCCTGTGGCCTGAATGTGTTTGAACTGCCTGGAATTATGTAAGAAGGGAGGAACACAGTCAGGTGAGAGCAATGACAGCAGTGTCCTTAAAGTTGGATTTAAAGACGAGATATTTATAGTTTTATTTTACGTTACAGATAAACTTAACACCAGAGGAGGTAAACAGATTAACAATCAGGACCTCTGATAAAGCCTGTACTAACAGCTGTGCCCTTTCAGGACACCAAACGTTTGCCTGATCAGAATGCTAAATACGAGGGCTAATGAAGGGAAACATTCACATGTTTAAACCAGAAACACCCCCCGAGCAGTGGTGTTTAATGATGCAGATAACACAGGCTGTTGTTGAGGCCCTTGGGCCAGTGGTCCCTTAACCAATGAAAAGTGCCGTTTCCTTCTGTTGATGCATCATGGAAGCACAGACAAAAGGCGAACTTGTTGTTTCTGAGCAAATATATTTTAGAGAACTGCTTTTGTTTTCCACTGGCACAGAATAAAAATGATTACGCCAAAAAGAATGTTTCAGTGCAACTCTATCTCAAACCACTGGAAGGTTTGTATGGCCCCGTTTTCAGTCTTTGATCAGCTGCCAAAAATAGAAGCTAATGGCCAATTTTACACATTTACAAAGAGTGTCTCACTGGCACAGCAAGCAGGGAAACACTAGCTTTATAAAATGTGAGGTGCGTGCGGCAGAAAAATGACATCACTGCAAATCAAATTGTTTACAATAATACGAGATCCCTCATTGGCGTGGTGGAGGGCGGTTCATGCCTTCTTCAAACGACACGTTTTGTTTGTTTGTATGCCCTCTGGCATGTCTGAGAATGCTGAAACAAAGAACACAAGCATAAATGCCTTTGTGCATGCTGGTAACTCACGCTCTCTCTGTGGAGGACAACGCCACGTGAGCGCATGAACAAAGCTTAAGCCGTGCAACTCAAATAGATGTACCTGCACTTTGGCACTGCGCAGTAGTACCGAAAAAGTTTACATATAGCCATTACAGATTTTAGGAAATTGGTTTAAAATGAGTTTGATTCTGTACAGTACACTTTTAGCACAGGTGGGCCCCACAAAAAGAGGAACAATTAAGTAACACAAGTGTCCAAATAGTCAGCTGCATGCGAGCAAGATCGTGCAAGTGACCGGCTCGGCTTTTTACACGGCAGCAGAGTACACAGCAGCTTATACAAGCAGCTCTGTGCGCAGCCAGTCCCGTGCAGGTGACGTAATAAGGCCTATAAGAAGGGCGTTGAAAAAGACACTCACCCCTCAGCTCAACTGAGAGTCGTGGCACCATACAGTCCCTTTTGCTTTGTCCGTGAGCTGCTGACAATATTTACTCCAGCTCACATGCACTTGGGGAACTAATGAAACACGCTGTGTGGTTATAAAGTGGGTGTGTCCACGGTCTCATGTTGGGTTTCAGCTTCTGAAACAAACACGGCGTGAGGCACACTGACATTTCTGTCGACAAGAATGGGACATTTTTCTATTGGCATGTTGTAACGAAAATGTACAATGAGTTTGCTACGACGACGAGTGCCTGCAGTCGGGACAAGTTGAGTGCGGACTTTGGCAGCCTAAAGTAGGTCAAAGGTGACAGCACAAGAAGTGAGTGAAACGCGCTAATTTACTCACATTATGAACAGATTCCCTGCAGGTCGAGGTCGACATTTTAAATGAAAGTTTAGAAAAATTCACAGAAATGCAATGTATAATTGTATGACCCTTTTAGAAATGGGGCAGAGCAGTTTCCCAGACCTATGTTGCTCCCCCAAAATGCCACTGCTGTGCACCGTCAACACCGTGACCTCATCTCTAAAATTGATGCCAGTGTTGGCTTAAGCACCACTTAAATGATATCACATGAGCAAATGGATGGCATGACGGCTGCGCCAAAATGAAACACCTAACTTGACAGCATGTTGGCTTGTGCCATCATATGGGAGTATCTATTAGCAGCAACCCCACATATCCTTGCTGGCGATCTCACATCTTAAACTCACCTATTTTCTTTTGTTTACAAGCCCATAACCCTCACCCGACCCCAGCCATCTGCTGATAACCCCTGCTAATCTAGTAGAGGTCAGAGCGCAGGCAGCAAAGTGTCTTTCAAGCTCACTCTCCCCCCCCCCCGCTGCCTTTCACTTTTTGTTGCAAAGGGTTGCCAAATATGGGGCAAAGTGTGGGTCGGGTGAGCGGGATGAACAGGGAGGACATGCGAAATGGGACAGTTTATATCAGACAGCAAGAGAATAAAGTTGATATACTTGTATTTGAGTGCAGTGAATGGAGGTAAACGGGAGTGGGGAAACAGCTGAAGATGGGGCAGTGGGTGAACTGGGGCGCGACTGAGAGCGTACTGG
Organism: Melanostigma gelatinosum; assembly: GCF_949748355.1. Lineage (NCBI taxonomy): Eukaryota > Metazoa > Chordata > Actinopteri > Perciformes > Zoarcidae > Melanostigma > Melanostigma gelatinosum. The sequence continues at coordinate 11,862,661 of NC_136650.1, read as the reverse complement.
AATGCCGAGCAAATCCTGGCCAAGGCAGATACACGTCAGTTTAATTAACAGTTCTCGCAGCATGCTGCGTTCGAGGGAGAGAGCGAGAGGGCAAGAGCAGCGTGCCGGAGATTAAAAAGAGACCAAACAGTCTGCCCTCCCTCCACATCATGGTTCCAGCCCTGCAGTATGGAAACACCCGTGGCACGGTATCACACCAGACACTGTGTGTAGAACAAGTGTTTGGACAGGTTCTGAGGACTGTGATTGCTATTTATAACTTAAAACGAAACGGGGGAATACAGAGTCAGAACTTGACTTGACAAGGCTTGTTACTTTGCTTTTTCTTTCATGAAACTAACCAATGTGTTATCTGCTATGGCAGCTTTTCGCCTGGCTATTATGTGTCTAAAAGGAAAATATGTAGCTTTCAAAAACTATTACAAGTATCACTATGAAAATCTGCTTCAATCTGTGACCCATTTCTATGAAAACAAAAACTTATGGAGGAAAACAACCAACACGCAGTTTCCAAACAGCATCTGCAAAGAAAAGAAAATAATATAGCAGCATGCTTTTGTTCAGACACAAATGGCCACAAACAATTGAAACAAAAAAAATACAAAAACAAAAGTTGGAGTTGAATGGGGGCAGTGACAGAGGTCCTGGCTGTCGCTCAGAGGGTCCCTCGGGGCCGGTACAGAGCGACACAGAGCCCCGGGGCGGCTGGATCACATTTCCTGCCTGGCGCTCCACCAAAACGACCTTTAGTAACCCCGGAAGGGCTCGGAGAAGAGGTTACTAGAGGGCGTTCTAGCGTATTGTAAACAAAGTGATCAGATTATGAGCTGGGATTTTCACCAACGGTGACTTATTTCCAGCATGAGCTCATCATTGCATGTCAATCAGTCATGAAAGTATTTGTTAACAAAAACCACAGACCAGAGCTAATTCTTACTGAGCTCTTTCAGAGGAGGCGATGAGCTAATTCGCAGGTGCTTGGAGACCAAAGGACATGGTTAATTATATATTTCTATACCCATATAGACAAACATGGTGAGTTTCAAGAGGCTAATTTGCACAGTGTCTATGCAAGCACGCGAGTTGGTAAACGTACCTCGTCTGTTCCTGCAGAATGAGATGGGGCTCCACGAAGAACTTGACCCGCAGCCTCAGTCGACAGGGCGTCACGTTATCCATCTGCTGGCAGATGCGGTTCCTCAGATTCAGCCACAGGTTCTCCCCTTTGCTGCCTGTGAACTGCAGCCCAAAGTAGTCCGCCTCAATTATGCCCAACTTTCTGCAAACCTGGAAAGAGATGAAGGATAGGAGTCATAACTGCTGATGAACGTCTGCCGGGGGCCCCGGAGGCTGAGATCAAACTCATTCATACACACAAGTTAGGGACATGCCATGCATTTGAAGTAGCGTTACACTTCATTAGCAGGAAAAAAACAACAACAACTTGAGACTGCCCATGAACGGGGCAGTGTGCGATGTGTGTTTTTTTCTTTCATCTCCACTTCGGAGGGAAACGAGTTAAATATCTGAACAAGAAGAGTTCAGACGGAAGTTTCGGTTTGAGTGGAGCGAGAACGTTGAGTGGTTGCAGAAGAATGAACTCAAGTAACCCTGACAAAGACACACGCCTCCGACCAACTCGGGCCATGCAGGTAGAGGCGACCGGTTTAACGCAGATGTATCAAAACTTTCATGCAGTTATTTTAAGTCATACGTTTCGCTCATATATCGACATTTTAAGGTTTCATTGTTACGAATAGATGTGTTTTTTCTTTCCTGCACGTTGCGCGCAGAAGAACATTTTGTTTCCGCAGTCCCTTGTGTGCAACACCAAAGCAGATGCATCGCTAGTTTTGTTAACAGCATAAGTAACGTTACACAGCGGATATTAACTCGAGCAGCGATTGCATCCTATTAAAGTATTCCTGTTTATGCCTAAACTGGCTTCAATTCCGCACTCTTATTTACCAGGAGTCACTAATAAGCGATCGAGCTGAAGTTTGTGGAAAATGGAAAATCTAAAGTTTCGAGAGATAATTAGAGCACTGCTGCACTGCCTGGTCATGGCACGGTGCTTACAAAAACAAACAAAAAAGGTACGATGATGACCAAACGTGATGTGTATTCCAGCACAGCCTACCTTATTCAGACAGTCTTCACCGTTTGCCTTCGCATCAACTTCCACTTCCATCACCACAGAATCCGGCCGAGTAACGTGGCAGAGCATTTTGGCTGTGAAATCTTTGGTGTGCCACTCTTTTAAAATAATAAAAAACACTTCTCGAGCCTTCTGTAAACCCCCCCTACATCAATCCGTCGTCACTTTCATAGCCCTTCCAGTCCTTGTGGCGAATCTGTAGCCACCAGCTGTAGGCTATATCAATGAAATGCCATGCACGGCTCCGCCTACTTTACAGCTGTCCAACCGTGGCCCGTTTGACAGCCTCGCTGCAGGAGTCGAACCAATCAGAAGTCGCGTTACATCCGCACGCTGCTCTGGCTCGAGCTCGCCTCCCACGTGCCTGGAAGTGTGAGGAGTCCACTGCGCCCTCGTCCGGCTCGCCTGTTGCTTGTAGGTAAAGTGGCTTTTTAACTCACCTGCTGCTAATGAATTAGACATTTTAGCGAACTTCAGCATGCCTTGATTTAAATGGCTTGTATACGGGTTCCCACCTCGGTTTGTGTGAATAATGTATGGGAATGCAGTCCAGAAATAGCTGTGATAACGGGGAAAAAAAGATAGCCCGCCTCGCTAGTCTGCAGCTGCGGTCCAAAGCTGTGATTCATTTTTCATAGTTCGGTAAAGTTGGAAAGATATTCATAACAGGCGTTGTGTTTCTAATGCAGTTCCACTTTTTCCCCACAGTATTCCTGCTTGTGTAACACCGTTTTGTGTCCTTCAATAGATGACACCTTTGCTAAAATGACAGTGTACACTTTTTAATTGAAGCTACTTTATCAAGGTGACGAGTAAAGGTCTGAGAGAAACTGATATGAAGAGTAATGAATAATCAATAAATAAACAATAAATAAGATTGTGGTGAAAGCTGTTTGGCCTCTCACCACGTTGGTCCAACCGCTGATCTGAAATACTGCTTTGTTTTTGGTTCCTGTCTTGGCGTCTCGTGGTTTTATAGAGAGAGCTATTCAATCGTTAAACGTTTGTTCAGCCTCCTCTCATACACAATACCCACTCTTTTATGATATATTATTCATGAACAAAGCGTTGTGATTTTTTTTTACTGTTGGAGACAGCCTCGTCCAGGAGACACTGCAGTCACACTCTCGTCCATACACCAGGGAGGCATGGTGTTCAGCCAAGCCCCGTGTCTGTCTGCCAGGGGATCTTTTAGGGGAGATGCAGCGTGCCTCCATATTTTGCGTGCTCTCCCACCACTGCATTTCTGACACAGCATCAGTGACTCGGATACAAGAGGACCCAGAAGGCGCTCCCGAACACAATCGCTTCAAAGAAAAAGTGCTGATCATGCTGTAAGGCAGTCTTGTATTTATATGTAATAGGTTGGCTTTTTTCATATTAGCCCCTTAATTGCTATTTAAGTGTGAGAGTCTAAGCAACTTTGATTGGTCCATGGAGGAGAGAATACATACCAAATGTTTTCATCAATCCATAGCACAAGTGTCTAAGGTTACAGTCGTTTGCATCTGATATTGTTGATCACCCCTAATGTAATATGAGATGTAACCAAACTAACATGTGTACCGGTAACTGCGAAGGTGTTCTGATATCTGCTACTGATTTATAATCTTTCCAGTGACTCACTCAGAGTGAGTCACTCTATCTCAAAGATATGTGCCCCCCCACAGAAATTGACCGACCAGACTTATCAGCTGTAACGTGTGTCTTTCTGTGTGTGATAAGGTCAGCCGGTCTGGAGTCTGCTGTGGCTGGTGTCCTTTTGCCCCGAGGTGATGCAAGAAGGTGTACGCTGAACGAACAGTGGGACGTGCAGTCTGAACAGCCGTCCTATAACATAAATGGAAAAGCGAGTAAGATAAGATAATCCTTTATTAGTCCCTCAGTGGGGAAATTACAGGATTACAGCAGCATTGCTCACAGGTAAATAAAATAAAAGATAAAAATCAAGTAATATAATAAACTAAACAGTAAACAGTAAAACTAATAAAATAAGACAGTAAAGAAGAGTATTAAATATACCAGTATATACAGAATATACAGACGGATCAGGTAAATACTTAAACGTATTGGATATTGCACGGATTAGATAAGATATTGCACCAGGTGAATGAATTAAAGTGTTCAGAGTGTTCAAAGTGTTCGTGTTCAAGTGTTCGTGGTCTACCGAGAGCAGTTTGTTGTGCAGCCTGACAGCAGCGGGGAGAAAGGACTTGCGGTACCTCTCCCTCAGACACCGGGGGTGAATCAGCCGGTGACTGAAGGAGCTGTGCAGAGCTGCCAGAGTGTCCTGCATGGGGTGGGAGGCGTGGCTCATCAGGGATGAGAGCTTCGCCATCATCCTCCTGTCTCCCACCACCTCCACAGTATCCAGTGGACACCCCAGCACGCTGCTGGCCTTCCTCACCAGTTTGTCCAGTCTCCTCCTGTCAGCTGCCGCGATGCTGCTGCTCCAGAAGACCACTCCATAGAAGATGGCTGATGGCACCACGGAGTCGAAGAAGGTCTTCAGGAGTGCTCCCTGCACCCCAAAAGACCTCAGTCTCCTCAGCAGAAAGAGTCTGCTCTGTCCTTTTTTATAAAGAGCGTGAGCGTGGTCAGTCCAGTCCAGTTTATTGTTCAAGTGAACACCCAGGTACTTATACGACTTCACGACCTCAATGTCCAGTCCCTGGATGCTCACCGGTGTCGGAGGAGGGCGTTTGCCCCGGCGGAAGTCCACCACCAGCTCCTTGGTCTTGCTGGAGTTGATGTGGAGGCGGTTCCGCTGGCACCATCCTAAAAAGTCCTGGTTTAGTTCGCTGTATTCTCTGTCATCATCGGCGGAGATGAGGCCGACGATTGCAGAGTCGTCAGAGAACTTTTGCAGGTGGCAGTTGGCAGAGTTATGTTTCAAGTCCGAGGTGTAAATGGAGAAGAGGAATGGAGCCAGAACGGTTCCCTGTGGGGCCCCTGTGCTGCAGGACACCCGATCTGACTCACACTCCGCACATACTGTGGACGGTTGGTGAGGTAGTCCAGGATCCATGCAGTGAGGTGGTGGTCCACCCCGGTCTGCTCCAGCTTGTCCCTCAGAAGCAAAGGCTGGATGGTGTTGAAGGCACTGGAGAAGTCGTAGAACATGACTCTCACAGTGCTTCCAGCCTTTTCCAGGTGAGAGAGGCATCTCTGCAGCAGGAAGATGACGGCGTCATCCACCCCGATGCCGGACTGGTAGGCGAACTGAAGTGGGTCCAGGGATGAACTCACCAGAGGGGGGAGATGGGCAAGGACCAGCCTCTCCAGGGTCTTCATCAGGTGGGATGTCAACGCCACCGGCCTGTAGCTGTTAAGGTCCTTGGGCCGCGGGTTCTTTGGTACCGGTACCACGCAGGATGTCTTCCATAGCTGTGGTACTTTCCCCAGCCTCAAGCTCAAGTTGAATACGTGCTCCGCTATCCCGCACAGCTGGTCTGCGCAGGATTTGAGCTGATGCCGTCTGGACCCGTGGCCTTCCTCGCCTTGATCCTCCTCAGTTCCTTCCTCACTTGGTTGAGGGACACGCTGGGGGGTGGGTTGCTGTGTGTTGGAGTGGGAGGGGAGCCGAGTGCTGTGGGAAGGGGGGAGGGGGAGGGGGGGGTAATAATCCACAGGGCTGCAGATGATGGGGGTTGCAGCAGCAGGGAGGACTGGGTGGGGGGAGGGGTGGATGGCTGGTCAAATCTGTTAAAAAATAAGTTCAGCTCATTCACCCACTTTTGGTCCCCCTCAGGCTGTTGGTTGGGCCCCTTGAACACAGAAATCGCCTTGAGGCCCTTCCAGACCCCGACGGTGTTATTCTGCTGCAGCTGGTCCTCCATCTTCATCCTGTAGACATCTTTCCCCTCCCTGATCTTCATCCTCAGCTCCCTCTACACAGTCCTCAGCTCCTCTTTGTTGCCAGATCTAAAAACCCTCTTCTTCTCCTTGAGGAGGGCCTTTATCTCCGGAGAGATCCAGGGTTTGCCATTTGAGAAACACCGTACAGTCCTGGTGGGTACGGTGTTCTCAACACAGAAGTTAAGATAGTCCGTGATGCAGTCGGTGAGACCGTCGATGTCTTCCCCATGGGCATCACTGAATACCTCCCACACAGTTGTCTCAAAACAGTCCTTCAGAGCCTCCTCAGCTCCATCGGTCCATCGTCTAACTGTGCGGGTCACAGCTGGCTGCTTCTGTGCAAGAGTTGTGTACACAGGCAGGAGGTGCACCAGGTTGTGGTCAGATCTGCCCAGGGGAGGGAGAGGTGATGATATGTATGCCTCCTTGGTGTTGGCGTAAAGAAGGTTCAGTGTTTTTTTGTCTCTGGTGTGGCATTTGACATACTGGGTGAATGTGGGCAGAGTGGAGGACGGAGGGGCATGATTAAAGTCCCCAGAGAGAAGGAGGAGGGCATTGGGGTGTTGTGTCAACAGCCTGCTTGTCGCCGAGTGGATGACGTCACAGCAGTCAGCGGAGGGGGGGGATATACACAGCCACCACAATAACGTGCGAAAATTCCCTAGGCAGATAGTGTGGCCTCATGCTAACCGCTAACAGTTCAATGTCCGCTGTGCAGGTCTGCTCCTTAACAGTGATGTGCCCAGAGTTACACCATCATTAACAAACACTGCCAGGCCTCCTCCCTTCCTCTTACCGCTCTCCGTTGTCCTGTCCGCCCGTATGATGCGGAACCCGTCCAGAGTAGCTGGAAGATTGTGAGTGACCTACCATCCACTGTCGATGTGTGACAGGAGGTACTTACTGAGCAAGAAACAGACACACATACTGATGCACCCTACTACTATTACTATTACTACACATAGAGCACCTTCAGCTACACAAACACAGCTGGTGAAACTGTCGGCGACTGTGATCTCCGTTCCGCAGCCCTCCAAAATACAACAACAGACATGCATGCAAAAGCTAATAGATAAATGCATTTTATACATGAATTGTTATCTGTAAAACATCTATTGTGAATAACAATTTTAGTGGTTGCTATATTTAGTATATATATATATATATACTCTATTGATATCTCTGTTTGTGTACACTAACAGATTATAGAAACACTGCTGATACTCGCATCCAGATCTTACAAACTTAGGGACACATCTACCTTGGTGCTTCATTACACTTTAAGACAAAAAGATAAAATAAAAAAATGTGGACAATAAAAAGATTATTAATTGTCATTATGCAACACAGAGACGCAAAACGAAATGCAGTTGTAGCCCATTCGCAACACGAGAAAAATACGACAAACAAAACTTCAACAGTGGTGCCTTCCTGTAGTGCTTTTTTTGAATTTGCATCATAAGGAATGTAAACAGCAGCGTCAAAAACAATTCTCTGGGCAGATAATATGGCAGACATCTTAACATACAAAATTCGCCATCAGGAAAACATTGCCCATCAACTTTGACTTGAGCACCAATCATCATGGTGTAAACACCGAGTCCACCTTCTCTATTATTATTATCATTTATTATAATAAGAACGATGTTATTTACTATATTATTTGGAAGTGGATACCAACTAGAGTAGATGAATAGGGGGGGGGGGGAAATCAACGTTTATTTATCAAGACTTCCCTTTTGCACATCTAGGTCAATTTTGGGGGCAGGGCATCTTTTTCACCATCTGGGCTCTCGCACGAAAACAGACCATAGCTGACTCCTGGTTCGCGGCTAGGTATGACATCATGCAATGTGGCATCGCATCCCTCTGAGGCAAGTCACTGCTCACTCGACTAGAGCGTGAACACATAGCCATGCAGGGGTTTCTGTGTGTGTGTGTGTGTGTGTGTGTGTGTGTGTGTGTGTGTGTGTGTGTGCATGTGAGCACATGACACCGCAGCGTCATCACTGACCATCTCCATAGCCAAAGCTGTGCCTCTTGAAGCAGACATTATGTCAGAAAGGGCCATGCCAGCAGAGCTGCTGCGGCTGTTGTTGTTGTGGTAGCCTTGATTACATTCCTTTTTCAATTTAAGCAGCAAAAGGCAGCTGACATATTAGGCAAAAAAAGGAAGGACCCGTTTGCCCAATTATGAGGAAAGGCCAGAGGACGAGCAGCTCATGTGAGTCAGACGAGAGTGAACAGCCCCCGTCAACGGATCATAAAGATCAGTCGTCACCACGTGGATGCTCACCAGATGAAGACTCGTCGTCCGGTTCCGATGTGGAGGCAGAAACTGCGATGAAGAGGAGCCAGAGGTTCAGCAGCTCCTTCAGCTTCGGAGAAGATCATCAGCTACAGCCAAAGAAAGAGGGCAGAGAAGAAGGACTGTCGCCAAAGAACTCTGACGGAGTAACAGAGCTGGTGGAGGCAGAATTAGCAGCAGAATGCATGCGGTTGGAGAAACGGGATGCTTTTTGTGACTCAAATCAACCTCCGAGGTCAGGTGTTTTCAGGCCTCAGGAATTATGGCTGGCCATGACGAGATGTCTGTCCATTCGATGGCCTCCTTGTCTGTCCATCAACAGGCAAAGTAACAGGAAATTTGCCTACCAAGTGGACCTCGACCAATCAGAGGACACGCGGTCTTCTGTCAGCTCCGACTCAACCAATGAGAGCTCTTCAAGTACGTCTACCTCAGATGACAGAGCAGTGACATTGGTGAAACACAAGGAAGAGGAAGTAGGAAGCAGAGGGGTCAAAAGTGGTCCGCCCCCTTGTCGCGGGGTTTCTCGTTCCTCCCCCAGACTGCCGAGAGCCAGACAAGCTACAGACTCTGTGTTAGCGGCATTGATCTTGGAGAAAGAAATGTTCCTGAGGATTGAGCTGGTAGATTCAGGCACTGAGAGAGATGATTTACGCTACCGCGCAGAGTGGAAGCTGTCAGAGAGAACAAAGGAGCTGGCAGAGGGAGTCTGGCTCTCGAGAAGCCAAAATAACGACGGGTTGACCTATTAAGTTAGACGTTTGGTTGCCTTGATGGGGGTCGTCTTTATATTATTCAACCCATCAAGTTAGATTGGTTATTGCAACCATCAGTACTTTGGGAATTATAATCTTCTAATCTCAGTTTATGTGACTGCTGATGAGAAGTGGCCCAGATTTCAATGAATAATCAGTAAGATTGGTTTGGCATGATGGCCGCGTACACTGCTGCGTGCTGATGCAAGCTGTGCTGATACAAATGCCGTGACTGTAGCTAACGAATTAGAAATGCTATTTTCAGAAACGCAGCGCAGTTGGTGTTAATGTTTATTTTTCCGCCTTTCTGGGTCCCTCACGGAACATTTTATACACGGCTGGCTCCATGCGTTTGGGGGCGAGGGAGATTTAATAGAAATATGTCACGTGTTTATGAATAAAAGCCTTTTTGCGAGATGGGTTTTACTTTTTTAATGAGAATTTCTATTATAATAAATACAGGTGGGATGTTTATAGAAGCAGATATTGCCAGATCATGCTCAAATTTCCCACAATAAAAATGTATGTGAGGAAACTTTCGGCCATTGTTTTTGTTTCTCATAGTTTAGTTTGCGTGCTTGGATCAATTTCATGGACATGTTTGTATTTTACACCAAATTAGGATTCATAGTCATTGTGCATTGGAACAATAACAGAAAAGCAATGTGTTTTTTATACAGGTGGTACCAAAGAAATCCGATACAGATTACAGTCCACACCCAAATTAAAATGTCATGGTCAGTGTGTGCCAGCAGATCCCACAGACTTTTATTTATTTATTCATTTGGTGATTATTGTTTTAAAAGTCTCAGACAGCATGCTTAATACCTTGGGGGTTGTGTGAGTAAGAACATGATTGGAATTATTTAAATGTTTTCATGTGTGTCAGAGTAACTACATTTCCAAAGTGTTTCTACAGTCTCTCAGCTGAGGAGAATTATGAGTATGTTTTTATTTTTTATTAAAGCTCCATTCTAACAGCCTGTCATTTCCATATTTTGAGACAAAATAAATGGAAATATAATAGTAGTAATTTACTCAAGCTCGGACAGTCAATCTTTTTATTTATTTTTTTACTTTTTATTTTTGCATTTTCAACACAACAGAACAGTCCCTGACATACGACCTCCGAAAACATGACACATAACTTAAAAATAGAATAAAGTAAGGACAAATAAAAAATAAAACAGTAATATTAGTATCAATAGTTTAGCTAGTAGCGAGTATATATGCGAACGTCTACAGATACCCACATATACATGCACATCTACACCGACAAATACATATACATATGTATCTACCTATACATATACTTTTACACATGCACTCAAAAAGGAGTATTTAGTAAAGGGGGAGGGAGGGGAGGACTGAATAACTAAATGAAGTAAATTTTAATAATATATGCAGTAAATATATCAAATAAAATAAATAAATAACTAAAGTAAACCAAAATTAAATAAATAAGTGGAAACCAAGTTAAATAAATAGATACAGATATTGAAGTTTGACATTCACATCAAGGCAGGATTAGTTACAAGTTTTCTTAGCAATGAATGAATAAAATTTATTTATAGAGCGCTTTTCACAGACATGACATCACAATGTGCTTAACAGCAGAAATTTAAAAACATAAAAAAACCACAATGTGACCCTATAGGGTCAATAAATTACATACACAGAATTAAAAGAAAAAGAAAAATGGTATTCCTCATAGTACATCTCAATTTTGTTACAACAACCCATCTCAGTTGTTCAAGCATCTATAATGTAACACAGGTCCACCTTCCTATAAATGTGTCTACTTTCATTTGTAAATTTGCAGTCATTCTTTCCATTATCCGAACATGTTTCGGTCTCTGAGTTATGGTTGGTGGTTTTGCATCCTTCCAGTTCAGTTATCATTTTCCTGGCAATCGTTGAAAGTGCCTCAGATCGGTGTTCCCTAAATCTTCCGGTATTTACACCCCAGCAGAAATATCAATGGATCTAAGGGGACATCCGCTTCTATGATTTAATCAATTTCTGCTTTGATATTTTTCCAGAACCGACAGTCAATCTTTTGAAGCCATTACATGCAATAAGATATGTTTGGCTGCAAAATGATGATTTTACACGGCTAGTGCTATTTTTTTATTGCTGCCGTTCCAAACAGGAGCAACCGTCAGAGTGTCTATAGCTGTAACCGATCTCGACATGCACGCACATAACGGAGCTATGCTATGAATAGGGATGTGTGCAGTGTGCACAGTGTGGCTTCTTAAGCAGTGCATTGGACCATCAATAAGTATACAGACATCACACAATGCAATGCATGTTTTAATGTACCGCTTTCCCAAATGAAACTGTATGTTTTAAGTCTCACACTGTAGCGGTCTCACTATCATTCATTTTTGCATTTGATGGCTTGCTTGTCAAGTTCTCATTTCAACTTAACCTGCTTACTGTTTCCGCATGCACATCCGTAGCTGGCAGTACTTCATGCTAATTATATCTTGTAACAAAACACGTGCAACAAATTGCTCCATCACTGGAGTTGTTTTTTCTATTTTCTCAGCCATGCGACTGATTATTGTAACCGAATAAAAATGGAGCTTATTTGCGGAGGCAGAGAGAGAGAGAGTTGCTTGGCTTGACTGCCAGTGGCAGTTACCCTCATCACTGTGATGAGTAGCGCTGGGGAAGTAGGAAGGCGAGAATGGAGGGAGGCGGGAGGGGATAAACAATATCGTTTAGATTGTTTTTTTTGTTTTCTTTTTAGAAATGTGTGGTGAGTGGTGTATGCATGCTTTTTGTATGCACAAATTCAAACTGTATATCTGGCCCGTATTAACATCCAGAAGATGAAAAGAACAGGAGGAGAGAGTGAAGAAGTGTCTGCTAAGACAATGTGTGCATTTGTAAAAAAAAAAAAGGGATGAGAAAAAGGAATGAAATTAGTCTCATCTGTTGTGAGCCAGGAGTTTCATCCCTAAAGCCACGGAACTGGCAACCCATTGTCCCTAATGACTGCCTCATTAAGCGAATGATACATGTACCACAGATGCTGACACAGTCTTGTAGCGAGTATTCAATGATTACTCAATTCCTCTTGGGTAAATTATGATTAAATACTGAATGTGTGTGAGTCCTCATCTCTGAGTCATGGAAATGAGGAATAAATAGCAACTAGATGACGAGATATTGCTTCTTAAAATGAGTTTATATACTTTAGGCATTTATGCATGCGATATATGCAAAGTTGTGCAGGATTCATTGTCACTCGGTAATGTACTTTAAATTATATATATACATTTTAGGTGATACTTTATCAACCACTGTGGAGAAATGCAGCTGCTGAAAATCTGCATTCCAAAAACGTAGGAAGAAACTCTTGGCTTGGAGCCGAGTTTGAGTTTTGTTATGAAAGTCCAACAAGCGGGCCAAGCTCCTAAACATTCAACAACTTAAAATAATCTAATCTTCTTGGTTTAAGAAATTGTGTTGGACAGCACCCTAGATGAAAAAGTTAATGGAATTATATTTCGGTTGCAAAAGTCAAAGTTAAATAGATGTGTGTATTTTACATCCTTCATAATCACGTACAGTAGTCCAGCGGCATAGTAAAAAATACGAAACCAATTGTTCAAATTGTTCTAAAAGCACCAAAATTGGCACACATGTAGATTAATACATTCTGAACAATTTTGGATATGGAGGCATTCAAGATTCTCCCCGTAGCACATTTGGCGGCCATTTTGAAAAATGGCCGCTATTTACCATTAGCGTCATTGAATATGTACCATAATTTGTCTTTTTGTGGATGCTAGAGGTGATAAGTGTGCTAGAGGTGATAAGTATTGTACAATTACACATACTTGTGTGCTTACCAAATAGAATGGCTACCATTTTACAAGAAAAATGAGTTTTACTTTGCAGCGGCAGCGGTGGTGGCAGTGACGGCGGCTGCAGTAATAGTATAGTGTTGAGTGTTGATAGTCATGGTACTTGTAGTAGTAGCTTGTGTTAACATGGTGTTGTTTTGTGTCTTTGCAGGTGAGGCGTTGATACAGCAGCAGCAGCAGCACCACCTTACAGCAGCAGCAGCACCACCACCTGACATCAGAGACGCGTTGTTCCAGACTGCAGCCATGGCAAAGAAGTTCCAACTGGTCGATACTTTTGAGCGACGTACTCCCACAACACCTACTGAGACAAACTGGAAGCTGTGTCTTGTATGTCAAGAGGAGACATCAGAGTCACTTGTCTGCCCAGTACTGTCTAAACGCCAAGACCCTGGGAGTGGATACACGACAATGGCTGCAAACTTGGTCAAGTTTGATGAACTAGGAAAACTGCCAAGAACTGTTCAGTTACAGAGACTAGATGAAGGACAAGGTGTTGAGGCGACAATGGTTGCCCACCAGGCCAAGTGGCATAAAACATGTATGCTCAAATACAATAACACAATGCTACGAAGAGCAGAGAAGAGACTCATCGCAAGCAGCTCAGCATTTGGTAGTACTGACAATGTCCCAGGCAAGCGCGCCAGAACACACTCTTCAGAAGCTACTACCAGCGACACCTCCTGCTTTTTCTGTGGAAAGTCTGGCACAGAGACCCTACATGAAGTAGCAACCTTCCAGGTGGACACACGCGTACGGAAGTGTGCAGCGCAAGTTGGGGACAATGAACTCATGGCCAGGCTCAGCATGGGTGATATGGTGGCTCTGGAGGCCAAGTACCATTCCAAGTGTTTGTTGGCTCTTTACTATCGTGCAAAGACCACTGTAGAAGCCGAGCAGAAAACTGACCATGAAGGTGTGATGTCAAGAATCGTACTGGCTGAACTGGTCCTGTATATCGAGGAAACCCACCTAGAAGAGGGCACCGCCCCAGTCTTCAGACTCGCAGATCTTGCAAAGCTATACACGACAAGAATGGAACAGCTCGGGGTTGCTTTGTGCAAGAAAGTTAATAGCACAAGGCTGAAAGAGCGCCTGTTAGCCCAGTTACCAGGCCTGAGATCCCAGAGCAAAGGCCGGGATGTTCTACTAGCGTTTGATGAAGACATTGCTGAAGCGCTAGGCAAAGCCTGTGAGCAAGACTGTGACACTGAGGCAGTTCACCTTGCCCGTGCTGCACAGATAGTTCGTCGATATATGTTTGAAGACACTGGCCGATTCCGTGGATCATTCCCGGGCGGTTGTCAGGAGGACTCTGTGCCAAACGTACTAGTTGCAATGGTAAATATGGTGCTGGATGGCCCCAACATCAAGAACCAAAGCCATTCCTCTTCGACACAAGCAGCTCTTTCCATTGCGCAGCTTCTCAAGTTCAACAGTGTCAAACAAAGTCGGAAGCAGGGAGCAACCAAGACACAGGAGCCTCCATCTGTCTGCTCTGGAGCAGCATGTGAAGAGATCTGCCCTTCAGGGTGGTCATGTCTGGGGCCAGGCATTGGTACCAGAGCCCGTGCTCCCTCCACCAACAGACTGGGGCTGGCATCGGAGTGATGATGGGCCCTACACACCACTCTGGACCACACTCCCTGAGGCATCCAAGACCTGCTATGAGCTGGTGTCTTGCGGATGCAAGAAAGGCTGCAGAAAACGCTGCAAGTGCAAGAACGCTTCACTGCAATGCACTGGTCTGTGTTTCTGTGAAGGCGAATGCCAGTAGATTAGGACAGAAAACTTGTTAGCCAACATTATGATCTGTAGACATTCATAATCCTGGTGACCAGATTTGAAAAGTTCAGAATCATAGTGTGGCAAAATCTACGTTATTGTATTACATGTATGTACTGCAGGATTACACAATACTGAAAGTTATTGTATTGGCAACTGTTTATTGTGTCCACTTAGATTTGTTCATTTATATTAGATCTATCCATAAATGTATAACTGTAAGTACTGTGCCTAGAGACGGCTTCTGGTCGACTATATAACTACAATTTGACCATACTGTAAACTCCCCGTACTCTGTGTATTATTTTGACTACCATTCCATTGCAATTTTGCCAGCAATTTGAAAAAAAAATTGAATTTTGAAATAAAGTATTGAAATCTTCATCAAATGTCTACTTTTTCCACAAAATGGCGGCAAGTTTGGGAGCCATTTTTGAGAAGATTCATCTAAATATCTGTTAAACACTTATTGATGTTAATTCTGATGTAAAAAAAGGAATTATGTAAAAAAAAAAGGAATATGTAAAAACAATGGCCGCCATATCTTCCACATGGCTAATCTTGAATGCCTCCATATCCAAAAATGTTTAGAATATATTAATCTACATGTGTGCCAATTTTGGTGCTTTTAGAACAATTTGAACAATTGGTCTGCTATGCCGCAGGACTACAGCAAATATAGGATAACACAACATTTTTGGCCGTTTTGCTTCATATTAAAAGTAAAGATATATTTTGTTCGTTGTTGGGATATGTTGTGACACTGAAGTATGAAACAAAAACAAGATATACCGTTGATTTGTACCTAATGATCTTTATAACCCCGTCACCTAGCAGAGAGGAGCTTTTACCGCGTCAAATCCTTTCCTTTGTCAGTCCTCACCGACTGTTTCTTACCAGTTTTACTTCTGAACATAAAGTCTTTCATGACTTTGTCTTTGGCTGGCTGTTCCAGAAACTATCAACAGCCTGACCTCCTCTGACAGGAAGCACTCACAAGATTGTAAGGACACCATCATACTCTGGCAATCGTCAAGACTGCAAGAGGGAAAGAGGGAGGTGTTCCTCATTTGTCATTCCGAGCGGGACAAAGCATGGAACGGCATGTTCCTCTTTCCCGGTTCAAGGAACCGTCCCCAAATATAGTTATGTAAGGTGGTGATGGGCTGCAAATCCCAGCAGAGGACACATGTTCCAGTCGTCAAAGGACAAACCCAAGAGGCAGATTGGTTTGTTTGGATTTACTTCGGCACGTAGTCTGCAGAAAATTCTCTACTTGCACCTATGTACACGTTTTTAACCAGGGTTAAATGTTAAACTTGTGTCAGTAAAGGGAGGTCCCTTCATCCCAGCCCACTTTCCTTACTTTATTTACTATAGATGTATGTGTGTGTGTGTGTGCGTGCATGCGTGCGTGTGTGTGGTAGCAGGCAGATGGGACTCGGCCTCAGGTGTGAGCTTGCTGAAGTAAAATGATACCACGGTAGCACAGAGGGGCAAAGGGGACACTTTGCAAGTTGATCGCTTGACTCAGGATGATGAATTGGAGTTGGGAGTCGATGGTGTGTGTGTGTTTTTTGTGTGTGGTGTGTGTGTCTGTGGAGGACAAAGAATGTGATGGATGATTCCAGTGGGGCATTTGTGATGACGGCCAAGATTAGTCAGCCCTGGACACACACACACATGCACACACACATGCACACTCTCACCAACAGGCGTTGCAGATGGCCAGAAGTACTGCGGTGGCTGTTTGGGATTCTTATGAGATGTGTTCGTCCTTGTGGGTTCATAGTCTGCTGCATGCATGTGCTTGGAATACCAAGGTGGCCTTTTGCTATAGCACATGGTTGGTTAACTGACAGATTACTATCATGAGACTCTTTAATATTCCCGCCTGTTGTCACCTACACACACACACACACACACATACATTCTCCTGTGACACGATGCAAGTAGTATAGCGCACACACAGGTACAGCTGACAGTGGTGCAGTGGGTATTCTGCTTTCCATTTAGTACTTGGAAGTATTGGTTGGTTAACATTATCGAGCTGCAGTCATCACCAACTGAACTTCACTCACATTGTCGGAGAAAACTTCGGCTGGGGATTATGTGCCTCAAAGCCATGCTGAACATTGCTTCTGAGTGGGGTGGGCATGACTGATTTTCACGAATAATTCCCATTAATAATGCCCTTCTTCCATCCTCACCCATAAAATCCAGTAAGCCTGAAGCAACTGGATTTGCTGTGTAGTAAAAATTGAATTTCTCCTTTCATCTGTCAGGCTTAATCATTTTTTTTCATTATAACTAATGAGTGGCAATATATTTCATGATCTAGATGATAAAGACCCTTGATAGGCCCAAACCGTTATAGGATGACTAAAATAAACGTTTTCTTTAAATCTGAAAACAACAGCTTTTCAAATTGATTTCTGGCATGTTGCTTTGTCATTGTTGGCATCCATCAGAGTAAAAAGTTTGGTGTTTCAGTGAAAAATCTTTAAAAACCCATTGTACACTACCAGTTCAACACCAAACAGCTGACAGACACAGTCAGCGACTAGCTGTTTCAGGACAAGCTTGCTATATCAAGTTAAAAGTCATAAAAGCTCTTGAGGTGAGTTTTGGTGTCTGTCGTGTTCTTTGATGCAACACATCGCACCCTTGTTAAGCTGAGTACAGTCTGTCCTTCGGCTTGTGTCTATATTTCTCTCAATTTTCCTCACATGTGATCATTCCATACTATACTGTTGTGTTTTGTCTGGTCAAGAAGAGAATAAGATGACATCGTTACAGCAAATGCAGATCTTGGGTCAGTGTTCTGTGTGTTTTCTTGATGTTTATAGATGCTAATAAACTCTCTCTGCAAACCTTTTTATACCTTTCTGGCAGCGAGCTTAATATTACACAGGAAAACACTGCCACCCTATGCTTTTGTATGCCGAGTCTAACTGGCAGGTGTACTGATAACATACGGTACTTTTGTAGTTTCTCATAGCAGAGCCATCTACACCAAGAGACACTGTCGTCCACCCGGTCACTGATGGCTGATGGATGTGGTACTGTAAAACCATCCCATCGCCGCAGTGTAGCTGCTGAATTTCCCCAAATATCATCAATTGTTTACAAGGCTGCTAGCGCTTAACCAGAAGAACAATGCAACTGCACACAAACTGAAAGTGGAAACATTGGCAGGGCAGCATAAGGTGAATATCTTATCACTTGTCCTCTATTAATTAGAGTTAGAATTCTCCTCTATTAATTAGAGACTTAGAAGGCAAAACAAGACAAGTTTCTTGTCTTCCTCTATGAAGTCTCAAGACTCTTTTTGCCACAGGGCTAACTGGTCATACAGGCGGCTACAGTGGATTTTGTGTGCGAGAATCACAAGGTCTAGTTCTGAGCTGCACTCATGGTTCATCTTAACCCTGCCTCTTCTGAAAAAGATGTTCATAGAAGTCGATAGGTTCCCAAACACTCCCGGCACAACTGCGTGTCTCAAAGTAACTTACATGCAACTGCCCGAGGGAGATTCTGGCATCCAATCTGATCACCTTCAATAGCAACCATAAATAGCGATATGTAAGCGCTAATGAAATAATGTTCATGTCAATTCACCCGATACCACCTTATGTAAGAATAATTATTCTGCTTACAAGCATTACAAAAAACACATGTTTCATCTGATTACATGAGGAGATGCGTGACTTACTTTAGAGTTGTTCAGTAGGGGGTGGATATTATTTTTGGGCAGAGTTGTTTGATGCCTTCTCTCTGACATTAGGACACCGAGGATCAGAGGAGGGCTGGAGTGATGGAACATGTGGATGTCCTGCAGGGAAGAGAGGAAAAAGACCATATGGGGCCAAATGGCCGGGCAGACATGATCAGGATGTGGTCGACAGACGTGTGGTCTTCAGAGGAGCAGACAGGACTAGACAAGTAGGTTTAACCGGCACCTTACAGTCTGTACGTCCCACATGAGGCGGTCTACATAGGATTCACTGTAGCAGCACCAAGAGGAAAAACGCAGGCCTTTTGTCTGACGTTGTACGATACCAAATGTTTCACTTCAACACATGAAGACCAGCTTGCAAACTATGGACTTAATGACGCATTAACATTGCAGCATTTGTTCCTTTGAACAATTAAAAAAAAAAATGTAAAATTGTAAACGTGTTATAAAGTTATCAGACCAAGAAAGTTGGTGAGTTAAGATGCACCATTTACCAGTCATGGTTGTATTGATATACAACATATGACTCTATTCTGATTTCCCTTAAACGAAAAGTCCATCTCTATTCTTTGTCAAATCATCCTGAGATGAATGTAACTGCTGTGCATATTGATCCATTTGGAGAAAGTTTCCCTGCAAATATCAATGCAGGGAGATCCTGTGCTTCGGTCAAACTGACCCTTTTGCAATCGTTTAAGTGGAGCAACTGGCTGTTTTGTGCTGCATTTTTATTCTGGGTCAGCATGTAGCAAAGAGAGACACCATAAAAATACTGCTTCATACACAACACAATCGCTTGCTCAACGGTTGCTCTGATAGACGACGCTTAAAACACAGCATTACACTCATAAACTTGGTTTGATGCCTGGAATATTTACTTTAATGAAGGATGAAACCTAAATAAATAAGAAAGATATCATAGTTCGTGATGCTGTTCAGCACAGCTCAGCTACCACACTGCCACCCACCAATTCAATTGGAACTTTTATCTCCAGTTTCAGCAGCTGCAGCATATTCCTGAGCAGTGTCAGTGTATGTCAACGATAAATGTGGCTGCAATTATCGTTTGCGCAGACAGCTACACACAATCGCCACAATCTCCTCGCCCAGGTGTGCAGGTGAAAATGTGTAGTGTGTGTTCACTATCTGAAAAAGACCTGTATGCCACCAGAATGAATGGGCTGTCACCACACCAGGTTGGATACTGTCAGCTAAGCAGCGTTATGCACAAGGCTGAGAAATGCAGGAGCTCGGCAAATCAATCCATATTTTTGTGTCGGTCCCACCGTATTTTTTTGCCCGCATGCAACACATTCAAAACCTACACATGTACACGGTAATAGGAAAACGTTGCTGAAAAAGCAGCCATCCGGTTGTTACAGAAGGTACGAACGAACTATGAGAACTACAAAGATAGATTTAAACATCCACGCAAAAGCAAGGCACAATTTATGCTGACGTCAAGAAACGTATGCGACAGCTTTCATGGAACTTATAAGAGAGTGAAATCTCCAACAGATAGCAGTGCGGTTTATCTCCAAAGGCAGCCGTGGTCCACGCCCGGAGGCTCTGGGGGAAATCAGTCACTCGTGTGTGTACGTGTGTGTCACAAAGTCCTTGTCAGAAGTCTTTTCTTCTATCTCTCCCACTCGTGCTCTTCCTTTCTGCCTCTCTCTTGCTTCAATCAGACTAATCATTCTCCTTGTTAATTGCTCCTTTGCCCCGCGGAGCTGTCACGTCTCAGACAGACAGACTGTGAGGAGAATTGTGAGTTTTAAGAACTGATGTGTTCTGTGCTACACCTGCTCCAGTACACCAATGTGTATCCTGATGTATTGTTCACATTTAACAGGAACAATCTAGAACAGAGGCTCATATTTTGGCGGGGTCCTTGACATGCAAAAGTGTGTTCTGAGTTTAGGTTTATAATATAGCGCATATAAGAACATTTTGTGTCACCGGCATAGGAATCAATGTAAATCCTTTTGTTATGTAACCATCTCACTTCTGTGTGTATCGTGCAAGTGCAGTCACCCTGGATAGATAAAGTGGTGTCAGTGACACGTTGACAACTTCCATGTCATCACTGACTTGTCATTCTGAAGAGAATCTGGGGCCCAGCCATCGTCTGTGATATTTGTTAAATCCTGCTACACATGATATGTTAATGAGTTTGCATGTGCATCTCCATATCCTGATTATACACATGTGACCTATATATCGCCCGAGCAAGAGACTGCCTATTATCTAGCATGCAATAAATAATCAGAAGGATGTCTAATATCTGCCTGCAATGCAGTGAAACAATGTTTCCTTTAAATTGTTCAGATGATGCATCGTGCTCTGTGTTGGTGGCTGTTTTGCACCGGTGTTATCACTTTCCATCTCCAGACAGAAATCCCTTTAAACTGCTTTTCAAAAGATTTGATGAAAACACAACTCCATAGAAGCACATTAGCTTAAGCTGGGATAGCGAGAACCAAATGTGGATTATAACGACAGTTTGAATCGTGGAACAAACGTATCGCTGCCAAAATAGCTCACTGCTAAAATCTAGAGAGACAACATTGCAGAGGCCAACATCTAAGCTCTGCCTGTGTGTGTTTTAGACATTCCTTCTTTTCACAGCCAGTATCTATCACTACCGATTCAGACAAATACTGGAACGATAAAAATACGATGAATGTAGACGTTGACCGTTCTGAAATTCGTAGCCCAAATAAGAGGTGTTGCATTTGTCAAATCAAGAAATTTTGAATTTCACTTCATTTAAATTTGTATCCTTGTAGCCGACACTGTTAGTTCAGGCTGTGAGCAGGTGACAGGTCAGTGTATTGCCCAAGGACCCTGTCATTTCACATGAGCTGATGTCAAGTTAAAGCCCGAGGCCTCTCAGTCGCAGTATCAGCACTTGCTTTTCCTGCAGCAGGATCAGGAGACAGTCACACATCTGCAGAAGCACTGCCTTGACACCGGGTTAAGGTGCAAAGACACATTGTAAAAATCTATTATGTGAACCTCTGGCCTGCAGCCAAACAAGACGTCACTGCCATATCTCACCCACTTTATCTATCACCCCTCTCTTGCCTCTGTTCACATGCCCGAAGTACTTCTCAAGTCTGCTGTCAGGCCTTGCTTTGTTGTCTACGCCCTTCCTCAAAGATCTTTGGTGTGCAGAATCAATTTAGTACAAGAGTTCTGGCTGATGGGCATCGAAAAGATGGTCAGAAAAGCATAGTTCAGAGCTGACAAGACTGAGTCTGGATAGACATTAAAGCTTATTCAGTGCTTTCTACGTCACCTTGCCTGAGGACAGAGAGGGAGAGAGGGAGAGCTATTCATGACTGGGTGAGCATCAGGGAGAAATATCTTATTATCTTTGACTAATAAGCATTAATGTAATTACGTTACGCTTACATACCTTCACGGAACCATATCAGCTTTGATCAACGATACATGTCCTTTTGGTAGTTATATGTGGTCAAAACAACAACAATCACATTTTGATTGTAAGCACTGCAAGACAGAAGCGTAACATTTGAGTTTCAGTACTTAGACAACAACTGAACACAGTTAATTCAAAGAAGCATGTTGAATCCAACAACACAGCTTAATATGAATGCTTCCTCTACTTAGGACTCTTTGGTTCTCTCCTTTTCTTAAAAGTCAGCACTGTCAAGATGGGTTCAAAACGGTGTAAATTTGTGTGTCAAATGTCACCAAAGTTTAACGACATGCAAGATCACTGTGCACATGTGCTCGCCTCAGCATTCAAATCCATTGTCATGTAATAATTTCAGACCGAAATTGACTTTTGACTCTGCCTCTGAGGAAGTCCATTTAAGATTCTCTTTTTAGAATACAAACGTGACAGGAATCGGACTGCTTAACACTGTGCATTAATAGAAATTATTGACATCTATAATAATGAACTAAAAATGCTGGATAGATACTCAAAGTTTATTATTACTATCGGTACCGCTCTAAATGTTCATGAAGTGTGAGTTGACAGCAGTTAAATAACAAAATATCTTATCTGTGTGCCCAAATATGAGTTATGATAACAATAAGCCCAGGTTGGTTGCAGCATTACCAGCATTCTAGAAGGAGAGAAAACTCCCGATATTACAGATTACACACTCAAAAGCAGATGCATTATGCTACTAGATAGACAAACGATGTACCCGTGTTGTTGGCAAGTGAGTCTATATTTCCATACGTGCACCACACTCGGTGTATTGCGGATGCACGTGCATAACGACTTGGTCGCCTTGTGTTTGGAGGAAGGGACAGTCGTGCCTGTCTGACGTGTTGTTTTGGCTCAGATCTAAATTGGCACACTTCCTGGTGACTATGACAGCTGCCAACACTGCTGTAGGGGCATGTGTGATATGCAATGTGCAGGCTTCAGCAAAGCCCAAGGCCACATATTAATCATTTTACATTGTGTTGAAGTCCCAACGCATGCCTCCCCTACGGGCCACTATTGTTTGGCATATATCAGCTGGAATTATAGAGGACCGGCTGTGCTAATTCGCTGGCAGTTAGGGAATGAATGAAATAGATATAAGGCAACAGGTCGATTGACTGACTGATAGATTTTCATGTCAGCTGTTATGTTTAGTAAATATTTTAGACTTCACTGACATTTGACCTGAAGAATTATCCAAAAGTTCATTAAGAGGCAACTTCTTACATTAGCGCGTCACTAAACTTTCAGCCACAAATGGAATTTAGGTCGCTCCATCTCCATGATGAATCATTTCAACCGTATCAATATTCCTTCTTCAATGTATTTTGGTGAAGAAACAACACTCTGTCTCACCATCTCTGTTTTACACATTGTGTGGAGACGAGTAGGGAGTTCAGACAGCAGAACAGAGGCAGCAGTTCAGCTGTCGTCCCCGTGAAGTCACATGTGGACCAAAGAGTGAAAATGTCACATCTACTGGGCCTCTCAACTCGCATCTTCACTCTTACTATTGAAAAACGTTTTCTATTAAAAAGTGTGATGAATCCAAGTTGAGTAGATGCACCTGCCCCACATTTCCCAGAATGAACATCAAACCACAAGTCAGTGAGTCAGGAGGATATTTCTAGGTCAGTGAAACAGACAAGTATTTGTATATATTTCATATGTACTGTAGGTTTCACCCATTTCTCAAGAGGCGGAGAGAATGCTTTATTTAGCCTGTTTGGCTGTTTGCTAATTGGAGAAATCCATGTTACATGTCTTATTCATGACTGAACCAACATGCTAGTGGTAAATGTTTAATTCTACAAATGAGGACTTCAGAATGAACTCTATTTTTAGCCAGGATGAAACAGTTAAACAGAGGAAAGACTGTTCTCCAAAATCAGCTCATGCATACATGCATTTCATGTAAGAAGAGTCATTTTGTGGATTTAAAACATTGCAGATCACCACACTTTAACCCTTTAAATGTTTTTAAACATTTCACAATTCAGATTTAAAAAAAAAAAAACATGTATCAGAAAGTGGTTTCAGAAATGTGATTTATTTGGGCCGAAGCACTGCACCCATCCTCCTATCACTACGGACTTCTATCAGCTGTTAACTAACCGTGATCGATCCATTCAGATGCATCGAGCTGTGTAAAGAGAGAGGAGAGCTGAGCTCATGGTGAACACCTGCTTCTCTCGTACTCTTCAGCCTGCAGACCAGGCCGACTGTAAACGCTATTTAAAGGTGTTGACTGGTTGAGCCTGTTGGATGGTTCACTGCCAAAGTGCTGTATGAAATACTTTGTTCAGGGCAACAGCATCTCTGAAGCTCTGCACGTATGGAGGGGGAGGGGCAATCAGTGGGCATGTTTAATGTGGCCTATAGAGAGTGAAAGAGTCACCCTCTGCTGGTGCAGTTGTTGCCTCAGAGAGAAATATCGAAATCCATGACGATCCACAGGATTAAGGGCAACACAGCAAGCTACAGGACCTGCTGCCTCTAAATGTCCTGCACTTTCTTCTGTCTTTAGATTCAGTTGTTTGTTGTCCCTCTTTTAAATAGCTCACTATAGATAAGGGAGTTTTGGCATCTTGTATTTCCTTCTTTATTTTGCTTTATATTTGAATTGTGCCTTAAAGATAAACTGTATATTTGTATCTAAATTGTTGCTGAATGCATAAAAGACACAAACAGCTTATTATCTGCATGTTTTAGTGTCACCACTTCTACAACTGCAGATAGGATTTATGAGAGATAAAGTATTCCTCAGTAGAAAGGGAAACCAAATCGTTAGGCTGGTACACCTTTGCTGCTTAAACCTGACACTGATAAAACCACCTCCTACTACAACAACCACTAGATGGAGACATTGATCTATTTACAGCCAGGAAACCAACATCTCTTTTGTCAGCTTTACTCAGAGTTCAAATTAAATCAGATTTAAGAGACAGTTCAAAGAGCGCTTGTCACAAATGATCACATGTGCGGTCTGGTTTTATTTCCCCTATGAGCAGTTCAAAATGGAAATGCATGTAATTGATGTAATATAATGTCTGTCTTTCTAAATTCAGTGCAAATTCAGACAGAGAAATCTAGGCAGACTGGTATTGACTTTAAGATTTGGTTTAATAAAGATAAGGAAACTAATGGCTTAATGAAGAACACGAGCGGGAACAGGAATCAAGCTTGACATGAAAGGTTACGAGACCGGAATATGAGGATATGATAGCCTTCCTATCGCTGTATCCAATCGGGATCTTGCATTCGGCCAATTAAAATGTCAACAGTGGAATATACAGTATCTTTCAGGAGTGAATTATGGATTAATTAACTCTGTCACTGCAGGAGATTTGTGAGTATAATTTAAGGGAGCATGTAAAAACGTTGCACCCAGATTTTGAGGTATCGCCATAACTATGTATTTCCACCCTTCCTCATCTCTACATCACAGATGTGTGGTTATGTGTAAACTCCCTCTTCCTTTTATCTTCCCCACTGGGAATAGACATGCTGGGCTTTTGATTCCGGCGGTGGCGGGGCAGTCTCCGTGGAGTAAACTGTGACAGATCCTCTCTGGCTGAAGAAAAGATGGAGTCTGCTCACACATAAAGCCTGAGGGACAACTTTTTACCACTAACTCCCCCTTTTCTTTCTCCTGCTTTCTTTTTTGTCTCGTCATATTCCTCACACACTCAGCTGGCGTCTGCTGAATAGCAATGTTCTATCCTCTCATAGAGAGAATGCACAGACGCGCATGTGTGTGTGTGTGTGTGTGTGTGTGCACGGACAAAGGCACACACTCCTTTCTCCTAATCGCTACTGACTTTATCCCATCTGACTGAGTTGATCTCTCCACAGTCTATGGAGGGAAAGAGTTGACTTCCCTACAGCAGTAGGAATATGCTGCCTGTGGGTGAAATGCTTCAACAATCCAAAGACATGAATCTCCGAATCTGATTCTATTGCTCTTACAACCTGCTTTGTCCCCATTTCCCTGCTCCCTTTTTCTGCTTGCTTGCATTTTGACTTTGCTTTTTGTGTTCATACATTCATCCAAGAGGAAGTGTGTCTCATTCATGTTATATTAACATGCATGATATTTCCCTAACTGTCCACAGTGAGCTTTAACCCGCCGATCTTTGAATTTACTCCAGTAGTTTTCAGGCTAATGCAAACCTGTCTGAACTACTCTCCAGTATGTCTCAAATGGCTGCTTACTAGTTCTCTCTTTCATTTTATTTCAAATAAAAAACATTCAGACGAAAGATGTCACAGATATGTCGAAAGACATGAATTAAACTTAATTATATGTCATCAGCAGACGGGAATCAAACTGTAGAAGATCAAACTGGATCGACTATCAGAGCATCCACTGCAACTGTCATTGCGTGTGACATTAGATCACACAGTGCCTAACAATGACAATTTAATCTGAATATGTATCAAAAGATGAATGCTCCAGTTTAAATGAACCTGTATTTCAGATAAAAGTAAAGTTACATAATGTCACAAAATATGTGTAGTATATGTTATGCCACTCACTGGCCATAATGACCAAAATAAATATTCTGCTTATCCATCGCTGCCATTATGAATCCAGATGTAATGTATTCAGGGTCATATTTCCTCACCACACACTTTGCATCTTTTACATAACTGGTCATTCACATTACACTTGGTTTGAATAACTATGTTTTTATTATGGGAACTCTTGAGCAGATTTAGAAATCCAATTGACTACCTTTATAAATGACCCAACAACTTTACTTTTTTCGTTTAATTTGACCATTTAGCTGTTCCTCCTCTGCCCATTAGATGACGTTCTGAGGCCCACTAGTGGGCCCGTGCCAAATGTTTGAGGATAGCTGATCTAATCCTCTTTCTGACTGAGCTACTAGCAACTTTTCCTTGAACGACAATGCTGCATTTCAAGACAACAGCAGGAAAGGCCAATCATTTGCTCTGTTTTGTATTCATGCCACATCTTCCCACAATTCTCTCTTGCTGTCAGTCGATGTTCTGTGCACATCACAATCTTACTCAACAACAATTTCAAGGTACATTGTTAATACTTTTGTATTCATTTTAGTCTGTTTTGGTACTATTGCGCTTGTGGAGAATTTGAATTTCTTTATTTGAAAACGGTTTTGTCCAGTTTATATTATGTCGATCAATGAGACATTTCCTCTCATTGATATAAATTATTCTTGCATGAAATACTACATTTTTAGATCCAAACATTTGTTTTTCAGATAATATATTTGAATATACTATAAATACTACAGCATATAGGATATAATACGATACAGACAAGTTGCACCCTACCTTTCATTGAGTATAAAGGTTAAAGTATTTTGTTCTTACACTAGATGGGGCTGTCCTATGACAAAAGGTGGCAGAGGATACAGGCAACATGCAGGTTTTCGTCACTACTTTTTAAACTGCTTTGCCATAAAGTTTTGCATTGTTATCAAATGTAAATGTGTGCATACTTCACATAACTTCTACAAAGTACACCAGATGAGTTGTTTGATTTGCTGGTCATGCAGCTTAGACTTTCGATTCATTTCATTGTGGTTTTATAATCAGCTCGCATGAACTCGACATGTGCTTCATTTTTTTTATCATTTATTTTGATCAAAGTTGACTTATTGTTGTGGTCATGCAGCTAGGATTGATGCCTGATTTGAATACTGTGCGGTGCATTACTAATGATGACGTAACCTGTGACAATAATCAAAGTGGACATGATGGTCACTGTGATGGATTATCTGTTTTAGGCAAGTGTCTTCATGTTTACTTTCACACCAGGCTGTTCTGTACTGTATGTGACATGTTGTCTGAGACGACCTCACAGTGTTGTCGGTTCAAAGAAAACACCTGCTCCAATCCTTGTTCATATCTCTGTTGCCATCAATTTCCCAGCATGCAACTTTCCCATTTTACTTACAGTACACACACACACACACACACGGCTTGTTATCGTTTTTTGTGAAAGACCAGCGTGATATTACTTCATAGAAAAAGCTAAATACAGCACCTTTGCCTACCAATTCAGTGCCAGTAATCCAGGGCTTTCTTTTCAAGTCATCCAGAACTGATGACATAACTTCTAATTAAACATGTTCAGTGTCTGTGCAAGTCAGCAAAACAATATATTAAAAGGGGGAGAAGGAGAGAGCCAAGGACCGAGTGAGCAAAGCAGTTTACTTATCAGACGTGTGCTGGAGGTCACAGTATTGTCACGGAAGCATCAGTTAGAACAAGTGGAGTAATTAAGTGAGATGATCCTTACAATTGTGTTTTCAGTGCAAACCTGGACATTTTCAGTAGACCTCAAGGGCTCATTTTCGCACAGCGCAGTGAGCTGTGCGATGAGAGTAATTAACAAATCCCCTTTTTCTCTTTGCCTTCTTTTTTTAAGGAGACCTGTGTTAAAGTTCAACTTCTATGGTACCAACAACATTGTTTGATGCCCTATTGATTTAATTAGCCTCTTCAGGTGTAATCAGCAGTCAGGACAAAGAATCAAATGCAGCTCATGCATTTTACATGAGCTGTTTTTTTCACATTTCATAGAGTCCGATTTTTCACTACTTTCTGTATATGATTGAAATGCATTCAGGGGGAACTAAACATGGTGTTAGATCCCTTTCAGACGAGGCACTGGGCTCAATTGCAGCTCTGTGTTGAAAGTCACCTTTCTGAGCTGAGCTAACAGGACAATTCTGTCAGTGATGTGATCAATTGTTGGTCCCTGCTGACCATGTTCGGAAGGATAAAAAAAGAATACGTGTTTTTATTTGTGATGTCACACCGCCGTTGTATACTTTCAGGGTCATCCAAGCCTTTCCATGATAACTGAGCTGGTTTCACACTGATTTTTATCAAATTTGTACATTGCATGTTCCAGTGGTGGCAGCTCTATGTCATCTAACATTATGCCCACCAAAATAGCAGAGTCTAGTTTACTAGGGGAGGAGCCATTAACCGAGGCAGCTCCTAGGCCTCTCTTTCAAGGGAGGGGGAGGAAAATCAAGTCAGTTCTAAATGGCTGGCTTTTTATGGTCTAATGCAGTCTATCACAAAGGCTCCCTGTGGCCCGAAATGGGGGGGAATTCAAAGTGATAAAAAGGATAGTGGCACAGGTCAGTCATTGCCTGGAGCAGTTGAGGAGGGTAGCAGAGCCGAGAGATGGGAGGTGTACTCTAAAAAGATGAGAGGAAGAAGTTGGATGCGTAGGACTGAGTTAAGGATGTGGTTTTGCAGGGACACGGCAGCAGGCTTGTGTAGGGAGGTGTTGAGTGGGAGCAACAAGACACTTGCACATATCGTGTTCACAGGTCAACATAATTCTACATTTCTTCTACAATTATGTAATCTCCCCATGATCCCCCAAACTCCATAACCATTATGTGCATGTCAAGTTGTTACCGCAGCTTATTTTCCAGACATCCAATGCTGGTGTCATTGAATGAGCTCAAATCCATCAATCAATATTTCAGGCAGGCAGTATTGCTTAAACTAAAGGCCAAGACAAATACCTTTTCATTGTCATTATGTTGCTAGGTCCAAGTTTGCCTCTTGTCATACTGCATTAACAAACATTGCAAAAAGAAATGACAAAGGGGCCCATTTTGAATGTTTATGTTGAAAAGGTCTTTATCATATAGACGAAGGAAATGAGGAATACGCATCTCTACATCCTGAAGAGTGTCAGACAACCAAATATGTGTTAGCCTAATCCTTTAACACATTAATGTGGATTCTCAACAGTTGACACTGTTATTGTGCGTTTGAGCAAACTCTTTTATGCTAGAAGTGGGGCAAATAGTTCTTATTCATATCGGGAAAACCTGTAAAAGGCTGCACACAAGCTCTCCCGCTGTCCTCTAAGTAGCCTTTACAACGTTGCTTCCTCGAACAGATTGTGAATAACAAACTGTCCCTTCTTCCCCACTGCCCGGTGGCTCATGTTCAATGGAAATGACGAAGGCTTGTGATTAACACGGGAGCCGTATTGCATCCTTAATCATTCCTGAGTTTATGTCTCCTCGAATTTGGCCAAAGCAAGAACAGATGGCCCCACGGGTGGAATCCAGACACACTCACTGTGCCTGTGACAACTTTGAAAACTAAGTGTGCGTGAGTCAGTGTGTGTCTGAACATTTGTATTGATGTGGATATGTGTTCACAGTGTGTGATGTGTTTCCTTTCCAACATTTACTCCAGGCTCTTGCACTCAATAATAACGTGGTCTTAGTCAGCCATCGTGGTTACATAAGAATAAGACAAAACAGTGTGTTTGCATGTTTTAAGAGTCTTTTAAAACAGTATGCCTTGCCACTCTCAAAACATGCCTGTTGAGTTTACCTTGAAGCCTAACGAGGATGTGTACGCTTCCTGTCAGTAGATTTATTTTATTTTTCCCCATCTACAGGAAACGGGTGCAGGGGTCTCTATCTACACCACTTCCTCTCGTTGTTTGCTCGCAGTCTGCTAGCCGACCTCCTGTGTTTGACAGAACTGTGAGTACAGGTGTTGTACAATGTGTCTTTCCAGCCGCTGGATCATACAACCCAACCCCCAAGATGAGAGACTTGTTGACATGACAGATGCCAGACAAGATGATGACAAGAAGCTAAAATGTTGACATCTGAAGACAGCATCTGTTGCCTTCTGCACTTCTGCACTTCCAAATCTCTGTCAAACAACACATGTCTCCGCTGGCGTGTACGCACACCCATACGCAGCGTTAGGATTTCTATGTACCTGTCACATATCACTCGCACTGGAATATAACGTGAACCCAAGAATTGTAATTGCCTTAATATGTTTGTTTGAGGTCGAGACAGCTCTTGTAACTCTACAATACATAATTATGTAATAATATATAAAAACAATGTCACATGCTACTCATCCAGAATTGTATGTACCGTATGTATGTTTTTATATGTGAACTGAAGCCACAAAGACTTGGATGCAAAAATGAATGACGGAGACCTTTCAGACAAGGAGAGAGGTCTTGCATAGACCACAGGATAGAAGAGGATTGATTTTAACAAAGACAGTGTAACTAACTGGCTCATTACCCACAAAGTCAAACTCAAGAAAGTTGTTAATATGAGAAGAATATGACCTTGTTTCACTGTTTTTATCACGACTTTGTTCTCATGCAGTACTGTTAAAATAGAATGGTAATATTTTGTAACTCGAATGTCATCTGAATGTTAATGCGTACATTCTCACATCTTTTTTTATTTGAACACTTTTTAAAAGAGTCTTGAGGTTCACTCCTTGACTTTTCCATCTATCATTCACTCTTCTGTCTCTTCTCTGATCTACTGTAGCCCGAGTCCTTGTCTTCTGTCCCTTGTTCCTGCCACCTGTCCCTGGATCCAAACCTTCTTCTCCTTTTAACCTTCCAGGCATCTCCCCAGTAAGTCCTCTGTCTTTTGATTTCACTGGCAATAGTATACTCTGGGACTATGGGCCAGCAAAAAAAAACTGCTCTTATTTTGTGGTGATGTCAAAGAAAGTGTGATCCAACAGGGGAAACAATGAAAATAAAGAGAAGTGCCGGAGGTGTAGAGTTGCCTGGCAACAGCTTCCCATCCTTGTGTGAGTTGGCCTTCATCAGATTGCAGGATAGACATTTAGAAACACTCCAGCATCACAGTCTGTTTGCACTCAACGGGGACAAGAGGAAAAGAGTTATTTATTTATTTTGCACAATTCAAACAACAAAAATTTAAAATAATCAAACATAACAGAAATAAATTAATATCACAGTGCAGGAAGAGACAGAAAGCCAACTTGGCTTATTTGAAGCCTCCACCTATATAATATTAAAATTTTACAAAATTACAAAGAAAAAATAAAATACGCATAAGACATTACATTACAACGAAAGAAAGAAAGAAAAGAAAAAATAATAATAAAGTAATTGTGTCGAGTGTGAGTGAGCGTGTGTGTGTGCGTGTGTAATATAACAGCTAAAACAAGAAAGACATGAAAACTAATACATAAACAAACTGTTACAAAACAGCAATTCGATGTTCTTTTAGGCGTCTTTTAAAACATTTTACAGAGGGACATTCTTTTGTTAGGTGGGAAAAGTCATTCCATAGTTTAGTACCCCTAAATCTTATTGAAAATTGACCTCTGTTAGTCAGTAACTTATGAGGATGAAGATGTGAAGATTGACGAGTTGAGTGAGAGTGAACCTGTGAATTGAATTTAGAGTAGGTCTTGAAATGATCAGGAATATTCCCTTCACCTGAAAGTATCTTAAAAATGAAAACACAAGTTTGTGAAATATTTATGTCATAAATGGTAAGATTCTGCAATTTCTGAAATAGAGGAGCAGAAGAGAAGTGTGACTCTGATCGGGTTGCGATCCTAGCAAAACGTTTCTGGAGGACCAACATTTTTTGTAGGAAAAGTACTTGCCCAAACTATATTACAATATGAAAGATAGGGATAAATGATACTGTAATAAAGAAAGAGACGGAGTAGGTAAAAAGGAACTGCTGAAGAATGGCGTGTTACCATATGGGGTGACGACCTTTGTCAGTTGGGTTTGGGCAAACCGCACGAAACTGGCAATCACCTTTGTGTCTATATTTTCTTGCCAGTTTGTATTTATCTGACTGGACCTCAACCTCTGAGGTCTGGCCATCTCTGGAGTTGGGGGGGGGGGGGCAACAAAACCACTGAACTATCGCGCACTTTCTACTACGTCAGTTGCTCAGCCTGTAATGCAACTGGAGGGTGCATCGCATACATCGCATACATCTAACATGCACATGAGCGTCAGTGTTAGATGCCGAGGAGCACTGACCGAGTTGCAAAAATACGGTCAGGGCGAGCGTTTTTTCAAACAAGGGACACTCCGCTTAGCCTGTTTGCTGACTAGCGGTTTAGGACAGCTTCATTGCAAAAAACTGAAACAATCGGATGTTTGCTTCTGCGCATCGCGTTTAGTTAAGAAGAGGCTCAACATGGAAGTTAGTAGGGAACCAACATGTTTTATTTACTATCCCTACTTGCCCGCACTCTCAGGTCAAACGCTCTAGGTCTTCTGTCAGTCCCACGCACACGATTTAAGACCCGTGGTGACCGAGCCTTTGAGGCAGTGGCCCCGAGGCTCTGGAATGCTCTGCCTGCAACTCTACGCCTCGCAGATACTGTGAATACTTTTAAGAACCAGCTCAAAACCCACCTTTTTAGGCTGGCGTTTGAGTACAAACCCATGTCCTAGACCTGCTCTTGAAATATGTTTAAATTTTTATTATCTTATTTTTATTTTTTATTTTATTTTATTCTGTGTATGTAATTTATTGACCCTAGGGTCACATTGTGGTTTTTTATGTTTTTTAAATTTCTGCTGTTAAGCACTTTGTGATGTCATGTCTGTGAAAAGCGCTCTATCAATACATTTCATTTCATTTCGTTGTATTTGGAGAGGTGAATATTCTTATTGTGGAATTTCAGTTTCCTATTGAGGTTAGGCGAGCTGAGCAGCCAAATAAGTGACTTCAATAATACGGCAAAAGAGAAGAGCACTGTTCCTTTTGGACTCTTGGACAAGAGAGTTGAAAAGTTCAACGATGGCCTCGAGAATTTGGCATGTCTCCGCATAGATTACATCAAACCGGATAGCAGAATGTCTGTCCGTTTCCAAGGCAACTGTATTTTTGTGTCTTTGCTCTCATTCTTATCCGTCAATTCTCTCAGTAACACTCTGTAGATTTCTCTTTGTAGATTTCCATATATTGTGTAAATACAGCTGCATAGTGTTTTTCAACATCTCAGGCTTTACCATTGTCAAGGATCAGGATATTCAGGACAGTCAGAAACTATTTTAGAATATAACGTTTGTTGACTCATGCTTTTCTCAACATTTCCAAGGGTTGAAGTTTCAATAAATGTATATTTTAAATGATGTAATGTCTTCTTGGATGACAGCTAAACGAAGTAGCTGCTAATCAACACAAACTTGTGGAAGTATTGTTTAACTCGTGCAGTTATTTCTGAAATAACTACTGTTACGTGTTATTTCTAATCATCTTTATTTTTCTCATGTTCTGTTCTTCATGGGAACCGAGGGCTCCAACTGCCTTTTTGATAATGTGTCCTCTTGCACTGCATGATGTCATGTTCCTAGAGTCCATCCTAAAGTCCAGCCGATGCACTTCTCCCCCCTCCAGCTCATTCTGTGGCGCAGTTATAATCACCCACAGCTAATTAAGGAGCTTATGATATTTCCGTTGGCTTTCCTGCAGTGTGACTTGTGCAGCTGTATCCAAATGCTGTTGATATTGATTGTGGCTGCTGGTGTTTGTTTCTTATTTGTCCTGCACAACGGCCCCTCAGGCATTGAGGGCTATGATGTGTCATAAAGATGAAGGCTGGGGTTGACATTGTGTGGATTTCGTGTGCGTGTGTGTGTGTGTGTGTGTGCTTAAGCTTGAGGGTTTGATAGCTCTTCAGAGTGACTCACTACCCTTTTTTGACTGTTAAGTCCTATGTTGTTTGATTGTAGATATGCATTATGCAGAGCCTATTTGCAGCGGATTCTTCTCTACTGCGCTGCTTCTAACATTTACAAAATGGATACGTCATCAATGTGTCTTTAGTGGTTCCCTTCAATTCCACTTGACATGCATTGGAAAAGAGCGGGGCATGAAAACTGTGATGCTCATCATGCTAATGAGGAGGATTCTTATTCCCCCCCCCCCCCCCTCAGGCAGTGGAGGCAGACAAGAGTGGGTGTGGGCGCAAGTGTGTTTCACTTTTGACCGTGTGATTTGTGTACAAGGCTGTTTGTGTGCGTGCACATGATACAGCAGAAGAGAGAAACCTCACCTTTGAAAAATGATTCTATTTAGTTGCTTTGACATCTTTACTCTGTTTCCACTTTATTAGATGCTCATCCTTATTTATGAAAATAGCTTGCTCCTCCAGCCACTGAGTCATATGAACAAAGAAGGTGAACAAAGCATGCAGGCTGGGTTAAGAGACATGAGTGTGTGTTTAAAGGTCAGGGACAGATGTGTTCATGGGTTATAGAAACATACGCAGCTCGCAAGCTCCTAATCATCTGTGCTCCTTATTCCCCTTCCTCCCTAAGCACACCCCCTCTCTCCCACCCCCTCTCCTCATCCTCTCTTCTCTCCTCCGGTCCCCCTCCTCCCTCTCTTAGGAGCAGCCAGTGGTATGCTCCACTCGTCTTCGCTCCTCTCTCTCTCTCTCTCCACTGTCAGCCTCAGCAGTCTCCACAGCGGAGCTAGACACTGGTGCAGCGCCGATCCATACATACGTGCACGTGTGTGCGTGTTTCGCGGGTGCCAGGTTCTTGAGAGCGCTCGTCGTTGGAGTGTGCGAGCTGAGAATGTGCGCGTGAGCCTTTTCTGGAGCATCTTTTGTATGGAGAAGCATGTGTGACGCGTGAGCGACAGCGTGAGGATGTGCGGTGCGACGGTGTTGTTGTGATCAGTGGGGTTTTCGGTGTGCTATCGTCGTGCTGTCTGCCTCCCTCTCCCTCCCATTTGGTCATCTCGTGAGGGCACAAAGCATCCTGCTGGGATGTCCACCTTGCCTGGCGCAACAGACGGGAGCCAAAGGAACTCTTGTAAGTGACTTTTTTCTTGTCTTTTGTCATTGGGAGTGATGATCTGCGTGTGATTCGGTGTGCCAGATTTCTTCGTGGCAAAGGGTTTGTTTGAAACCAACCTTGTACATTCGAATAGAGGGTCTTTATTTTGAAAGGAAACCTGGCCAAATCAGAAGGAGGACAAGGCAACGTGACAACAAATACATTTTTTTTTTATTGTTAATATGTTACAAGTGAAACAAGGACTTGCACTTTATATTGGCTGGAGGAATGTGAAGTGTGCGACAGCAGAAACATAGCGAGTGGGAGTGAAGATGCCAAGAGTTTGCTTGTGTAACACAGTATGCATCAGGGAATATCTACAGTGGTCAAAGTAAAGGAGGGACAACACATGCACGTGTGTGCATATTTGTACATGTTTACATTTTGGAAACAGAGCTTGGGGTGGTGTGTAATGTGGGAGTGTGTCGGAGCATGCGTGACTGTGTTTACATATTCCATGGAGCGCCTCCAGCTGGCGATCTATTGGAGAGGAGCTGTGCATCGATCGACTACCAGGCCAGTTGTATTTTTTCCGCTGACTGGAGAAAAGCAGATGACCTGCTGATGTTATTCACTGCGTAGTGAACCATAACCACAAAAAAAACAGAGAAAATTGTATTATTATTATTATTGAACTATTATTTGTTGAATAATAACTGAAATGCTGTACTGGCTGCCTTTTGTCAGTGTGAGCACGTATCTACGTAATGTGTGCAGAGCCTGTGTCTACAGCAGTAACTTTGCAGGGCAGTGACGGGATTACGGTAAAGGAGTAATGTTATAGTGTGGAGTGTATCAGTTATTCAGTGGGTGAAAGTGTGTGGGACTGTGGGACTGCTCTGCAGTTTTAATGTTTGACTTCATTCTGCCCTCGAGCAACGTGCACACACACACACACAACCAAAGGATCGTGCTGTAAGTGGGTGATTGATAAAATGATGTGACTCATCTGAGAGCTCAGAGGGAACGTACACACAAAGAAATCTCACTCTCTCACACACACACACACACACACACACACACACACACACACACACACACTGCCTTGACTGAGGCACAGATCACATCTGGGAACATGGGTCTCCTTTTATTGCTTTCATCATTATTGCACCATCCCCCCTCTTCTCGCTTTCGTTCCCCTTCTCCCCTCTTGTTATTTTCAGGATGTTATTTACTGCCCAACCTTGCATATAACTCACGTGGACACCTTTTGTGTGTCTGGGGTGACGAGTTAACGATCACACGCTGACTCACCCACCCACAGTAGCAACCTATTGTGGTTGTGTTTATGAATGTGGGCTTTTTGAAAATAATTACATCATTGCGAGTTCAATTATTTGAATAAAACGCGAGTTTATTGTTGTATAACATGCGTTTGGCTTTCACATTGTTCAGCTGCAGTTCTTGGCTGCGCTTGACCAGTTCGGTACTTGTCAAGACACATCTGTCACATTACCATCTTATATTTCTCCGGTGCTTTCAAGCAGAAATATCAAGTGGCCGCAGGCTACGATCACCGGTTTACCAACCGACGTGTTGCATAATGCAGCATCTGAGGAAAGAAGTCAATGGTCTCAGCTGAACAACAGCTTTTCGGAAAATAACTGAACAAATGAAAGGATGGATTTAATCAAACAGAAGAACATTTGTTTGTCGTATTTCCATTTCATGAGTTGCGATTAGTACTTTGGTGTGGATTTCAAAGGAACATGCCCAAACAATGCCAGATCAGCAAGAATAATTTATGATATAAACTCATTAAAACATCAAATAAAAGGCTTACAGGGCTCATTTTGCTGATTACAAATTGCAACAAATAATTGTAATTATATTACATGATGCCACACCGATTGACACAAAAACAGAGCACAGCTACGGACTATTTAAAGCGCTTTCACTCAGTAGACAGTAATATTTTTAGATAAGACAATCAGCAGCACTTTTTAATCTCTGCTCCTGCAGCTGGACTCAGTGTGGTATTATCACAGAGTAATGCCGGGGTAGAGCTCTCTCTCGCTGTTAGTTTGTGTCCTCTGTAAAGGAGCAACAGCAGGCGCCTGCCACTGAGATGGATGTGCTGTGTCAGCACTTCTGCCAAATGATGGCTTGCTTCACCTCTCCTCTCCTCTCTGCTCTTCTCCTTGTCTCCTCCCCCATCCCCCTTTCTGTCCCCAGCTTTTTTCTCTTTTTGTGCCTCGTTGCTGTACACAGCTGCTCTCTTCTCTGCTGGTGTCTCATCTGTTCCTTAATCTCCTCTCCTCTGTATTCTACAGCACTCCTCATCTCTCCTCCTCCTCCTCTTCCTTCCCCTTGCTCTCCTCCTGTCTGGTTTATCTGGGCTCACATGAAACTTTAATTGCATGTAAATCGAAGCACTGCAGATGTGATGAGTCTTTTGTGCTGCTTTAATGAGTGGGGTCTGGACTATTGAAATATGGTTCAGTAGCTGCTTCCTAAACTGTCTCTGATGGCTTAAGCCACGGGCAAACTCAACTTTTAATGCTCAAAGAAGAAGCACCTTTCTTTTCAAAGTTTTCAGGGCTAAATCAAAAAACACATCTTGCTGAGAGGATCTTGAAAAAAACAACTGAAAATGCTTATTCTTAAAGGTTCATTCATTTGCCTTGCAGTTCCTCTCATGGCTTTGAATATGTAGGAATAGTCAGCTCTATTCATGAAACAATATTTAATGGGTTTTAAAAGTGTTCATTGCGATATCAACATGTAATACAGATGTATGCAGGTTAATGACAAGATATTTGTGGATGACATTTTAAATTGGTAACTGGCAGTCTACTCATTCTGATAAGAAATTGGTGATTGAGTAATGGAGCAGTTTCCGAGATGTGACACACCCTCTGTTGCTGAAAAGTTGACTGTAAGTGTCATAGTTGCTGCCAAGTGACAATGTTTGAATCCTGTGTTGACTTTTTATCCATTGTCTCCTGTGACTGAGAGATGTGTGTGTGTGTGTGTGTGTGTGTGTGCATACTCGTATGCTTTCTTCTGTGCATGCACTCATTTCTCCATGCATACATAACCAAAATGCAGTTAGCGTGCTAATTAGCCTATTCAAACATCGCTCACACCGCATGTAAGCTCACAGACGCTGTACACAGGCAGACACATCTTAATTTGTCTGTTCATTTCCACGGAGGTCACGCTTCCTTTGAAGCCACCAACGGAGGGTTAAAAGACTGGGATTCATGGCATTAATTGTCTTTAAAGGTGGATTTTCTTCCAGAGACGAAAGACTCTGTGCTGGCAAAGGATAAAGTCAAGGACAGAGCACAGCTTGATGTTCCCGAGACATAATAATTACATTTTAGCTCCACGTGTTTCATTATTTTTGTCGCGCGTGACATGAAATTGTAATTCAATCTGTGTCGATATTTCTGTTCCATGTGGAAATCTTCGTATAGCTGATGCATAACTGATGCACGCGTGCAGTTGCATACATGTTGAGACTTGTTTCATGCACATGGCCACAAATATTGTGAAGGGTAGTTGCAAACACAGAATACACACACGTATATATACTACAACTACACTACAAAACTACATTTCTTTCGTGCAGTGATTGGATTAAAATATTTATTATAATAGTCCATTTATCCATCCATTTAGTTTTACCCACTTATCCTCCAGGGTTGCAGGAACACCTGCCATTAATCAGGTGAGGAGGTGGTTGGGTGGAAAAAGAAAAGAAGAGAGAAAAGTAAAGGTGGGCACAAAAATTAGGAGACGAGACGAACAATGAACAAGTGAAAAAAGACAGCAGAGGAAGAAGAGAGCAGTGCAGAGAAAGCGAAGATAGGAGGTGGAGGATGAAGGGGAGTGGGTGAAGAAACCGAGAATGAGAGAGAATATTGGTAAAGAGGAGGAATTAAAAAGACTGAGCCAAACCAAAAAGCACATTACAGATAATGAAAATGAATAATGAAAAATACGGAGGAGAATAAGACAGGCGTCCACACTATCTGGGAGTTTGCTAATTGGTGGCGGTTGATACAGTTGCACAGAGTTCACACAATTCCAGTCAGTGGAAACTGGAAAAACTAGGACCTTGTCACATACAATAAGTGCTGCAACACATTGTTCGGGGTTTTGATTCCATGCGTTCAGCGAGGTTTCAGTGCAGATTAACAGATTTAATTTAGTGGGATTATCAGTACGACAACCTTACTAAATAACAATATTTGAACAATATTGGTGCTATATTTCACATCTAGTATCATGTACCAGACATGGAGACAGGGATGCAGTTGAATAGAGTCTGAAGACAGATAGGTGACCTGTACACAGCATATGGATGATATCATCTTAACCTATAAAGGGAGACGTTACATGTATTTGAAGAGACAGTTCGCGAAACCCCTCCTCCGAACAGTTCATCGCCCAATCATAGCGTGGCAACCATACAGGTCCTACAGGTCTGTGAATATATATACTGTTAGCACTGGGGAGGATGCTGATTTATTTTATCTGTTAACTTTAGCCTCGCTGTTTTTGTAAGATACCATGTATGGAGCCATTAGGTAGATATTTATGGCACCTATTTCAGGGATTTTGTATTCATATGAGTCGGCAGGAAACATTAAAAAGTCAATCAGAGACGGTGTTTTCTTAGCTTAATTAGCTCACTAGCTGCAGTCGATAAAACCTGCCAACACTTTCAGCGGGAAACTGATTGTTGTGGCTCATTTTGTCCACCGTTGTCTGAAATCAAGCATCCATTGTTTGAAAAGTTATAAAGAATCACGAGTGGTAAATCTGCCTCCCACTGCCATTGTAAACTGCATATGTGCGAGAACAAAAAGCCAAACAGACAAAAGCAACAGTGAAGAGGGTCTTTTTCCTGATTATCCTAATCAGAATAAGGTCATAACCAGGGTTCCTGCTCAGTCATCATTAGAATCATTGATGCATCCGAACACCTGAGTGAGATTTATTCCATCATCCAGCCATACATACATCAGTTAATACCACCATAATGGTGACGAACCAGCCAGTATCACAGCTACAATTAAGCTCCCACTTCTCATCATGCTGCGAAATGATGCTGTGCGGCATGACAGGAGAATAATGAAAAGACGGATCCACCAGGAGCACAATGACTGTAATTAAAGGGACAACAGTGACTGGTATGTAATTTCATACACAGAGTTGTGGCAGTTGTTTTGTGTTAAGGGTGTGCTCTGGTTACTTCAGTGGTGAAGTAAGAGTGAGGGGGATGAGTCTGAATTTAAGTCTGTCAGATGATTTCAGACCACCCCCTCAAATGTGCCTGGGGATGACGTAAAACTGGAGGACCAAGATGACAGACAGTCTTAAATTATACCGCACACAAAGACAGACAATAACACACTCACAAATGCATGTACACATTCAAACACACACAGTTGAACAAAGACCACCACGCATTCTCATATATCTATCGATCGTAAAGCATCATCTTTTTTGAAAAAGACGCCGATATAATCAGTGTTTTTGTATTTACAGACCCAGACAGATAAGGAGTCTGTTAGAGAGTGTATACTGGCGGGTCCTGTGAGTTTAACTTTTTTTGTTTGCATGCGTACAGTTCTTCTGTTAGCTTCATGCTCAAGCAAGTCTGTGCATGCCTGTCTGTCTGTATTTCTGCAGTATAAAGGGAGCTTTTCTTGCTTTGTCGGCATGCTGAGGCCATCAGTACTTCTGCGCCTGCTGCTCGGGCTCCTTTAACATTTCCAAGGCTTTCTTCTGCCTGTTCTCTCCCTCCGTCCTCCAGCCCCCCCCCCCCCCCGCCTGCAGCCTTATGTAAGGGCATATCACTCGAGTTATAGAGAGAGATAAACCCCTCAAGGACTACTCATTTGGACTCTCCCTTCCTATTCGTCTCTGTGACTATGTACCTTACTCTGCAGAAAAGAAAGTGTTATATCATGTCACGTATGTACATAAAGATATCAGTCGAAGTACCTGGTCTTGGTTTTGTTGTATATTTGCAGATTTGTAAGTGGTGTGTGAACGTGTGTGTGTGTGTCAGTGCGAAAAAAACAAACCCAAAAGGAAAGAGCAAAAGAGGTTGCTTTGGGGGAGGGAAGACGTTCCCGCTGTGTACCAGGTGACTGCGTGTGGCCCAAATAGAAGTCAGATACAACAAAAACAACAGATGGATTTACAATACAGCATCATCGCTGGGCTACGAATCAAGGGTTTCATCCCAAGGTGTGAGGCTTTTTGCTAAAAAACCTCCCTACTCGCCTTGAGGGAAAAAAACACGTCCACTACTTCATATTAACTGTTAAATTAGACATATATATTGTATAAAAAGTATGTACAGTATGTGAAGGATATCTTGAATACTGCCTCCGAGGTTTTAACTGCAAAAATGTGCAGTAAAAAACAAAATGCTTGTGATTTAGTCACATGGAGCCACAAGGGCATAGGTATAAATACTGCATATATTTAGACAGGAGTACTGTACCATGTGATCAGGATGCAGTAGTTGAACTCTAACACCCCAGAACATAGAGTGATATGTATGGCCGAGGGCATTAGAGAAGGACACATGGTGAAATAATACAGGGAAGATTAGATAATATGAAAGAAAGGAGTACAGGGTGTGTGTGTGTGTGTGTGTGTGTGTGTGTGTGTGTGTGTGTGTGTGTGTGTGTGTGTGTGTGTGTGTGTGTGTGTGTGTGTGTGTGTGTGTGTGTGTGTGTGTGTGTGCATGCGTGCTCCTGTGTGATGTTGTCTCATCTCTGTGCGAATGCTCTTTGCAACATTCTCTCCCCTGGCCAAGATCAGGGCTTTCTCACAATTCACGCTGGGGCTAACGAGAGGGCACGCTTTGACTGCAGATAAATGAGGGGCGGAAAGAGAGAGAGGGAAAAAAAGCAGCGAAAGAGGGATGAGGAGAATATGTGAGGAATACGCAGTGACAGAGAAGAGTAGTGGAGCTTGGCAAAACAAAGGGATGCTGCTGATCGAGCTTTTGATATCTCTGTCAGGGTCTAACAAAAACTCCCTTGAAATATTTAGTGGAAGATTTCAGTGCAGATGAGAAGAACAAGCGCTGTGCCCGATAGTTCACCCACAAGTGATGAGCCGACAGAGGAAGAATCACCTTGGCATTACGACTCCTTTTTAATTTCACGTCATTACCAAGGCACCTTCATATCAATAACTGGAAAAGTACAGTAGAACTATTTCAAGATGACAATCCTTCGGGCGGAGCGAGGAATGATTTGCGTAAGAACATCCTTTCACTTTTTGCTTGCATGGCCTGTTTGCAGTGACTGAAATGCCATTAAAATATAAATTGCAGTTAAGTGCACAAGAGGCGCATCTTAGTGTTCTCTGCGGTGTAGAGACTAGAGTATAGTGCTTAACCATGACAACCTCAGGTTGGAGAGGAACAGAACCTGACTTGAATCCTCCACAGCATGTTGTAATTGATCATGGCAACATTTGTTCTTTTGCTTTTCCATCAATGTGATCAACTCACATTTCTAAACGATTTAATATCGCGGCTTTATCAAGGTCATGAACTACATGGAGGAATAAATAGAATATGAGTTGTACCACTTTGCTGCGGCCTCACTTACACACACACACACACACACACACACACTGACCCATAATATCTCAGTCCCTCGCTTCCATTTACCCGTTCACCACAGGATGACAGGAGGCCGGCTCTTGGGGAAGTGAAGGATTCACATGTATAGATAGATTCACACAATAGGTTCCATTATTCCCACCTGGCTGCCTCTTAACCAGTACACACACATTCCAAACAGCCCCTGCAGCTGGAAGCTTCTCTATTGTTGCCGAGCCGTGCACGTAGGAAATCAGGTCGCTAAATACAGGCGACGGTTTCGGGATGGCACGGTTCCAGGAAGGAGACAAAATCGGATATTTCTCCCGTGAGAGCAGAGCAGACACGAAGATGCCTCGACTCTGCGCATCACAATTCTCTACATTCAACTCATTGTCACACACGTATCACTGTGTGCTTCATGAGCTGGTTTACTGGCCTTCATTAAGCC
>NC_136650.1:11729015-11814015 GCF_949748355.1 Melanostigma gelatinosum | reverse complement strand
GCAGACATGGCCGCCCCACATCCCAGAGCGAAGAGATGCTCGCTGTGTGCCTCTGCAGCATCAAGACGGTTTTATATCTCACATCATTTGAAATCAGAAGACAGTTTCCCTTTGCTCCACTTTTGAAATCAGATCAAAAATAATGAATACACCTTGAAACCCGGGATGCAGTCATCAGAATGTCTCATATTATGTAGCCATGGGTGTGTGTGCGGTTGGAAGCATACAGTGTTTGTTGTACATCTTTGTTGGAGCACTTGCAACATTTACACGAGTGAATTTGGTTTTTAACAGGTGAGATATTTAGTCGTTTACAACTCAGGTCATGACTTTGTTTTTTCCTCTCCTAAGATATTTTCCACCCAATTAGGCTCAAACAGTTGATACTGCTGGTGCTTTGATTACTTTAGAAGCCGAAATGCTCTGTTTGCTGCCTGGGTTTTATCAAATTCCGCTCTAA
Source organism: Melanostigma gelatinosum (assembly GCF_949748355.1). Taxonomy (NCBI): domain Eukaryota; kingdom Metazoa; phylum Chordata; class Actinopteri; order Perciformes; family Zoarcidae; genus Melanostigma; species Melanostigma gelatinosum. The sequence goes on along the minus strand of NC_136650.1, from coordinate 11,813,555 downwards.
GCTCTTTAGATGATACAGACTGAGGCTGCATTTCAATTAAATTCCCCACAGAATCTCCCTGGTATTCAAGCATCAGCAGCATTAGAGCTGAGGAGAGGCCAGGGCAATATGGACAACCACAAATGTTTTATTGCTGGGCTAATAAATGAGAGTCTGATAAGATCTTTAGATTTTGGGGAATGATTCAAGTTATTCACCACTGGTTCATAATATAAGTGCTCAATCAGAGAACATAATAGAATCCCACAAAGTTTTAAGTTGTATAAAACACATTCCGAACACATTTTCCTTCACCCCTCTCACATCTAAATGGTACAGTCCTAATCCTACCGTACAGCCTTCTACTGAATGATTGTGCTGCTACCTGACACCTCTGATTTGCTGCTAGGCCTTGTCATGACCCATCACATCTATCTTTTATTGTGTGTGTGTGTGTGTGTGTGTGTGTGTGTGTGTGTGTGTGTGTGTTTCTGCACACATTTCAGTCTGTCTAAACTCTTTATTTATTTCTGTCCTGTTGTTTTTCTGTGACGAATTGACGGACAGTACTCCCGGTGAATGACAGTGGCAGCTCGTTGTTTTGACTCATTCGTGTATTGTGTTCAATCACAAAGAATAAATCACGTCATTCAGGGTCGTGTAATGGGCTGTTCCATTTTGTCTGGGGTCTCTGAAGCTGTGTGGTATCTTTCAACACGTAATACGTCAGATAGATGTTCTGTCCTCTGGTGGTGTTCAGACTGTGAATGACTGAGCAGAGAGAAGCCCTTCCACTCAGCGTTGCGGTTGCCTGGTTACATGTGTAGTTTTAATGTGCGTAACTAGATGTTGGTTACTAACAGAGAACGAGAGCGGACCTTTGATGTATGCATTCATGAATCATGTGGACCGAGCAAATATTTAGCAGGCTCCTGACTGTCGCCCACACCTTTATCTTCAAAACACAGCTTCAGGCACCAAGAGAGTTGGTGTTGGAAGTGTAACTAAACACGGCCACGCACCCTTTCCAGCATAACTCATGATTCCAGTCAGATGCATGACTCAGGAATATTTTATGATCTGTCATTTAGATCAGCAGCAGGAACGGTGGGTCTGGATTCTCCGTGTCACTGCAGCGTTCTCAGTATGTTTTATTGTATTCATTTCCTCTCAACAAGGCCCCTTCATTAAGACGCCCATCATTGACTGCCGCATCACTGCAAACACTCATTTGATTACAAACCAGCAAAAACTAGTTCCTGGCGTGCTTGCCAGCTGTGAACGCTTGGCGAATAATGTAGCAATTGCGTTCGTGCGCCACTACAGTGCCACATTAGTCGGCGGAAAGTGTTTGAAACTAATGTTTGTCATGTCTGTCCTGGAGACTTGTATTCTAGTCGAGGGGAGGAGATAACTGTCGTAGTAAGCTATTCTAGGGAATTTATTTAACACTCACAGCCGACTAGTTTGCATACAACACCTCTAAGGCATGTGTGTGTATATACATATACAAAAAATCTATATGATTAAACATTATTTTTTTGATGACAATGTTGGGATAATGGATAAATAGAAATCACAAGGAAATCAATAGCCGTCTGTTCGTAGACCACTCTGAGACCGCAGTATTTAAGATAAGATTGCTGTTGAAAACGCAACAGTAAGAGTTGCAGAGTAAGAGTAAATGGTGTTGTGTCACAGCAGCCACACATGCTGTATTCTCAATAATATTCTACCAGTTTTCCCTAAATGATAATACGATGGCAGCAGTCATATTCTTACCTTGGTCTCCATGTTACCTTCAGTTACCAGAAATGGCTCATTTAATTCACAGATGCTTTCAGTCTGAACGTGAATTTTTACGAGAAAAAGGTTGTGTAGCTTTCTTGTTTCCCCGTAAATCCCAACAAAGTAAAGCCTGCAGCTCGTGTGGGACATTTTTGTTCAATATTGCAGAATGTCACTGTATAGGTTTTGCATTTGAAAATGTCACCATACCCAACAAAGAGAGAAAGAATTGTAGCTGCAGTTTCAATCTTGGATGCCCAAGGCAAGAGTTCTGAAGAAAAGCAAGCGATACTGCAAAGTATAGCAATAACACTGCTGGAAGGCTGTCGGAGGCTTGAAAGTTAGATTTAATATGTGCCAGCGATGTGCGAGTGCCTCAACTCAGCTGACAGAAACCTCATGAAGCTGCCACTGCTGTTCAACAGACAGAGTGACAGCAGACAGGTGTTATCGGCAGGAAAGAAGCGATAGACCGTGAGACAAGGACAGTGAAAACTGCTGCCTGTATGTGGGGGCAGTTTGAGCTGTGAATGTGTGCTGTGTGTGTGTGTGTGTGTGTGTGTGTGTGTGTGTGTTAGTGAGCCACAGAGCGTGAGGATGATCGATTTGATGATGAGTGTGAAGGCATTGCAAGGCCAGCAGGGTGTGTGTGTGTGTGTGTTTGAGTAGCTTCATGCACATTTCCTTTCTTTTGTATTTTATGTTTTTAGTGTATTGTTTTCATATATGATGATTCTAATGTAAAGTGTCTTTGAGTGTCATGAAAAGCGCTATATAAATAAAATGTATTATTGTTACATCTGCCAGTCATTACAAACTAGTCCCCGGGAAAACAGAACAATGCCTGGATGGTTTATGCCACAGATTACACTGTCAAGTCACACTTTAACCACAATAACGACTCACTCCTTCTCTCTTGTTGTGTGTCAATTCCCCTTGTCACCTGTGCATGCTTACGTATGTTTAATTTGCACACAGAAAGTTCATCCAGTCCCTCTGAAGGAAAAAAACCCAGTGTCTGTATCGTGCACATTTTGTCACTTTACATGCAAGCACTTTTGAAGTGTGTGTGTGTTATATACAGCACTGTTGGCTGCCTTTGGCGGAAACCTGAGCACTTGAGAGATATAGCGAGGCGGACAGAATCTAAAAATGCCGCGGCTGAGTGAGCAGGGCTGAAGAAGAAGAAGAAGAAGAAGAAGAAGAAGAAGCAGTGGCTGTCTCCACTGTCAGGCCTGCCTCTTGGTCTTCAGGCTGTGCCCTGCTGTCTCAGAGTGAAATATTAGGCCTTTAGAAGCAAACGGAAACAAATCCATCTGAGACCAGACAGCTAATTTAAAGTGACGGGTAGAAGAAGGGAGATTTTATATCAGATATTGAACGTTTGATCCTGTTTGTGTGATGTAATGAAACGGCTTACCAGATTGTGGATGGATTGTTCGCACGTTAAGTGTTTAAAGTGTGACTTCAAGATCACGTCCTGTGGCCGTGTCCCTTTCCCCTTTGTCATCAATTTCTCAAAGAATGACACGTGCATGAAAACATTTACCCCCCCTTACACATCCTGCGTCTCACCGCCCATCCCTCTTTTTCTCTCTGTGTCTTTCTAGCCCACATACACAAACAACCTCAGAGGACCATTACATGTCACTGTCTGCACACAGAAGCTGGCTCTAGTGCCGGGCCTGTGGCTGCCATGAAAGACAAACTGACACTTTCATCCGGCCGTCCATCCCTTTGTTTGTCCACCAAGGCTTCAAACGTAACCTTCTCTCCATTGGCACAGCTCCCTCAGCACCTGATATGTGAAGTACACTACAAAGTGTAAATGACTGAGGACCGGCTCAGCGGTGGCTTGAATTGGCTGTTAATGACTCCCTGAGAGATATATTTCCATTTGAAAAATTGCTTGTTATTTACGGTCACTGAAATGGAGCCTGTCAGTGTTCTAAATCAAAATCCTTTATAGCTAAGACATTTTACTCAACAAAATTCTGAAAGAGCTCTAATTAAGATTAGCGCTTCAGAAATCCTGCTGAAAAAGTGTCCTCGGTGAAATAAGATTCGTTCCTGTTTGCAAGTGAGCCCAAATTAGCATTTCCTGTACAGAAGAGAAGCGGTGACCAAGCTTGTATGATGAACGCGTAAACCTAAGATTTGCATCAGCCAAGCTGTGAGAAAATGACTCTATTTAGTCAAATCTAAAGCTTGAGTTGAATCCTAAAGATTTGAATTGCCCTTAATGGTGTGTTTCCTCTCCACTTTTCAGCGGGGGTTCTCGGCTTCTTCTCTCACAATACAATAGCTGCAAATAAAAGGCAAAGCTCGTGAGTTTTGGTCTCTGCGTTTCTGTGTATGGACACACGCTATGAAAGAAAATTCACACAGTTCTGCTTCAGACACAAACTTGCTAACATAAAGCAAATAAAATACACACTGCATGTTTATGATCAGCAGGGAAATGGATTTTTTTCCGCTTGTTTATTATGTCTATATGAATATATCAAAAGCTGCACACACAGGTGCATGCTCGCCCACACGTCCACATAAGCAAGCACACACACACTCACACACACACACTAACACGTGTACACATCCTGACATACCAGCCTATTTCCTGTGGCTTTTGCTTCCTGCATTTGTACAGAACATACCAGCTGTTTTTTCTACCGCACAGAACAGATATCAGTGTAATTACTTATTTCACATCGATCCGTCTGCACAAATAGCCATCTGAACGAGCAGAGCAAGACCATATTGATGTTCTTTTTTTAATTTTTTGTTTCTCCTGGGCTTTCGCGGTGTCGAGGTGAGAAGGAGGGCAGCTTTGTGAGAACGTGGTGTGTATGGCGGTTGTATATGATGAGCTTCTGCTCGATAGAAACAGACCTGTGAGGCGGACATGCGTCGCTGGTTTTGTTTGCCTGGATCATGATTGCGGAAACAGATGCACCAAGAAACACGGCGTGTACAAACTCAGGTAGTACACCGGGAGTTTTATTTCATGTGTTTCTTGTAAAAGATTTTCTGTTAAAAATGTTTTTTAACAGGAAATTCATTGAGACTGTGTGACTGTCATTCACACATGGATTTTTTTCTTTTTCTCTTGAAGAAAAAAAATCCTCTCTGTGCTAATTTCCAAAGAGGTGTTTCAGTTGTTAGACTGTAGCAGCTATTCCACCCGAGTGCAAAAATAGTTTATTTTAGTCTTTGTAATTGAATGAAATTATGTCATTTCGACATCATCTGCTGTGACTAACATGCAATTGCCTTAGCTCCTATGAATCATCACCAGAGGTGCATGTCTGTGTGAGCCCTCATTCACCACTCTACGTTTGAATTATGTCCCATAAGTGTGGAATAGACGGTTTTGTGAGGCTCGCTTGAGCGTTTGTGTTGGTGTAGTGCTTCTACCAATTCTACACCCGATTCAGGGATGTCTGTCTAACTGTATGTGCAGCTCAGCCTGCAAGGACAGAATGTGTTGGGGTTTAATGGCTTGTGCTCCTACACTAAAGAGACTAGTAGGAGAAGACATAGCATAAGAAGAGAAATGTATGGCAGGTGGCTTTATGTTGTAAAGAAGGTTGGAAAGATGTAAAAATAAAGATCCTCATTAAACGTAAAAAATGACATAAACCATCACTCTATGACATGTTTTTATTTTTTTTTATTTGAATAGTAAGGGAAGCATGTGACCTCAGCAACTCTCAAAACTGATTTGATGGACAAAAGGACAGGTTTAGACATGGAGACAGACAGATGGGCTCACACACTCAGTATATAGATGACTAAACGGACAGCTCAGGCTAATAATGGATTGAGAATTTGATTAGTGACGGGGACGAGAAGACAGGATCTAGCTCCATCATTACTGCCGTCTGTCCGAAAACCCTAATTATAGCCCAACACACTGACCCTTTTCTCCCTCACTACCCTCACTGTCCTCTTACTAACCCCACACAATGCTCGACAATCTGAACAAAGCTTCCCTGAGGCCTCTAATCTAATAGAGCAGTCTCTACAAGACACACACACTAGCCGACAGAGCGGGTATAGGACACAGTCTGGAGGGAAGGATGAGGGACTGATGGAGAAAGAAGACATGTAGTCAGATGAAGGAGATAAATTGGACACTGATTGAGGAATAACATCGAGAGAGCGAGAGGGAGAGAGAGAGAGATTATTTTACAAGTCTCCAAGGGCTGTCAATGTGGTGTTCATGATGAGGGAGCTCTGGTGGGACCTTATTGTTCCCTTGTTTGTATATATGTGTGTGTCAGCCTCTTTTATTCCTGTTCTGTGTGAGGGCGATCACACAGTCTCTGATCCAGCAGTGCACTTAACACTCCTGAAGCAGTGTATTGATTTGGGGGGCGGTGTACACAGAGGAACGGTCGTGACTGGTGCAGAGCTGTGTAACACGGGAAAGCTCAACATGACCTGTGATGTAAATGCAAATAGTCATAAGGAGGCAATGTTGAAAATGCATCAGACGACCAGCCATCGACCTCTGTGCATGTGGCACATGTCACTCTGTTTGTTTTTGTTTGTACTGTGGGTAGCTGTCTGCATGCTTTCATGCTTCCATGCCAGACTCATGCAGGAGAGAATAGGTTCAGTGTCAACATGAGGAAGAAGAGCTGGTTGTTGCATTTGTGTACGAGTACAAACGAGTACAAGTCTACCAAAGATAGATTACTTACGATTTCAGTCATCAAATATACTTTAGCTATGACGACCAAATTCTTGCCAGCGTAGGATACAATCACAGTGAAGTTAAAAAAGGTACATGCAGCATTGTTGATTGAGGACAGAATGAACAGAAGTATATTCAATTTGGCTAGGCATCTTTTTAAACTCACCATTCCCTAAATTGGATGTTTGTTGTCTGTATTAACCCAGGATCAAAGAGATGGGACACATCAGACATTTTATATGTAGTGGTGTAGTGGCCTGGCTCTTGCCACAGTTGTTAGCGTCAGCGAGTCATCTTATATAATGCTGCCATCTATCAGAGGGAGACAAGTGAACTAAAGAGACAGCCTTTCTGAGCCTCCAGGCTGCAGCCGTGCCCACACACACACACACACACACACACACACACACACACAAACAGAGAATGTTTCTCTGTCTGCAGGGTCGTGCTCTCTGTCACCCCGTCTCTTAAATATGCCCCTCCCACTTCCGTCCTGTCCACACAGACATCTTTATCTGCCAGGACAGGGCCAAGTGCACTGTTCAGGCCAATCACAGAGTCCTGCGTGGACCAATCAGAATCCAGTAAATACCTTGGACTCTTCTAATTTCTCTACTTTGTGCCTCCTCGTTTTCATCCTTCTTCGTCCTCCTGTCCTCTGACCCGGAAATTCATCTTCATCTTGAAGAATTTCTCAATTCCTAAAATGCATCTCGAGGAGAGAGGAGAGAGGAGAGAGGAGAGAAGAGGTGGAGGAGCTATGAGTGAGGATGCACAGCTGCGGAAGTCTTTTCGACACCTGTGATGTATCAAACAGGCGTGACAAAAGACGGATGATGCAGCTGTGCCGCACGTCATATTCGATTGAGTCACTTTAAAATACTGCTCTGAAGCACGGATGTCTCATTCTGCCTCAGCTCCTTGCATTTTTTCCTTGCCTCCTCTGATCACATCTAAGGTGGGAGGGACTAGGACACAAGGAGAGGAGCTGAGGCAAAGAATCGAGGACTTATAAACTGAGAAGTAAGACGACGGGACGTTCAAAGCTCGGCGCATTTAAGACTATTTTTATATGCTGTCAAAATAATCGGAGAAAATACAAGGCCATTTCAAAAACCCAACAGCCTAACTTCTAATGTATGCCGTTTAGTCAGTGACTCAACGGCAACTGAATGAATTGTAATCTTTAAATCCAAGAGGGAATACAGCAAACGTAGCAGCCATTGTTTTCCTGAGCAGCAGTGATACATACTCATCCTGAACCGCTCTTTAAATGCCACAGCATGACTGAGGATGCAGACAGCAGCAAATGATTCTTGCTTTTACTGAAGTGTGTGCAGCAGAGAGGTTTGCCCGTGTGATACCGTGTGGCCCAACCGTGCAACCGACAGGAGGCAACGTATTGAGTCGCTGAGGGTGAATTGCAGAATGCACTGAGCTCTACATTCTGCTTGAGTAAAGATTGAATTTGGCTGCTTTCTATCTGCCGTAGCACTCACTCAGGTGAAAGGGTACGAGAAATATGTAAGATGTGTCAGTAAAAGTTACGTTTTGACTATTTATACAGTCTTCCCTCATGAATTGATTTTCATGAGATTTATGGGAGAGCAGCTAGACCTTGAGCCAATTAAAATTGACGATATGTTAGTGGTTATTCAGGTTTATATGAGGTATTTGTTATATTTTAGACATGAATCTTGAAGATATGTTTGTAAGAATTGCCATTTTTGCTGGTGCTTTCTATGTTTTTGGAGCAACTAACCCTATCCGCATACTTAAAAAAACATTCATCTCTCTTTTCCCCCAGTGGAGCTCGACGCGGAGCACGCACAGAGGGTCCCTGGGGCAGAACAGGGAGGGGCCCCTGCCCCCCAGGTCAAGCTGAAAGAAAGGCAGAAGTTCTTTGAGGAGGCCTTCCAGCAAGACATGGAGCAGTACTTGTCCACTGGCTACCTGCAGATCGCTGAGAGGAGAGGTGAGGTCAGAGGTTCTTCAGATACCACAGTCCTGCTCTTTGATTATATTTGAACAGCTTGGAAGCTTTTGTTTTGGTCTGAGGCCTGCAAAGGAAAAAAAGAAAATGTTGAGGAGTTCATGTTTGGGTTGTGGTGTCTGTTACTAATTCAAGGGTGAATGCAATGCCATCCAGCGTTCAAATGACTTCATTCCACAGTTCCGATACCATCAGCTGAATCCTTTACACTTCAACTGCAAATCAGGAGATTGAGCCATAACGGCTTTCTGCAGCAAGACTCCACAAACCGAGAGCCTGTCACAAGTAGAGCCATTTCTCTGCATCATGCCATAGCGCCATATCAATGTAGTCTTCTGTAATGGAACCCTTCTGCAGTTTACCCCGTGTATTACTGATGACAACTAGTGCTAAAATACCCAAATGATTAAATGAGGGACTTCATGAGATATGCACCCTGCACTGAAAGATGTTGGACTCTACCAGCCCAGAGTTTCCTCTTCTTTTACTCACCTGTCCTGCTCCCTTAATCCTCTGGAAGCGGCTTATTAGAGAGTGTTGTGGAGCAGTGAGGAAGGAGGAAAGATGAAATGAAAGGAGACTTAAGGAGAGGAGCAGAGAGACTCAAAACTGTTTCTTTTTCAGACCAATGCTGTTTTTTCACAATATCCACAACAAAATCACCAAAGGTTTGAGGTGCAGTGAGTGAAATACTCACAGCTCATAGTCAGAGTCTTGTCATTCGTTCACTGTAAAAAGACAGGGGAGATGCTTACATTTAGGCTTGACGCTTCAAATGATGTAATTCCGAGTACAAAGGCGAGCATGTGGGATGCTCAACAAAAATCCGTGACAGACCAATTCAAATCAACCAGTCATATTTGCGATATGAATACTAATAATTAGTTACAGAGGGGACTTTCATTATAATTCTGTTGAAGTACATCTGGAAAAAAAAGGCTGTGGTTCGAAACTCAATGACACACAAAACACTGCGACTCATTATCTTGCGCAGCTACACATCCCTGCAGCCGGGCGGCGCCACTGAAGAGCAAAGATACAGCTGGGGACATTGAGGAAGAGGGGAGCGAGATAAAAAGAATGAACTGAAAGGAGATCGTCAAGAAGAGGAGAGAAAGGGCTGCGGATGTCACGAGCCACTGAGCTATCAAAAGCCAGTCTCAAGGGTCTTACACACACACACACACACACACATACTCTACGCCATCTCACTGGAGGCGAACACAGTCCTTCCCAACAGGGGAGCCTTTTAGGCGAGGTCACGGTGAGGCTAAAAGAAGAACATGTTGGAGGCAGTCACGTGGAAATGATGTTCTCAAAGCAGTGCTTTCTGGACCAAAACTTTCACAACATAGCCGTAGTGTTGTGTGTGTGTGTGTGTGTGTGTGTGTGTGTGCGGTGCGCATTAGTTTCTTTTTTATTCATGTGCTGGAAAGACGGCTCCATTTAGGCCCGAAAACTGAATCGACATCTCCCGTACCATGTTGTGTTATGAGGCTGAATAGCTGCTATGTGGTGGTAATTCTGTAGCTGACAAGCCAGATATGTAAATGCCTTTGAGAAGCGTCTGCATACTGAGAAGCTATTAGCGAGCATTAGACCCTTGTTCCTTTAAGATGTGTCACAGAAAACACCACTGCTGTCTCCACAGAGAAAGAGAGAGAAGGAGAACATTTCTTTCCATTTTATACACCAATCCAGTAGTGTGTGTGTGTGTGTGCGTGTGTGTGTGTGTGTGTGTTTAAATAAAACACAACATCCATTTGTGTGTGTGTATGCTTTAAAGCCATCTGGGTTTGTGTGTTACTTTATGTACATGAGAATCAGTTTCAATCAGAATCAGAATCACAACCGTTTATTGCCTCGGTATGTGCACGGGTCGTGCATAACGTTTAAAAATCAACAACAATCAACACAGTACAAAAAGTAGAAACGTATTGAAATTTAGAGTAACATATGAAATGAAGTGAAATACAAAATGAAGTGCACAAGCGAACAGATAACAGGACGATAAACAAGTGAGAGGTAAGTGTAATGTAAAAGTGTCGAGTGTATTTAAATAAGAAACCTAGAGGGGATGTGCGGGGGAGAGACCGGGTCAGTGGGGGTCCCGGGCTTTGTTGACGGGAAGAAACTGTTCATGAGGCGTGAGGTCTTGGTCCTGATGGACCGCAGCCTCCTGCCAGCGTGCAAAGTGTGTGTTGCGTACATTTGTGGACAATCAAATGAATGTGTCTCTGTGTCTGTGTGTGTGTGTGTGTGTGTGTGTGATCTTTTGTTGCTATTTGAAGGACGGAGAGACTTTTGGGGCAGTCTCCATGGGAAATAACATTCCCCTTCTTTCTCTCTTTCCTCGCTCTTTATTCTGCTCTCCCTCCCTGTGCCGCCCTCCTCTGCTCTCCTCATTTCCTTGAGGTACGGTAGCCAATGGCATCTTTCTCTCACTGCTGCGCGCCGACCAATCATCGCCCTTCTTCCTCTTGTGCTCGCAACTCTGCCCCCCACCACCACCACCACCCCCCCCTCATCCCCACAGTGCACTGACTGGCCGTTTGTGATGCATGCAGCACATCATGATGGTGAACAGGGGGGTTTGTACCCCTGCAAGGTGGTGAATCCAGGACTGTAGTCGTATTCGCTGGGGGTGGAGGAGGAGTTTCCAATGAGTTTGTTGTATACTGCTGATTAAACCTGATTATGGCTTTGATCTGTTTTTACGTATTGTATTGTTTCCGATTTGGTGCTGGGTTCATTGTATCATGTGGCCAGGTCGATCTTTCATCCCATTGAATGTGAATTTAATTTAAATTTTGTTTTACCCAGCCTTGAAATATACATGCGTGGGTACCATGTTGATTACTTACATGATTATTTACATATGGGCAGATAGAAACATGAATTATTTGGAAGGATGTGAACCTATCCTGGAATAATGTTGCTCGTGGCCTTCATATACAGCTTCCTACATGTAGTGACACCTGGCAATCCATTATTTGTGGTGATCGCTGGACAAAATGTGTAATGTACACAAAGCTTACTCATTTCAAATAACATCCAGCCTGAATGTGCCCATTTGCTTCTGCATTGCAACTTTTAAAAACCTGTCCTCCTGGACTCAGCCCCTTGCCGCTGCCCTGCTTGGTCTTGTGCGGGGCTAATATCTTGCTGTCTCATGTTGTGTCCAGAGCCAATAGGAAGCATGTCGTCCATGGAGGTGAACGTGGACATGCTGGAGCAGATGGATCTGATGGACATGTCTGACCACGAAGCCCTGGATGTGTTTCTGCACTCCGGGGGAGAGGACAACAGCGCTACCTCGCCTGTCGCAGGTTGGTGGCCGCAAACACACACACGCAAAGGACGTGTACCCGAACTAAATTCATTTAAACTTCAATAACTCATACTGCACTGAATTGCTGAAGTGAAATACACTTCTACAGCTAATCCAGCTCAAAGACTTCGATGACGTAGAAATATGTGACTCGGAAGATTGACAGGAAAAGTCTTTCGGCGAAATACACCAACACCATCTGTCCACATCTGCTTGGGAAAATTCAACAACAACAGCTCAGTCTTTGTGGAAAAATAATTGAATGCAAGTAAATCCTTTCAATGTCTGTCGGTGACGAGCAAGTTCAAACAAAACCTATGAAGCAATTCCAACAATTAGAACAGTGCCCAAGATAGAGAATGAATAATTAATAATAAATCATATATATATATTTTTTTTTATCAATCGGAAAAAGGTTTACTTCCCCAATGACTGTAGAAGTATACCACTGCAGAATCACGTATTCACCTAAACCTCTCCCAAAGATGACTGTTTTTAAAAGGTAAATAACTGTATTTTACTTTTAAAACAGAGATTCTTCATCTTTTTTCTCTGTGATTTAGCCGAGACATCACGTCTATGTACAGTCGACCGTTAGACCTCTTTTAATGGCAAAATCGCTATACTAGAAAATAACCTCTGTAGCCCAATTAGCTATAGCATTTAAAATTTAAAATTGAGTAAAAGTTTACATTAAAGCTACTATTTTGGTGTACAGACGTATCTGTTGTCGTTCGACAGCTGTCTAATTGATGACTAGGCTATACCTGCATGGGCTATAGTTTAGCGTCTGCTCCGCTTTCACCAGCAGCCTAAATTTAGCTGTGGTCTATGTTCAGACAGATGTCTTTTAAACCGCAAAATTGATTATTGCGAGGGAAATATCTAAAAGGTGCCCCGCCCACATATACAGCGTTCCAATAAATATATTAAATTACTGTTAATGATGATGCAACATCTCCAGGAAGAAACATGCATTTGATTAATTTACTAAAACGAATTGGATAATTAAGCTTACTTTCTGTTTGTGAAGTTTGATTGGCTTCAAGGTCGCAGGTTAATTGATATAGCAATAAGACGTATATTTGACTATACCTACACTACACTATAACAATACTTGAGCTGTGTTTAGACGCCGAATTAAACTTTCACTGTTATGAATATGAATTGAATATGATCATTTAAATCAATGATTCTGAAAACTATTCACGGAGCCCAGGGGACCCCACTTTGAGAATCACTGATCTAAGGGACTCCTCTTTTTCCCAGATCCAGATGTTGAGTCCTTCACCACAGAGATCAGTCTCCAGGTCCCCACCCAGGCCGAGCTACGCCACAAGCTTTCTTCCCTTTCATCCACCTGCACCGACTCTGCCAGCCAAGACACGGAGGCCGGGGACGAGGATGAGGACGAGGAGGAGGAGGAAGAGGAAGAGGAGCAAGGAGGAGGCGGCGGAGGTGTTGGAGGAAGAAGGAGGAGAAGGGCCCCCGTGGTGGTGACCCTTGATGAAGAGGAGGTGCACCTTGACACAGCGTTGGTGGACGGGGTGAACCAGACCAACAAAGACAGTGAGAAGAGCAGGCCGAAGGTTTGAGGACACACGGGCTGGATTTAAACACAAACGCACAGAGCCGCAAAATCAAACGGAGATATATATATATAACAATATTGGCTTCCTTCTCAAATTGTCATACTGAAGAAAAAGATGTGAAAGAAAACACACCGAGGTTGCACTAACTGCCACATGACCTTGCCTTAAAAGACCACTGATGTGAGTTTTCAATTCTAATTGAATCCTATAAAATAGGTTTGAGTTCCCTTTTGCATACAAGCATTGGATGGCTTAACATTCACATAAATAGTTTGAAACTATTTAGAAAATGCTCTCATATTCTGTTTCTATGTCTGTGCATGTTGAGACCAGGAGAGACCTGTGACTGATCCGTAGGAAGTAAGAGACACACACACTAAAATCACCCATGCGCCCCTCTTGCTGTTTTCATGCTTCACGCTCACACTTACATATTCGCTAAATTGTAATTCATGTGTTGGAGACTCTGGACTTTTTTTTGCAGAATATAAATACACGATGGTGTTTTGATCCAAACACTTGTCAAACGGGAAAGGCTTTTAAAAGCTCTATCAGGTTATGGCATTTTATGAAAGAATAATCTCTCCATTGCCTCTAGTGGTGTCTAGCCATGCAGGTTTTGTCATATCATTTTTAATGCGTCGACAAATGGCAATTAAAAAATTACAAACGGCTCAAAACCTGGACTGATAAAACCTTCAATCCATCACCTTTTCTGTGAATGTTTAATACGTGCTGATGGAAAATGTGGTAGAAATAAATTCCCCTGCGCGTGTTATACAGACCTTTTTACAGCCGACATAAAAAAATATGCTTGCACCTGTTTTAACATCAAAACACAACTGTTTCAGTGCAACAGGTGTTTCTCATAGTAACGTATACGCAGATGGTTGGCGTAGATAAAAAAAAACCACACGTAGGAGTATGTATTTAAAGTTGACTGCAGGTTTTTACCAGGACACCTGTAACCAACCACAGACGTATTCGGCGGAGAGACACCAGTTAACACGGCCACTCAATAAACCAAAACACTGGCAGCATCAGGGGCCCCGTGTTCGATCCCGGGCTGGACGTTGTGTGGAGTTTACATGTTCTCCTCGCGTTCACCGGGTTCTCCAGCTTCCTCCCACATTCCAAAGACATGCAATTTCGGTTAACTGATGGCTGCCCGTAGGTGTTAACGTGTGCGTGAATGGTTGTCCGTCTCAATGTGTCAGCCCTGCGATAGTCTAGTGACCTGTCCAGGGTGTTCCACCCTGCCTATCGGAGTGGATGGATTGGATTGGAGACCATTAAATTAACAAAACACAGTGAGAAAAATCTCTGTTGGTTTTGGTTGTCTGTTCCAGTTTATCTTCTGGACCCTGAAGAAGGCCTTCAGCACTCCTTTGTCTGAGGGAGGAAAACAACGTTCATGCATAGTGAAGCACACGCGAGGCTCGCTCTCTCTGGGTTGGGGTCGGTGACAGCATCCAATCCCACGGCGACAGTTGATATCGTAGGGCGATTTGAGCAAAGGTAGCACCTTTTGTTTGCTCTCGGCAGCTCAAATTCTGAAGGGTCCCCACGGACCATATACTCCGCTCTGCCGCTGCAGCCTCAAGTGGGCCTCTCTCTGGCTGATTTCGGCTGAATTACGGAGTCAGACAAAACACTGTAAAATCTACATCCATAAGATCCTCTGCACTCACATTTTGGAATGCCATTTTTGCTGTTCGAAATGTAACACAAGCAACGAAAACAAGGACGCTTTTGAGCGTCATTGCGCCACAACTACCAGACTCGCACTCGGTAGTTCTTCCGTATACAAAGTGCATCACTGTCACGCGACTGTCACGTAACAATCCATATCTATCTCAGCTGTAGATAAGGGTGAACATCGGTGAATTGTCCTTTTATTATCGCGAATACTATATCGTGAACAAATGATCTGCAGGGGGCACATGGAAGCATCTTTCACGACTTTATGGATATGCTGAAGCCCCAAAGCTTGTTTTCAATTCTTTAACTGGTTTATGAGCTACATATTGCAAGATTTTAAATACAAGCTACCGAAAAATACTTTGGTGCCATTGGCTTTGATAAAGATGGAGTGATAGATGGCAGTCACCTGGCAGTGGGTTTCACACCACATTAGTACTGTATAGCTGACAGACAGAGATGGAGTTCAGGTACCAAGATATCAATGATTTAACACACACACACGCACACAGGAGAGTTACTCATTGCCATTACTTTGACCAATAACTTTGGAACTTCTCCTTTTGAACGAGGACCAAATCCCTGTTGGGACTGTGTGCTATATGCACTCGACAACACACCCAGAAGGTTGAGCTGTATCCACATTCTTTTTGTACAGAAATGTTTACATTTGTGTGATGTGATAGCATTACTCCGTCCTTTCTTTCCCCCTGCCAACACTTTCTGACTTTAATAAATGTTTCTCCCCCCCCGAGCATTGTTTAATTTCCATCGAAGCGTTTCGGGAAAACAATAAAGAATGAAACATGAGCAGGATTTAGAGTTGGAGCATGTTAATAGTCCCTGTGCTCTGGATTTGTGGTCCTGCCTGAGGTCTTAAGGGAAAGCTGACGTGGTGAGGAAATGGATAAAGAGTAGAGGGCTTTGACATAAGGGGGTTTTCTCTTGGGAAAGAATATTTACCAAGTATATATTTGTCATTACAATATAATGTTTTTTAACTGAAAAGTAAGCAATACTAGTGTTATAATGAGTGTCATTTAAATGCTGAGAGTGGATGTTGTGGGGTTAATGTGTGCCACTCATTCCAGTGCACTTTAATTAAGCTTCTATTATATTATATTATGACTGTTTATGAGGTGGGTGATAACGTCATCCATGTACCGTATGTCCACCGGGACTTGCCGACCTGACTGGGATCTGACGAGCCGGACAATCTGTCTTCCACCATTTAAGATGATCTCCAATGCTGCTGTGGAAAGGATGGGGGAGATGGAGTAACCAGTATATTATCTTGAAAAAGGTTTTAAAAAGTTATAATATAGTTTATCAAAAAAAGGCATGAAGAAGTCAAAGTGTAATAAGTAAAAAATATTTTAATCTGAATATAGTGTCAAAAAAAGTCATAGTATGGTATGTAGAAAAAATCAGTGTATTATGAAGCTAAAGTATGAATAAAAGGTGTTAAAAATCATTTCATAGTATAGTACAGAATGTTAAAAAGTATTGAAAAAGCAAAGTACAGCATGTCGAAAAGTATCGCATTTCTTTTTTCCTCTTTTTTCTACATGCTATACTGTGACGTTTCTTACATTTCGAAATGCTTTATTACGCTTTCTCTTTTTTGACATGCTAGAGTAGTGATGATCTTGCCATATGAACCTTTGTTACGTTAGACTTTTTTCACATTTTTGACATGCTATACAATGACTTTTTCATTTTTTTCGACATGCTACATCACACTTTTTTCCGACATGCTATAATCTGACTTTTTCACTTTTATTCGACATGCTATACTATGACTTTACATTTTTCGACACGCTGTACTATGACTTTATTCGACACGCTATACTATGACTTTTTCCGACACCCTATACTATGACTTTTTTCGACACGCTGTACTATGACTTTATTCGACACGCTATACTATGACTTTATTCGACACGCTATACTATGACTTTTTCGACACGCTGTACTATGACTTTTTTCGACATGCTATACTATGACTTTATTCGACACGCTGTACTATGACTTTTTCGACACGCTGTACTATGACTTTATTCGACACGCTATACTATGACTTTATTCGACACGCTGTACTATGACTTTTTCGACACGCTGTACTATGACTTTTTTCGACACGCTGTACTATGACTTTATTCGACACGCTATACTATGACTTTTTCCGACACGCTGTACTATGACTTTATTCGACACGCTGTACTATGACTTTATTCGACACGCTATACTATGACTTTTTTCGACACGCTGTACTATGACTTTATTCGACACGCTATACTATGACTTTTTTCGACACGCTGTACTATGACTTTATTCGACACGCTATACTATGACTTTATTCGACACGCTGTACTATGACTTTATTCGACACGCTATACTATGACTTTATTCGACACGCTGTACTATGACTTTATTCGACACGCTATACTATGACTTTTTTCGACACGCTGTACTATGACTTTATTCGACACGCTATACTATGACTTTATTCGACACGCTATACTATGACTTTATTCGACACGCTATACTATGACTTTATTCGACACGCTATACTATGACTTTATTCGACACGCTGTACTATGACTTTATTCGACACGCTATACTATGACTTTTTTCGACACGCTGTACTATGACTTTATTCGACACGCTATACTATGACTTTTTTCGACACGCTGTACTATGACTTTTTTCGACACGCTGTACTATGACTTTTTTCGACACGCTGTACTATGACTTTTTCCGACACGCTATACTATGACTTTATTCGACACGCTGTACTATGACTTTATTCGACACGCTATACTATGACTTTTTTCGACACGCTGTACTATGACTTTATTCGACACGCTATACTATGACTTTATTCGACACGCTATACTATGACTTTTTCCGACACGCTGTACTATGACTTTTTTCGACACGCTGTACTATGACTTTATTCGACACGCTATACTATGACTTTATTCGACACGCTATACTATGACTTTATTCGACACGCTGTACTATGACTTTATTCGACACGCTATACTATGACTTTATTCGACATGCTGTACTATGACTTTTTTCGACACGCTATACTATGACTTTATTCGACACGCTATACTATGACTTTTTCCGACACGCTATACTATGACTTTATTCGACACGCTGTACTATGACTTTATTCGACACGCTGTACTATGACTTTTTCCGACACGCTATACTATGACTTTATTCGACACGCTGTACTATGACTTTATTCGACACGCTGTACTATGACTTTTTCCGACACGCTATACTATGACTTTATTCGACACGCTATACTATGACTTTTTTCGACACGCTGTACTATGACTTTATTCGACACGCTATACTATGACTTTTTCCGACACGCTATACTATGACTTTATTCGACACGCTATACTATGACTTTTTCCGACACGCTGTACTATGACTTTATTCGACACGCTATACTATGACTTTATTCGACACGCTGTACTATGACTTTTTCCGACACGCTATACTATGACTTTATTCGACACGCTGTACTATGACTTTATTCGACACGCTATACTATGACTTTTTTCGACACGCTGTACTATGACTTTATTCGACACGCTATACTATGACTTTTTTCGACACGCTGTACTATGACTTTTTTCGACACGCTGTACTATGACTTTATTCGACACGCTATACTATGACTTTTTTCGACACGCTGTACTATGACTTTATTCGACACGCTATACTATGACTTTATTCGACACGCTGTACTATGACTTTATTCGACACGCTATACTATGACTTTATTCGACACGCTGTACTATGACTTTATTCGACACGCTATACTATGACTTTATTCGACACGCTATACTATGACTTTATTCGACACGCTGTACTATGACTTTATTCGACACGCTATACTATGACTTTATTCGACACGCTGTACTATGACTTTTTTCGACACGCTATACTATGACTTTATTCGACACGCTATACTATGAATTTTTCCGACACGCTATACTATGACTTTATTCGACACGCTGTACTATGACTTTTTCCGACACGGTATACTATGACTTTATTCGACACGCTATACTATGACTTTTTTCGACACGCTGTACTATGACTTTATTCGACACGCTATACTATGACTTTTTTCGACACGCTGTACTATGACTTTTTTCGACACGCTGTACTATGACTTTTTCCGACACGCTGTACTATGACTTTTTCCGACACGCTGTACTATGACTTTATTCGACACGCTGTACTATGACTTTATTCGACACGCTGTACTATGACTTTATTCGACACGCTATACTATGACTTTTTTCGACACGCTGTACTATGACTTTATTCGACACGCTATACTATGACTTTATTCGACACGCTGTACTATGACTTTATTCGACACGCTGTACTATGACTTTATTCGACACGCTATACTATGACTTTTTTCGACACGCTGTACTATGACTTTATTCGACACGCTGTACTATGACTTTATTCGACACGCTGTACTATGACTTTATTCGACACGCTATACTATGACTTTTTTCGACACGCTGTACTATGACTTTATTCGACACGCTATACTATGACTTTATTCGACACGCTGTACTATGACTTTATTCGACACGCTGTACTATGACTTTTTTCGACACGCTGCACTATGACTTTATTCGACACGCTATACTATGACTTTATTCGACACGCTATACTATGACTTTATTCGACACGCTGCACTATGACTTTATTCGACACGCTATACTATGACTTTATTCGACACGCTATACTATGACTTTATTCGACACGCTATACTATGACTTTATTCGACACGCTGTACTATGACTTTATTCGACACGCTGTACTATGACTTTTTCCGACACGCTATACTATGACTTTATTCGACACGCTGTACTATGACTTTTTCCGACACGCTGTACTATGACTTTATTCGACACGCTATACTATGACTTTATTCGACACGCTATACTATGACTTTTTCCGACACGCTGTACTATGACTTTTTCCGACACGCTATACGATGACTTTATTCGACACGCTGTACTATGACTTTATTCGACACGCTATACTATGACTTTTTTCGACACGCTGTACTATGACTTTATTCGACACGCTATACTATGACTTTATTCGACACGCTGTACTATGACTTTTTTCGACACGCTATACTATGACTTTATTCGACACGCTATACTATGACTTTTTCCGACACGCTATACTATGACTTTATTCGACACGCTGTACTATGACTTTTTCCGACACGCTATACTATGACTTTATTCGACACGCTATACTATGACTTTTTTCGACACGCTGTACTATGACTTTATTCGACACGCTATACTATGACTTTTTCCGACACGCTATACTATGACTTTATTCGACACGCTATACTATGACTTTTTCCGACACGCTGTACTATGACTTTATTCGACACGCTATACTATGACTTTATTCGACACGCTATACTATGACTTTTTCCGACACGCTGTACTATGACTTTATTCGACACGCTATACTATGACTTTATTCGACACGCTATACTATGACTTTTTCCGACACGCTGTACTATGACTTTTTCCGACATGCTATACTATGACTTTATTCGACACGCTATACTATGACTTTATTCGACACGCTGTACTATGACTTTATTCGACACGCTATACTATGACTTTTTTCGACACGCTGTACTATGAATTTTTCCGACACGCTGTACTATGACTTTATTCGACACGCTGTACTATGACTTTTTTCGACACGCTGTACTATGACTTTTTTCGACACGCTGTACTATGACTTTATTCGACACGCTGTACTATGACTTTTTTCGACATGCTGTACTATGACTTTTTTCGACACGCTATACTATGACTTTATTCGACACGCTATACTATGACTTTATTCGACACGCTGTACTATGACTTTATTCGACACGCTGTACTATGACTTTATTCGACACGCTGTACTATGACTTTATTCGACACGCTATACTATGACTTTATTCGACACGCTGTACTATGACTTTTTTCGACACGCTATACTATGACTTTATTCGACACGCTATACTATGACTTTATTCGACACGCTGTACTATGACTTTTTTCGACACGCTGTACTATGACTTTATTCGACACGCTGTACTATGACTTTTTTCGACACGCTGTACTATGACTTTTTTCGACACGCTGTACTATGACTTTTTCCAACATGCTGTACTATGTGGACCCACTTCAGTTCGCCTACCAGTCCGGCATCGGGGTGGATGACGCCGTCATCTTCCTGCTGCAGAGATGCCTCTCTCACCTGGAAAAGGCTGGAAGCACTGTGAGAGTCATGTTCTACGACTTCTCCAGTGCCTTCAACACCATCCAGCCTTTGCTTCTGAGGGACAAGCTGGAGCAGACCGGGGTGGACCACCACCTCACTGCATGGATCCTGGACTACCTCACCAACCGTCCACAGTATGTGCGGATACGGGAGTGTGAGTCAGATCGGGTGTCCTGCAGCACAGGGGCCCCACAGGGAACCGTTCTGGCTCCATTCCTCTTCTCCATTTACACCTCGGACTTCAAACATAACTCTGCCAACTGCCACCTGCAAAAGTTCTCTGACGACTCTGCAATCGTCGGCCTCATCTCCGCCGATGATGACAGAGAATACAGCGAACTAAACCAGGACTTTTTAGGATGGTGCCAGCGGAACCGCCTCCACATCAACTCCAGCAAGACCAAGGAGCTGGTGGTGGACTTCCGCCGGGGCAAACGCCCTCCTCCGACACCGGTGAGCATCCAGGGACTGGACATTGAGGTCGTGAAGTCGTAGAAGTACCTGGGTGTTCACTTGAACAATAAACTGGACTGGACTGACCACGCTCACGCTCTTTATAAAAAAGGACAGAGCAGACTCTTTCTGCTGAGGAGACTGAGGTATTTTGGGGTGCAGGGAGCACTCCTGAAGACCTTCTTCGACTCCGTGGTGCCATCAGCCATCTTCTATGGAGTGGTCTTCTGGAGCAGCAGCATCGCGGCAGCTGACAGGAGGACACTGGACAAACTGGTGAGGAAGGCCAGCAGCGTGCTGGGGTGTCCACTGGATACTGTGGAGGTGGTGGGAGACAGGAGGATGATGGCAAAGCTCTCATCCCTGATGAGCCACGCCTCCCACCCCATGCAGGACACTCTGGCAGCTCTGCACAGCCCCCGGTGTCTGAGGGAGAGGTACCGCAAGTCCTTTCTCCCCGCTGCTGTCAGGCTGCACAACAAACTGCTCTCGGTAGACCACGAACACTTGAACACGAACACTTTGAACACTCTGAACACTTTAATTCATTCACCTGGTGCAATATCTTATCTAATCCGTGCAATATCCAATACGTTTAAGTATTTACCTGATCCGTCTGTATATTCTGTATATACTGGTATATTTAATACTCTTCTTTACTGTCTTATTTTATTACTGTTTAGTTTATTATATTACTTGATTTTTATCTTTTATTTTTTACTTGAGCAATGCTGCTGTAATCCTGTAATTTCCCCACTGAGGGACTAATAAAGGATTATCTTATTTTATGACTTTCCGACATGCTGTACTATGACTTCATTCGACATGCTGTACTATGACTTTATTCGACACGCTATACTATGACTTTATTCGACACGCTGCACTATGACTTTATTCGACACGCTATACTATGACTTTATTCGACACGCTATACTATGACTTTATTCGACACGCTATACTATGACTTTATTCGACACGCTGTACTATGACTTTATTCGACACGCTGTACTATGACTTTTTCCGACACGCTATACTATGACTTTATTCGACACGCTGTACTATGACTTTTTCCGACACGCTGTACTATGACTTTATTCGACACGCTATACTATGACTTTATTCGACACGCTATACTATGACTTTTTCCGACACGCTGTACTATGACTTTTTCCGACACGCTATACGATGACTTTATTCGACACGCTGTACTATGACTTTATTCGACACGCTATACTATGACTTTTTTCGACACGCTGTACTATGACTTTATTCGACACGCTATACTATGACTTTATTCGACACGCTGTACTATGACTTTTTTCGACACGCTATACTATGACTTTATTCGACACGCTATACTATGACTTTTTCCGACACGCTATACTATGACTTTATTCGACACGCTGTACTATGACTTTTTCCGACACGCTATACTATGACTTTATTCGACACGCTATACTATGACTTTTTTCGACACGCTGTACTATGACTTTATTCGACACGCTATACTATGACTTTTTCCGACACGCTATACTATGACTTTATTCGACACGCTATACTATGACTTTTTCCGACACGCTGTACTATGACTTTATTCGACACGCTATACTATGACTTTATTCGACACGCTATACTATGACTTTTTCCGACACGCTGTACTATGACTTTATTCGACACGCTATACTATGACTTTATTCGACACGCTATACTATGACTTTTTCCGACACGCTGTACTATGACTTTTTCCGACATGCTATACTATGACTTTATTCGACACGCTATACTATGACTTTATTCGACACGCTGTACTATGACTTTATTCGACACGCTATACTATGACTTTTTTCGACACGCTGTACTATGAATTTTTCCGACACGCTGTACTATGACTTTATTCGACACGCTGTACTATGACTTTTTTCGACACGCTGTACTATGACTTTTTTCGACACGCTGTACTATGACTTTATTCGACACGCTGTACTATGACTTTTTTCGACATGCTGTACTATGACTTTTTTCGACACGCTATACTATGACTTTATTCGACACGCTATACTATGACTTTATTCGACACGCTGTACTATGACTTTATTCGACACGCTGTACTATGACTTTATTCGACACGCTGTACTATGACTTTATTCGACACGCTATACTATGACTTTATTCGACACGCTGTACTATGACTTTTTTCGACACGCTATACTATGACTTTATTCGACACGCTATACTATGACTTTATTCGACACGCTGTACTATGACTTTTTTCGACACGCTGTACTATGACTTTATTCGACACGCTGTACTATGACTTTTTTCGACACGCTGTACTATGACTTTTTTCGACACGCTGTACTATGACTTTTTCCAACATGCTGTACTATGTGGACCCACTTCAGTTCGCCTACCAGTCCGGCATCGGGGTGGATGACGCCGTCATCTTCCTGCTGCAGAGATGCCTCTCTCACCTGGAAAAGGCTGGAAGCACTGTGAGAGTCATGTTCTACGACTTCTCCAGTGCCTTCAACACCATCCAGCCTTTGCTTCTGAGGGACAAGCTGGAGCAGACCGGGGTGGACCACCACCTCACTGCATGGATCCTGGACTACCTCACCAACCGTCCACAGTATGTGCGGATACGGGAGTGTGAGTCAGATCGGGTGTCCTGCAGCACAGGGGCCCCACAGGGAACCGTTCTGGCTCCATTCCTCTTCTCCATTTACACCTCGGACTTCAAACATAACTCTGCCAACTGCCACCTGCAAAAGTTCTCTGACGACTCTGCAATCGTCGGCCTCATCTCCGCCGATGATGACAGAGAATACAGCGAACTAAACCAGGACTTTTTAGGATGGTGCCAGCGGAACCGCCTCCACATCAACTCCAGCAAGACCAAGGAGCTGGTGGTGGACTTCCGCCGGGGCAAACGCCCTCCTCCGACACCGGTGAGCATCCAGGGACTGGACATTGAGGTCGTGAAGTCGTAGAAGTACCTGGGTGTTCACTTGAACAATAAACTGGACTGGACTGACCACGCTCACGCTCTTTATAAAAAAGGACAGAGCAGACTCTTTCTGCTGAGGAGACTGAGGTATTTTGGGGTGCAGGGAGCACTCCTGAAGACCTTCTTCGACTCCGTGGTGCCATCAGCCATCTTCTATGGAGTGGTCTTCTGGAGCAGCAGCATCGCGGCAGCTGACAGGAGGACACTGGACAAACTGGTGAGGAAGGCCAGCAGCGTGCTGGGGTGTCCACTGGATACTGTGGAGGTGGTGGGAGACAGGAGGATGATGGCAAAGCTCTCATCCCTGATGAGCCACGCCTCCCACCCCATGCAGGACACTCTGGCAGCTCTGCACAGCCCCCGGTGTCTGAGGGAGAGGTACCGCAAGTCCTTTCTCCCCGCTGCTGTCAGGCTGCACAACAAACTGCTCTCGGTAGACCACGAACACTTGAACACGAACACTTTGAACACTCTGAACACTTTAATTCATTCACCTGGTGCAATATCTTATCTAATCCGTGCAATATCCAATACGTTTAAGTATTTACCTGATCCGTCTGTATATTCTGTATATACTGGTATATTTAATACTCTTCTTTACTGTCTTATTTTATTACTGTTTAGTTTATTATATTACTTGATTTTTATCTTTTATTTTTTACTTGAGCAATGCTGCTGTAATCCTGTAATTTCCCCACTGAGGGACTAATAAAGGATTATCTTATTTTATGACTTTCCGACATGCTGTACTATGACTTCATTCGACATGCTGTACTATGACTTTATTCGACATGCTGTACTATGACTTTATTCGACATGCTGTACTATGACTTTATTCGACATGCTGTACTATGACTTTTGTGGATGCAAGCGTTAAAAAATGAGCTTCCTTTGTAGGGTGGCTTGGCTCAGCCTAAGCGATAGGGTGAGGAGCTCAGACATCAGGAGGGAGCTCAGAGTAAAGCCGTTGCTCCTTCGCGTCGAAAGGGGCCAGCTGTGGTGGTTGGTGCATCTGATCAGGATGTCTCCTGGACGACCTTCCTTTAGAGGTTTTCCGGGCAAGTCCAACTGGTAAGAGGCCCCGGGGTAGACCCAGAACACGCCGGGGAGATTACATATCTAGTCTGGCCTGGGAACGCCTCTGGGCCCCCCAGGAGGAGCTGGAAAGCATTGCCCGGCCCGGCCCCGGGTAAGCAGAGGTTAATAATGGATGGAAAATGTATGAAACCCATGACAAGAATAGTCATACATTCTGACAGTATGTTATGTAAGGGAGGAATGATTGAGAAAAAAAATTGTTCATCTTTCTTTATTTCTCCGTTATCTTTTTGGAACGCCCTCAAGGACCCCCGGGGGTCCCGTAAAGCCACTGCTCTCGACAATCCACAGGCCTCACTGTTAACCGTTAAAATTGGAACAATGGTCTGTGGATTATCTGCGTGGCTAAACAACTACCGTAATGAGGCGAACAAGGCGACATCATCAAATGACTTGTTTTGAATAGTCCAAATAGCTGTCGATTAATTTTCTGTCAGTCTCGAGGCTAAATACTGCTGGAGTTACTGTATGTGAGAAAATAGCTTGTTATTTCGGTGCAATGGCCTTTTAATTATAACTCCATCAGATAAGAACTTGAAATCTAAATAACGACGCTGTTAAAACCCATTTGCACACAAAGAGACACAAGCAGGTTGGAAAGAAATGACAGTGAATTGTCGGTAAGTTTTTATTAAACCTTAAGTACAAACTGCAAAAGTAAAAAACTGTCAATATAACCAACATGAGCCTCTCTTTCCGAGTGGAGGGAAAGGCCGAGATGCGGCACTAATAAATTAAGTCACCAGAGACCCCACTGTGAGCAAGTAGTTTATACTGTAGAAAATGGAAGAAACCAACAAAAACAGAGAACTGAAAAAACAAAAGAAAACAAAATCCCGTCAGAATAAAATATATTGTAAGGCCATAAAAACTTGACAAACCACTTTTTATGTTGAAAACACCCAACTTGGTATTTTATTAAATAGTCCTAAAACAGTTCAGTCTTCTGCGAGGGACGACAACCAACAAACTGGATTATAGGATTTTTTTCCTTGACAGTCACCACTGGCAAGCTCAGTGCAACATGAGTAGCTACTACATTTTTGTTGAATTTTCAGTAATGAAAATGTAAAAACCCTTTTTTTGTGAACATATCTTTTTCCCTTTTCTTTAAAAAAGTAAAGCTAAACAAACAAAACTAGGTTGGGGGGGGGGGCAGTCGTTGGCTACTCAATATCTTCTTTCTTTGTGATATAAGCAGCACTTAAAATTTTTATACACGTTTAGCCAGAGCAACCCTGTAAGCGTCAAACTCACACGGATGAAGAAAGGGAAATGTAAGGCTTTTTCTTCATCAACCACTCTCCTCTGGGACGTTTTCTCTCTTCCTTCCTTCCTTTCTTTATTCCTTAACCCCAGAACAAGGCTCAGGTATTTAAAGAGATTTACAGGATTATGTACAAAAAAAGTTGATGTTTTGTTTGCGTTGGACTTTTTCCTCTCTCTAAAATCACTCATAATATATCTGGAAAAGGAAAAAAATAAAAATAAAAAATGCAAAAGCCAAAAAACAAAAAGGACAATTTTTAAAATACAAAAAAACAAAACTTGGATTCGATATTTCACATTTTACACTCTTTGACTAGTGGCTCTACTTGAGATAACACGTCAGATCAACAAAAGTAAAAAACACAAAATAATAATAATATAATATAATAATTAATGTTTACTGTTACAGATGAAACAAGAGGACTGGAAGAATGGAATGTTAACACGATTGCACATCTAGAACCAGAAAAGCCTGAAAGCCTCTCTGCCCTGTGGGGTTGGGGGAGCGTGAGCTAGCCGTTAGTAGATAGCATGTGCTGACCCCCCAGATTTTAAATTTTTGTGTTGTTATACAGTAATTATAACCAACAGCACCAATAAAATGGATCTCCTCGCTACGGATCAGGCACAGTTTTCACTTGCTAGCGAAGGAGGGATCCCTCCACACTACCAGGAAGTGAGGTGAGCGGAGACCTTTCACAGGTCAAGCAGCTGTAGCTCTGCCCCCTCTCACATCCACCGACAAACAGAAACATCCACAATGACAAAGAACAGAAAATACACAGAAGACTTCTTGCAAAAAAAAACAAAGCTAAAATTTAAAATAGAACTTGAAAAAACATAGCCAACCAACAATAAAACCAACATCGTAATCTTTCAAGTTTTTACCTCGCGTCACCAACCTCCCCCCCCCCCCCCCCCTCCCACCTTTAAAAAAAAAAATCAATGCAGGAGCTGCAACAAGAAATAATAAAATCATTAAAAAAGGACTCTTCTTCCTCAAACCAAGGACAGAGAGAAACTTTGGGTCACTACTTGATGTCATTTTCATTTCACAAAACTAGAGAGAGAAAAAAAAGAAAAGAAAAAGGCCACCGTTCACAGTTGAGTGACGCATGATGAGAAGGAATGGGGTTCAGTCTCAGGGGGCGCGATGAGGGCAGGAAAGAGTGACGCAAGAAGAAGGAAACAAGTGTAACCCACTGCAGTTAGAGGAGGATGGAGGTAACAGGCTCAACAGGGCCCACCAGGTTGTGAATGTTACGCTTAATGCTTGTAATGTTGTAAAAGACGACTTAAAGAGGGACGGTGGGATTCTAAAATCGGCCAGAAAGAAACCCAAATTCTTCTTTCACACTAGTGCAAAAAAGACATCTTGCTTTTCTCTTTTCCCCCCGTTTCTTTTTTTTTTGTTTTGTTTTATAAACAAGCCTGTCATACTAAGGGAGGAGGTGAATATTTTTTTAGAGGGAGGGCTTAGGTCAGGTGAGAGGATTTTCAAAGCTAAAACACAATCTTAAATATTGAGTGGTGGAGGAGGGATTGATAGTGATCCTGCTTAATGTAAAACAAAACAGGGGAGTTTGGGAGGGCCGGGCCTGACTTGGGCAGAGAGCACACCGGATGGTAATGTCGCGGCGTCCTCCTCAGGACACAGCAGCAGCAGCCTTGGGTATGTGGCTGGAGGACAGGCGTGCCAGGGACACCTCCACGGTGGGGCGCTTTCGGGGTCCTCGCTTGGCTGGCGATGCTTTGGCAGGGCTTAGGCCATGGCAAGGGTCCCCCGCTACTGCAGTGACAACAACTCCACCGCCACCTCCTCCGTTCTTCAACATAGCCCGGCCACACACCTGGTTCACCAAACTGTTGATTTGCTCCTAATTTGAAGAAAAAAAACAGGCATTACATTTTTGTTGTTTGTAAATGACCTTTTCTTTACATCATTTGCTCCTCTATAACCCAGTCAGACAGAGGAGGAATTACATCATGAACACTGTTAAATGAGCTACTCCCTGAAGCAGTGTAAAGCCTATCTGATGTCTCCCCCGTCTGGACGGAGAGCGAACTGAACCACGGCTGAAACAAACGGAGGGGGCAGCTCACCTCATCGTATCGGTACATCATCTTAAGGCCTCTGCAGGACTTGTGCTTCTCCACATAACGCAGGGCACACTCCAGACAGAAGACCACGTTGTCGGTCTCCTGAACCACCTGCACAGACGGAAACCGAAAGAGAGACATTACAGTAGGAACCACACACTCAGAGATATATCATTTAAATGTCTTCCACTCCACTCCATAAAGAGGGATGTTTTTATGTATGGCAGGTATTATGTAAGTATATAAGCTCTATGTTATAATGCAAAATAATGCCTACAAACTGAAAAACTCTTGCATTATTGATGATTACAGGAATAGATAACTTTAATAAAAACTTGCTTCAAAATGCCAACGCATATCAAAACTACTGGCGCTGAAGCATTTTAGAAAACGAGTCCCCGTGTCTCCCGACCACAGTCCGTGAAACGTGCGTGCCCTCTGCTCTCACCATGGACAGGTAGCAGAGATGCTGACAGATCTGACAGCGTCTCTCGGAGGACTCAAGCGCCAGCCATTTCCCACGGGGCTTCTTGCGTCCCTCCCCGGGGCCCAGGCTGCCGTCATGGGTGCCGTAGCGGGCGGAGGAGAGCAAACCTGCCTTGTACAGTTCCTGTCGTTGGCGCATCTCTATGTTCCTATTGGACAAGAAAGATACTCGTTAAGCTAGAGCCAGAAAAAAACGCCATTGTGCAAAAGATGTGCTCAAACTCTCATCATGTTGCATTAAGTTGTTTTATTGTTCTTGGAAAATATGAGGAGTGGGACATCTTCTAATAAAAAGGCGTTAGCAGTGGATAGCAGTTATATACAGCATGAATATACCCATAATGCAACATTTGATTGCTTCAACAAGTGATTAGTTAAAAGGACGTGGAGTCTACAGTTTAGAATAGTAATAGTATTTGCGTATAAATGTGTAAATGCGAATATGCGCCCACTTAGGGCCGTTGCTGCGTCCTACCTGAGGTCTTTGAGTAGAGCGGAGATGGTGGTGAGGAGAAGGCCATTGTCCCTCTTGGATTCGGCTGCAGCGATCTGGTACAGTAGCTTCTCCATGGAAAAGGGTTTGGCTATACGACGGCATTTCAGGTCCTGCACAGAAAATCGGAAACGCACGTTAAAAATACTGTTTTTGATGTGTTTTATTGTGTCATTTCTTTATGTCTCAAAATAAAAACTCTGTACTCTGTTTTATTTCCTTCTGTTTTCTTCCCATGTGCACATTTTGTTTTCCACATATACATAAGTGATGTGCCGTTATTATTTGAACATAGCCCCTTGTACCGATCTGCCCTCCCAGATTCATGTGCTGACCTTTGCGGCCTGGTAACCCAGGTTCATCCAGTGCGGCGTGGCAAAGTGCACCGTCTCTGACACGCTGTAGCCACAGCACACTTTAGAGACGAAGGCACCGGGGTAGCAGACCACAAACTGCCCGCTCCGCTGGACCGTACGATAAACCTTGATGCCTTCGCGGCACAGCACCTCTGGAGAGATCTGGAAGACCAAAAATGTGTGTTACATTTCTGAGGCTGTATATTTTTTTGGTAACAAAGCGGCTTCAGAGAGTTCAGAAAACACTGACCATGATGTTCTTCTCCAACATTTCTAGTCCCGGGGTGCCATTGGCCTGAAGCAGTGTATGGACCACCTTGTCCAGCTTAGCCTTCTCCTCAGCAGGGACAGAATACCTGTGGGAGGGACACACGAAGACATCAACACACATGGACAGAGTCATACTGAAGGTTCCATCACATCAACAATCAGTTGAATCTACTCCAATTGCAAAGAATTGTCCAACGTTACACTGTTACTTATCCGAATGGTTTCTTTACCTCGGCGTTATCATGCGTACTCTCTATATCAGTGACGATGAGGAAAAGAGCCCGGTGAACACTTACCAAATGCAATCAGCACCAGTGTGTAAGTAATCAATAAATGGAAGGCGATTTTGGTCTCGAGACCAGCATGAGGTAGAAAAGACCATGCCAATGTTAAGCCAGGGAATGGTCACTCCTAGGGAGACAGAGGGGTTTAAAGAGAAGGAAACAAGAGCATAAGGTTATTATTACGAGCTGCAAATTATAGACAATGACTGTGAACTGCTTCAGAAAAAATGCATTTACAGGGCAAAATGACTGAGATAATTAGAGTTTGTTTGAGTTTGCTATTCAGCCTTAATGCTGGAGAGGAATGCCTTTACAAGTCCTTACCAGGCACAGCACCCAGATGCCTCAGAATGGATCCAGAGTTATTGGGAAGGACAGTGAGGTTCCATCCATGTCTGAGGAAAAGATAAGAGGAAATGGTCATTTCTACATTCTTTTCCAGGGATAAAGAAGAGACAAGATGGCTAAAGGAGATGAAGCAGACAGCGTTCACCTTACTTATGGCCCATCGGTTAACAGGTCAGGCCGACAGTCTGGCAACACAAGCAGAATATTCTGTGTGAGCTTTAAAGTGAGTGCGGTCTAATGAGCTACTTACTTTGAAAATGGCTCTGACTTTCCTGTGGGGAATCCACTGCCATGCGTGCTCGTGTCCACCTTCCCACAATGCACTGCCACATGGCTGTCTCTCTGCTCCACAATCCTCCAGTACTCTTCCTGCAGGAACAAAAAAGGAAGGAAAGCCAGTCAGTGGAAGAATGCATAAAGCAAGGTGCAGGTGTGCCTCATAGTCCGTTATGTCAGATAACTGGAGTTTTAGGTAAAAACTGAATAATACCATTTTTAATGAGGTTCACATGAATAAAAACGAAATATTGTATTCTGAAAAAAACATACATTTTAAGACATGCCAGAAGCTATAGTGTGTCATCATTACAAAGTCGTACAACAACAATAGTATAGTATGCAATGAATACAATTACCACCTAGCATTGCTATGCATCCACCAACCGCCATGTTGCGGTTCATATCCATGTCTGTCCAAAATGTCATCATTGTATCACATTAGATATTTTTGTGGAATTAGCATAATTAGCATATGTGAGGTCGTAGTGACCTTTGACCACCAAATTCTAAGAAGTTCAACCACCACCGCATTAAAACTCATAAAAGTCATATTACTGTATGTCATGAAAAGTCAGAAAAAGTCATAGTATATCATAAAAATGTCATACTACAGTATGCCTTAAAAGAGTCAGAACACAGACAGTATAGTACAGTGGTTCCTTCCCACTGATTATTAGAGTGTTTTCTAAGTCCTCTGGGGGCTTTGGACAGTTGGTCAGACATATTTCATCGATATAATCCACAGAACTCACCGTCAGCAGTCTGTATTGGAACCATTTACTTGTAGAACATTGTTCCAATAAAACGCTCGACAGTGAGTCCTGTGGATTATCTATGCTGACGATGCAGTTTACGTTCAGTGAGAGATGTTCAGCATGCTAACCTCAACATCGGCAGCCCCTGGCTCCTTGTTAAAGCACATGGTCATGGTGTTCCGGGCTATCCTGAAGAAGTTGGTCAAAGACACCGATTTCCCCTGCAACAAAGAGGCATTCAGCATTATGAGCTGCAGCATACGACAGGAAGCTGAGGGGAAGAGAAACCTCCAGACTTCGCTCCGCATATGCATCGTCTTCGGTCATGCTAACAGAAGTATTGGGAATGTAAACCACGAGTCGAGCATGAATAGATTATGAGCAAAGAAAATCTTGCTGGACATGAATGAACTAGAAGTTTCGCCATTTCCCACCACGTGTGTGGGGGAAAAAAAAAAAGCAGCGGGAAAGCGTTATGCTTAAATAATGTACATGCACAGACAGATGTATGAACGTCTACATGTACTATGTGTGTCTCCATGCGTCTCCACCTCTGTGCCTCCCCTACAAGCCACAGACATGTTTCCCATGGTTTTGACCCGCTCTATGGACATTCCTGCTCCAGAGATGCTTTGAAGGTTTCCATAAATCTGCCGGCTCGGGGCTTTCAGAGGTACGGACCCTGATGAAAGATGACCCTGTGGATTCCTCATCCTCACAGTGACAATTTATCTTTTCTTTTTTCTTCTTAAGCTATCCAAAATTGTATTAAAAAACGACCTGACCTTATTATAATTTATATTATTACAAAAGCTGCAGGGTTGTAAACTAATGCAGTTAAATTCAGTACAGCAGTGATCCAGTCAGCAACACTTTCTTTCGGCGAGTCAGAAGCAGCACTTATATCCAAGCCTTCCCTGGTGTAATTAGAGTTAATTATACCCTTGACATGCACTTTGTTCTCTTGATAGAAAGGTGAAATGTAACCTCCTTTTGGGGGCCACTCCAAGAGAAATGCATACAAATGTGAGCTGTGGAGAAAAGAGATGGGTCATATTTAGACTGTCCTGTCAGGATGGTGACAGCCATTCACATGTCACTGCATTGAACAGAATCTGCCTGTAGACTGTATCTGGTCGAGTCTGTTGACGATATCTCAGTCTTTCAGAGGGAGGTCATAGAGAGGGATTTAGTTACTAAAGTGAGGGGGGGGGGGAATCAAATGGGCTCCACATTGACTTGGGTGGAGTATTGTGCAGTGTGAGAAGTATCTTGATTGCCTTGGCATGACAAAAAAATAAATACGCATTGCATCAACAATACGTGTGCGGCGTATGTGTTCGCACATTTGCACTGATGCGTGCGTGTTTGGCAGAGGGATTGGTGAGAGGACATGATAGAGAAAGACAGAGGGAGATTTGGGTAAATAGCTAAGAGCAAGGGCATGGGCTGAAGGAGAGAAGCCATGGGGGGGGGGGGGGGGGGGCTGGATTAAAGGAGCTGGAGAAGGCGGGGTTTGAAGGGGGCGGGACAGGGGGTGAGGGGAAGGGCTGGTTTGAGAGCTGCCATCTCTCTGACCTACATTTCAGCCAGCCAGAATCAACACAGCTGCCAGCAGGCAGGGGGGGGGGGGGGGGGGAATACATCTAATGTGCATACACACAAGCAAGACTACTGACCCCCCCCCACACACACACACACACACACAGCTGCACAGCTGCACAGCAATAGTTAGCAAAACAATAAGAGGTGCATGGTACCGTCACAACAAAAACCCAGTCTTAACACTGCAGC
Source organism: Melanostigma gelatinosum (assembly GCF_949748355.1). Lineage (NCBI taxonomy): Eukaryota > Metazoa > Chordata > Actinopteri > Perciformes > Zoarcidae > Melanostigma > Melanostigma gelatinosum. The sequence goes on along the minus strand of NC_136650.1, from coordinate 11,779,120 downwards.
TACATGACACATTTACACATACTTCTGCACGCAAACAAATGTGCAAAATGTTTGCTTTTATAAACCACAATCGATAAAAACGCTCACATTTAAGTGGTGATAAAATGGAAAGTGTAGTCGTGACTCAGACAGTTGTGAGACGCAGACATCTGGCTGAGCAACAATGAGGCCTTTGAAGACTGTTCCGGTACTGACAACGAGCTGTAAAAAGGTCTGGAATTTAACATAAAACCAAGACGATGTTCATATGTCTTTGTGATGAGTAGACAAAAATGAAAACAAGGGCAAAAATGAAGGGGGCGGGCCGGCCAATGAGGAGGCGGCATCCACAGATGTTTCTGTATGTTAATGCTGCTGCTGAGGCAAAGATGGCTGTAAACCTGACTGCAAACGCTGAAATGACCCTGGACTAGCAACGCTGTCAGTAAGAGTCAGAACAGGCTGTTAACAGCACTTCACAGGAATATTTCACCCACAAAGTCACCATTACCATCGTTACCTTGAATTCTTGAAGAAAACTTTGTTTTGCTTGCATGCCTCCACGATGAACGACGTAAAAGAGAAACGTCCTGATGAATTAAAGTAAGGGTGCCGCGTTTAACGACAGCAAAGCTACATAAAGACATCTGTTGAACTTGTGCCATAACATCCAATTCTCACTTATCCAATCGTATGCTCACTGCACGATGCACGGGTTTTGGAAGTAGTAAATATACGACTGTATGAATGAGAGTTGGATTACACTGGTTGTGTGCGAATTTGTTCATGGATGTTTTGATAGAGTTTTGCGGTTGTTAAATACGTCTGTGGATGCTCCGTTCTCCGTGGAGGCATGTGAGAAAAAGACAGTATTCTTCAAGAATTCAAGGTAACACGAGTGGGGTGAATTAACATAAAAAAATCCTCGTTTTGCGGTTGAAGTATTCCTTTAAGATCCCAAAACCTCATTTAAAAAGAAAAACAGAAAAGATGTGCTTCTTGCCCGTTACGTTTCAAATACGTCACGTAAACCGCAAACGTTCCCTTCATCCTCACCTTGTTAATACATTTGTGCTGGTCACTGAGGACGCCCCTGTCCTCCTCCTGCTGCTGCTGCTGCAGCTGCTGCGGCTGTGGCTGCGGCTGCGGCTGCGGCGGCTCCTCTCCATGCTGCCTGTCCTCTTTGCCTTGTTTTTCCTGAGCGAAGAGCCGGCGCCGGCCGGCTTTGACCTGAGCCTCTAGCTCCTTCAGACGATGATACACTCCATTGGTGCGGTGGTTCCCCGTCGCCCCTCCCACTATTCCACCTACCAGCCCGTTCTTGGGCTCGTAGCGTGGCAGCACCAGTGCGCTAGGCGCCGAGGAGTCCGAGAGACCCTCCAGAGGGCCCCGGCGCGACTCCAGATTCTTTTTCTCCTGCAGCACTTCGGCCTGCAGTCTCAGGCGCTCCTCAGCGCTGAGCGAGTCATAGGAGAGGATGTACTGGAGGTACGCCTCCTGCAGCTTGGCCAGCCGGTCCTGCGCCGACCTAGGGATGCGCAGGAGGTCGGCTAGCTTGGTCCACTTCTTCAGGTCCATCACCTGCTGCATGCCGCCCATGTCGTTGATGAGCTGGAAAAAACGTGACAGGTCCACTTCACAGCCACCTGCGTGGAGCAGAAGGGAAAAATGAAGAGTGAGCTTACAGTGGGTAGTCATACAAACTGTGACGGTTGATGCAGGACTCCATGTGTCTCATGGTAACATTAAAAATGTATCAACGGTGAAACAATTGCCACCGAACAAAGCTCTGTGTAGAAGAAGAAGTTTGAAAGAACAAAGAAATCAAATCAGGACGACTGCCATTTTTGAGCATCTGCTCCTTTGGCAAAACCTCCGTCCCAGTTCATTTCATTTTAAAGTGCCAATTGATCCGTCACCTTTCAAAATGATCTGAACCATCATTGTGCCAAGCAGAGACACAAATTCTGTGAATGTAAAACTGATCTGCAGGAAGTCATTTGGAACCAGGGTGTGCTGGCTGGCTGAAGCCACTCCTCTGTGGCTCACAGGCTGCCAGATCTCTCTGGCTAACGGCCGCATACCAAAACGGGCTAAAATGAATACAGCTGTATATTAAAAGCAACAAACACGGCAGAGCACATGCCCAACATGAACCAGGGCAAAACTAACAAAATGCAAGAACCGTGTATGCATCGGGAACGGAAAAACTCACTTCTACAGATTCCGTCTTAGCCGGGCTGATTAAAGGCTCATAAAATGCTGATGTCATTGTGAGAAATGGAAGGTGACCAGACAATCTGGGGTTAAATATTGTTTATGGGCCTGTCAGGCCCCTCGCCAAGTTGTTCCACATTGTTACTGTCATCTATAAACGGGAAGATATAATCAGGCGAAATGCCACTGACACCAATGGAAACGGCAAATTTCAGCAGATGTGACAAAACGGTTTACAAAGTGCAGGACACTGAGAAGGTAAAAGGCTTTTTATACAGTTTTTAGTTGATCCTTCTCTTATCATCTACATTCGACACAAGTGTAGTCAGGGCTGAGAGGAGGAGTTTGGAATGGGGTGTCTGGGTTTAATGCACTCCCATAAAATCGATGGCTCTGATCCTCTGTGGCAGCCAGCAGGAAGAAACCTGTGGCTTATTGCTGAGTTAATTCAATCAACTCAGGAAGGAGTTTTGTAGACTAAATTGTCTTGTGTACCATTCACATATGTGCCCCACCCCCTCCGGCCCCCGCATGGCTCACTTACCAATGACAGGTGGCTCATCCATGGTAATGCCCTGAGATTTGAGGTGCTTGCGAATGCAGGCTAGCCGCTGCACGTTGGGGCCCCAGCGCCGGCCCAGCATGTGGACCCTCTGCACCTGTGTAACAAAACGCATCTCCTCGCTCAGCTTGCACTCCGGCCGCCAGTCCGGCGGTGGGCCCACGCGACACATTCCAGCCACCTCGGCCTGCTCCCTCACCGCATCCAAGTACACCAGGGGGTCCTGGAACTCCCGCGGCACCGGCCGGAAGACGGGGGCTTCGCCCAGCGCCGGCCACCCATCTGGCCTGCTCCGCTGGCGCTCCCACTCCTTCTCCTGCGCGCGCTCCTTCTGGCGTGCCGTCTCTTTCTCGCGCTCCCACTCCTTGTCCCGGTCAGCCAGCCGAAACGCTGCTGGTTTGAGCTGCCCGGGGTTGTTGGTGGAAGTCAGCAGAGAGGAGGTGTTGGAGGAACACACGGAGGTCTGTTGGGGGTCTGAGGTAGTGTTGGCACGACTGGGGTTCTGTGGGTGATTCGGGCCTGATGAGGGTGAGGAGGAGTTCCGACCGTGAGACCTGCTCTGCTGCTGCTGTGCTTGTCGAATCAACATCAGCTTGCCGGCTGACGCCCGCTTGGGCCGCTGGTTCACCGGCTCCGCATTGGCTGCTGGTGTATTAGGAGGCGGGGTTTGTTGAGGAGGAGGAGTAGGGAGTGGGGTAACAGGTGGAGTATGTTTGGGAGAAGGGGGCGTGTCTGATTCATGTCCGTTGGAAACTGGAGTGGTGGTTTGTGTGGCAGCTTTCTCTTGATTGGCCGCCTTCTTGCTGCGCGTCTCCAGAGGTGCGGGTTGAAGCTTGGCCTTCTTGGCCTCAATGCCAGTGGTTTTGGCTTTTTGCTCAACAACCCCTGTCCCCACAGAGCTGAGGACCACCTCCAGACGCCGCTTGGAGTTACGCAGTCCCTCTCGACCCGGGCACTCCCCTTGCTGGCACTGTCTCTGCCCGTCCTCCTTGGCCAGGGTGCTGTACCGCTGCCCATTTAGCCTGCCGTTGAGGCGGGCGACGGCGGCCACATTGTTAAGCCCATTGGATAGTAGCACCTGTTTGCGGGTTTTTGCATTGCTGTGGTGGGCTGGTGCCGCTGCTTTTCCTGAGTTAGCCAGCCCATTGCTGGCTGCTGGCTGGCTATGCTGATTGTGATTGTTCGCTGACGATGGTGCCGAGGCGGCGCTGTTGTGTTTGTTGCTGCTGCCGAGTTTGGTTTTCTTGCCCAGTTCTCTCTGTTTGGCTTTGGTGTAGGTGACGTGGCCCTTGGACACGGTGGCTGTGTACTTCTTCACAGTTTTGGACGGCAGTCGGAAGTCGCGGCTCTTCTTGGTACCACCGACAGCTTGTGCCGAGCCCGCCCGCGTCAGCCCGTTCACTTTAGAGACCTGAGAGAAAGGGGGATGGAGATAGGACAAGTGAGATGAATAGGATAAAGAACCGTATCACAATGCTTTGGATCAAATAAGAAGTTAAAAACAGTATTGCATTAAAGACAGTAACACATTTCCCAAAACGTACCCACACACGCAGATACAATTCTACAATCAGAAAGCACAGCAACACACACACCACAATGAAGGGGCCAAACATATTTGTGGAAGCCTACGCTATTCATCTGACAACCGATCAACTGTCTTGATTACTATACTTTCAAACGCAGTACACTTTTGTAAACTGCAGCTCAAACTGCTGTCAACACAAAAGGCAGAGATTTAGGATATGCGCAAACCAAAACCAAAAACCACTACATCCCGAGATAAACAACAGCTTGGAACGGGCAGATAAAAGAGAAATGGCATGAGAGGGAGAGAAGGGATGGCTCCATGCTTTCTGCTAGCAGATGGCTGGACAGTATGAGGTCGGAGGTGGGGTCATTGGGACGGAATAAAATCCCATCCGGGCACATCAAAACAGCCTTTTATTTGCTAACGGTTTTCCTCAAATGCTAATTTTTTGAGCAGAGACAGAGCGAGACAGACAGAGGCTGTATGTGTACATGAATGTGTGCGAAGCCTTTGAGGCCTCCAGCTGTGGATCAGTGGTTTGGCACAGTGGTGTCTGGTTCCGTGGCCGGCCCACTGGCTACAGCTGTGGGAAGAAACACGGTCACCTTCTCCCTCAGTGCAAAGCGCTTTACAGCTGGATCAGCACATGTAAGAATCCATTGTGTACAATTAAATTCTGTACAGGACTCTATCGAGCTCAATCTCTACATTCCCCACTCTGCATTTCTAAGAACATCCATTTCTCTCTCTTCCTCATCCATGTTGCTTTCATGGCCCACTTACAGTGCTGCCAGGAGTTTCTCATTCCTCTCTCTCCAATGTGTGAGAAAGAGAGAGCGATTGCTACAGTGTTAGGAGATCTTGTAAAATTAAAGATATGTGGCTGCCGATATCTGACTGGGTTGAGCAGGATATACACTTTTCCTTTTGTTCATATCCAAACGATGCATTGCAAGGTTGGGAAAGACACGCTTGTACTCCAGCCATCACGGAGCGCTGCTGTCTTTAGAAAATGAATGATCATATTTCGCCGCCATCCGTCCTCGGTCCAGACCAGCTGGAAGTGAACCACAGCAAACAGAAAGGGAGGAGGAGGGATGGGAGAGATGGAGTTATCAATCACAGCTGGGGCGCCACAGGAGGGAGGTGACAGACGGCCCATTGACAGGTTTGCCTTTGAAGGGCTCTCGTGTCACACTTGTGTGTGTGTGTGTGTGTATATATGTATATGTGTGTGTGTGTGTGTGTGTGTGTCTGCTCATATATTGTATTGTGTTCGTCTCAGGTGGCGGGGGGCCGACACAAAGACCAAGCCATTAAAAGATAAGGGGGGACTGAAACCTAACCCTGCCTCCGTCAATCATTCCCCTCCAACACACACACACCATGGAAAAACACAGGGTGACAAGGAGAGAGGGAATAAAGAATGGGTGTTGAGGAGTGGGGAGTGGAAAGGGATGAAGACTGAGACAGAAAGACAGAAACAAGGCTGCACAGCAAGCCCTGCGAGTCACTATGTGCATTCCTCACAAAAAAAAAAGAATTGATCTCCCAATCGGACACAATATCTCAACGTTCAACTGTTGCACTGATGCTGAAAAAGTACCTAACTGCTAAAGAAGCAGTTCCCCAGATAGCTACGATATTTCTCCAGCCACAGTTTGCTGACAAAGCATTGAATCTGAGAGACGCCACACTGTCGTGACCGCTTCCTGCCACAGGAGGGCTCAGTGGACCGGCTCCTCTTCCGGGGAGCTCGGCAAGTCTCCATCACTTTGCTCCCTTTAATTACTCGGTCTGGTGGCAAAGAAGGACGGCAAGACGGGTGATGACGAGAGAAAGGAAATGCGAAGCAGAGCCAAAGAGGCAGGCGCTAGTTTAAATACTTTGCTGGGGAAGGAAGGAAGGAAAGACAGAGAGCAAGCGATACGGAGAAGGACATGGACGCTCACTCGCGCTAACAGCCACCGGTAGAGAGAAATGAGAGGGACGATGGACAGGACAAGAAAGACAATGGAGCCAAAGGGAAAAAACTGAACACACACACACACACACACACACACACAGGAGACTGTTCTGGAGTGGATTTCGGTCGCATGTGAGCGGAGAAGGAGGGAGGGAGGGAGGGAGGGAGGGAGGTGGGTCTAGATGACATCATGTGTTGCTATAGCCCAGCTGAGGCCTGGCAGGAAGATTTTTAACAGGCAACATCTGCAGGAGCCGGCCCTGGGAAGAAGAACGGGGAGAGAAAGAGAGAGAGCGAGAGAGAGCCAGACGATAGAGTAAGACAGGAGCAAGTTTAACCCTTGCAACGCCCTGCTGACTGACACAGGAAGGGAGACGCAGCATCGCTTGTGCACACTTTGAATCACATGTGGTCACAGACAGATTTCCACCTCTTTGTCAGGATGTTGCAGAAGCTCCTTAGGTCAACCCGAGGTACCACTGATGGTGGCCGGCCCCTCACTCAACATGGAACTACACATCAAGGCTATTTTGTGTTTTCTCCAAAACGCGTCGGATGAGATCGTTGAAGTGGAGGCAAAACACGTGGCAAGTCGAAGAAACGCTCCGTATTGTTCTCGTTTGTAATCTAGCAAAACCATTCCCAGTGCAAAGCTCCTCCCTCCCCGTGATGCTCTCTCTCACCAGGGGCATGAAATAATGTAAACGCCATAACTTTGGGAATATAATGAACGCGTGACACAGCTTGACGGCGTGCAACACATACATCAAGTGTTACGGCGGTGCGATGACTATCAACGGGTTAAATCCCGCGCTGAGCTACAAATCAATTCCTCTGCCGGAGTCATTTACGGGTGCGACTGCCAGAACACCTCGACGGCGAGGCATAAATCCGGCTTAAGCCTTCTTTCCCCTCTGCTGTCTTATTAGGGAGCGATGCGATGCGGCCCTGGGGCAGGTCGACTTTCAAGCAGCGAGGGAAAGGTCAGTACAGCACACAATGCACAAGCCCTTTCATAAACTCACAGGGAGAGATCGACACACAGCAGCTGCAACAGGAAGCTTCGTGAGAGAACTGAGAGAAACGCGTTGAATTCTCAATAAACATTGAATTCTTCTCGGTGTGTGTGTGTTATCTATCGTCCCTTTTGACATGTTGTAGTATCATGAGGGAGGTTAATTGTGGATGGCAGAGGACAAACAACTAAACAAGAAAGTGCAGAGTCCTTTGCGAATGATGCCGAGTCGGCTCAGTGGTTTGGCCCTGCGCACACCACCTGCGCTCGCCGATCTGTGCAGCTGCTTTGCTGACATCCCTGCTTTTGTTATTTAATTAAAATGGATAGAATCATATTGTTTTATAAAAAGGTCCCGTTATGGCACATGTATTTTTGTTGATACAAGCTGCTATTAAATTAAGCAGAACAGAATCACTGTGAATTGAATTATGATAATGCCTTTACCCTTCGGTTCCACACACACACACACACACACTCTTTTTACGGCTACATAATCACTTAACCTTTTATATGGCTTAGCCTGTATTTTCGCAGTGGGTCGTGTGTATAAATGTGTGAGTCTTGAGCACACACGGTTAACACACACACACTGTTCATGCTAATTGAAGGGAGAGCGAGAATAAAAAAAGAAGAAGCACTAATCCGTCCAAATGATTGGAGCCATGTTGTCAAGGGCAAGCGCCGTCTCTTTGACACAGAAGCCGAGAGAGAGAGAGAGAGAGAGAGAGAGAGAGAAAGAGAGAGAGAGAGAGAGAGAGAGAGAAAGAGAGAGAGAAAGAGAGAGAGAAAGAGAGCGAGAAAGAGAGCGAGAGAGAGATGCAACAAGAGGAATGTAGAACGAGAGCAAAGTCAAAAAAACACACCACGACAGGAGTCAAAAGAATCAAGCAGGGTGCCAGCAGCGGATTGAAACAGAAAGAGAGTGGAGGAAGAGTGACAGAACAAAGACGAGTGAGTTCGTGGAGCTGAAGTTTGGCTTGGCAGGCAGTCACTCATTGAGAGGCATTGTTGGTTTTGCTGGAGAATTACAGCCACTCGGAAAACCTGAAGCACATGCCTGAGGCTGCATCGGCGGCAGCACATTACAGCAACAATAGTGCTGGATTGACACTCAACAGGAAGGAAAAGGCCGAAAAGGAAATGGGAAAGAAGACAGAAAGGAAGCTAAATAGATTATGAGAGAGAAAAAGACAGAATTAAACGTGGTGCCTCAACAGACAGTTAGCTTCTGACTAGCTGATCATACGAATGCAGGTTTTCTGACTAAAGCCACATCTGTCCCCTTTCCACCATCTCCTCCTCTTCTTCTTTCACTTCGTGGGGTTCCTTGAGACCTGCTACGTGCCACGGAGAGGGAGGGAGGCCTGCACAGGCCCTAGCCAGCATTACTAAATATAGCTGCAGTCGCAGCAGGCCAAAACACAATCATTACTCTCCCAGACACAATAGATGGTGGGGAGAGGAGAGGAAGAGCACAGAGGACAAGGCAAAGGAGGAAATCAGCAGCTAAAGGCAAGTAGAGAAAGGGGACAAGAAAGGCACAAGAGTAGTTAGGATAAATCATTGAGAGAAGATAAAAAAAGAGGATGTGACAGATGGGAAAATGAGAACAAGAGTCAAGAGAGGGGAGGATTTCAAGCACGCGTAATGGACAAAAGAGCATGCTGCACCTCGAGCCAATAAATACAGAACCCTCCATATCATCTCAAGTTGAACAGCTAATGCAAACCATTCATCTGCCATAGAAGGTTCCCTTTCTCTGTACGCTACCGTCACATTGTCCACGGTCTCCTGAGGAAGCTACAGACATGCTTTCATCCTTTTCCTTTCCATAAGATATCTACCATAGTATGGCTTTGAAATTCCAACACTGGCTGCTCCCGGCCATACAGCACCTGTTTGCGTAGCTCCTCGGCGGCTCTCCTCGGCGGCAGCCCGTTGGCTGAGCCTCTGCTGCTGGCCAGGGCCTGCTGCCTGGTGTGCTCCCGTGCCTCCGCCCGCTCACTGCGCTCCCTCAGTAGGGGCGGAGGTGGAGGCGGCGGAGGTGGCAGCGGGGGGGCTGGCGCGTCCCTGCCGTGAGTTCCCGCCTTGGGCCTCGGACTCTCCCTGGTCCCTGCTTTACCGTGGCTGTTGAAAACTGGAGGGGGGGGGGGGGGGGGGGAGAGAAGAGTCAGGTGTGCTTCTTGTATCATTCTTAATTTATGTGGGAGAGGAGGAAGCCAAACACAATTAGTGACAGATATCTTATTAGCTTGAAGTGGCTATTCACATACTTGAAATTAGATTTGAAATTTTGCTGAGATGACATTTAGCAGAAATGTTTTTTTCCATCCACCATCTTCAATAGAGCTAAACGAGGAAGCAACACTGTACTGTTTCAGGACCAGTGGTCACTGATGAAGCTTACCGATTGTAGTTTTCTATCTGCTCCCAGTATATGAAATATACTTTCAAAAATAATGGAGAGAGTCTGAGCTTCTTCTTGGATTTACTACTCTGCAAGGAGTGCAGCAACATGACCCTCTGCATTGAAGCTTGCCTTGATTCACTGTTGACATTTAGGAATTTAAAGGGTATATTTACACGCTTTTTTTCAAGTTCTGCAACCTAGTTCCTAATTTCTAATGTGCACAAGTTAAAACTAAAATAAATAAATAAATGAAATAAAAAAGCCGCTATAAAGAAAACAGGATGTTGTGGAAAGTTCCTATCAGGTAGCAAGGAATAAACACCCTCGGACATATACTATGTTTTCTCAGGCTACCGTCTACCTATGCCAATGCCAATATGTGGACATAAGTCTCAATACCCCCCCTGTAGTGCCGAATGGCATATGAACCCCTTGCACACCAAACCACAACGGCCAAGTGGAAAAGGAGCGACAGGGTTTTGGCTTACAAATAGTGCCCAATCAGTAAAATATGCACGATTTAAGGTGCGTATGAAAACGTCTTTATACTACATGTCAAAGAACCTGTTCAAAATGGACGCAGACTCCACCAACCCCCGGGGATGACGTTAAACAGGTCGAACGGGAGCGCGTTAATTGACAAACGCATTCAATAGCTCCCTCTTCAGCTTTAATGAGGCTCAATTCAAAGTTTCACGGCGTCTGACCATCAGCTGTATGGAAAGAATGACGGGAGGCCGAGGCGCACAAACACAGAGCATTTACAGCACACGTGCAATGCACATCATGATGATGATACGTGTGCACATCTCTGTCTACAGAAGACGCGTGTATATGTGCTACACTGTATCCACTCATAACCCCAAGTGGGCGCCTGCGAGTCTCTCGGGGCCCCAGCGCGATGAAAAATGAAGAGAAATCCTGACATTTTCAGAAGTGAGCTTAGCAAGAAACGGAGCCCAATAAAAGCTGTTTAATTTAGCAATGTCAACATGGCACACGGCCGAGTGGGGGAGACGGCGCGCTGATGAATGGCCTACAATGTAGGGTCTTTCCTGTCTCGCTTTACCTCCCAGAATAAAATGCTACCGTCTCCTCCCTCCTCCTCCCTCCTCCTCCCTCCTCCTCCCTCCTCCTCCTCCCTAAGAGCCCATGCAACCCTGCTGGAGGGTGGCCCAAGCTGCGTATTAAAGTGTCACATTTGACAACAATCTTAAAACCACAAAATGTACTGAGGTGTGTGTGTGTGTGTGTGTGTCTCTCTCTTTGTGTGTGTGCCTGATTCCCAACACAGCACAAATACTGTCTCAACACTGGAGCAATGACCCTGTCTTGACTGTGTGTGTGTGTAAACATCTGTTTCAGTGTCCTTAACCCCCCCCCCCCATCTCTATTGTTCCCTACTAAGTATATCTGCTTATTTCGCTCTTATCTATTTATTTAGCATATCACAGTGAAGGCGCCGAGCTGCTTTGCAAACAGTGTTGGTATACGAGATAAGAAAGGAGACTAAAGCTGTCCTCGTGCACACAACAAGCCCGGATTTGGTCGAACAGGTTTCACTATCCTAGTTCGTGCACCTTCTGCAGATATGTGCATATGTACAGTTTATGTTTCAAGCTGCAGCTACAGATGTTCACGAAAGAATGAGTATTTATGCTTGTTTTGGGTGGTAGACACTTGTCAGTGAAAGCTACAAAGGCAGTGCACACTTCTCCAAGAGTTCATTTCAAACAAATCTATGGACCTCTCTCCCTCCTTCTCTCTCCTCCTCCACATTCCTCTTGAGAGGATGAGAGAGGAAAGAGCTGAGCAAAGCGCTCACCTTTCCAACCTTTCTCGCGGCGATTCTACCTAAAAGGAGGACGCATAAAATCCAGCTGTTTTGTGGGGGAAACACCTGGCCGGAGGGATTGTGTGTCTCTAAAGTCTGCCAGGGAGGGAGGGCCTCCAGGTTACAATCATTTCTCTGTTGCTTTGTTCAAATAAAAACCTCTAGGAGCAATATTATGGATCCTATGAAATAAGTACACCTTAGACCTTTTACACTGCAAAAACAGTCTCCAGCTCATCAGTTTGTATCGATGATTGAGCCTCAAAAGCCTGATTGTCTTAATAATTAAAATCTGCCTGTGAAGTAAGATTAGTTTCAAAAAATACATTTTCTGGATTACAAAACAAAAATCACTTGACAAGATGCAGTGCACTTGTTTTTACAGTTATCAATCTTTGGATTGGGAGTGAGATTCGTCTTATGGGCTCAGTTGCATGCATGCAGCTTCCTAAATGTTGTGCACAACTGCGAGTCTGTGTATTCGTCCAAATGTCTACTTGCCCCAAGGGGTGTGTGTGTGTGTGTGTGTGTGTGTGTGTGTGTGTGTGTGTGTGTGTGTGTGTGTGTGTGTGTGTGTGTGTGTGTGTGTGTCGAGGGCCCCGGCCAGCTGTTGCAGTGCGTGCATAAACACCTTGTTAGGGCTTAGCAAGCTAAGTGTTAATTGGGGTGGAAAGAGTTGATGCTATGCTAACCCGTGTGACTTACCCTGTCTCTGCAGTGGAGAAAGCAAGAGTGCAAACTTCGGAAATTGGTCACGTTCACACACAGAAACAAGCACGACCACTCTGTCCACTGTCCCATGACTCATTCTGTGCTCCTGTTTGGCCAAAGTTTCTCTCTTCCTCAGTTGCATTTCTCCATCAATCACTGTCTTTTTTTTTCCAAAAATGGATCTTTCCATTTCTCTTTAGTTATTCTGCTGGTGCATCATCCTACCTCAATCTACCTCACCTCCTTTTTCATCCATCTCTCTCTTTCTTTTTCTGCTTTTCCCTGTCAACCTCTTCTTCTCCTGCCCTTACCGTGCCCGTTGAGCGGCTGCCTGGTGGGGAACTTGCCCTTGCGGGGTGTCGAGTGGCAGGAGGAGGCCGACGCTTGGCTGTTGCTTCCCCCACCTTGAGAGTGGATCCCACCTCCATTCCTCACCACCACCACCTCCCCCTCCTCTTCCTCCTCCTCCTCCTCCTCTTCCTCATCGTCCTCCAGGTCCTCCTCCTCCTGGGAGCTTCCGAAGTAGGCCATGTTGCTGGGTAGGGCTGATGAACCTGAGTGCAGAGAGGTGTAGGAAAGGAGGAGAAAGGGCACAGAGACGGGGAGATGAATAATAAAGGAGGTGGGTTGGGAGAGGAGAGAGAGAGCAAGAAAAAAGAAATAATTACAGTTTGAAACAGGCACAGAAAAACCCACTCAACAGCAAACACCTTTTTTGAGACCCCCAGCAATCTATGTGTGGAAAAAAAGTTCATTCTAATCTCTGAAATTACAGATGAATCAACATCAATAAACGAGTAGTGAAGTATTAATGTAAAAATAGAAGCTGCCAAAGCATTTGTGAATAATGGTGATTGTGCTGCTGTCATTATCCCCGCTGGTGGCCTATTGGAGCTTTGTAAACTGCTCTGCACATAGCGGCTCCATTGTTGCATTTGCACACACACACACACACACACACTAAAACGCACAAACATGAGGACACACACAGCACAATGTTCACAAAGCATTGACAGTTTTACTCAAACTGCATTTATACTGGATCTGATTTTAGGCTCTACATCCGTTTTAAAACAAAAACGACCTCCGTCGGCATCGTTGCCATTGATACCAGCACGCCTTAAAAGGAATATCACGTGACTATTCACGTACACCGGGCATGCGGGTGCCGGTGTAAACAGGACATAGATCGATTGCTTCGTGAAAAAATATATATACGACAGCGTAATATAGTCGTCTTTAATTATGAAAAGCCGTGCTTGATACTTAAAATATTCGCTGTGGGTCTTGCGCTCTCTCTCTCTCTCTCACACACACACACACACACACACACACACACACACACACGCACCAAACTTACTTTAAAGGAACACTTACACATCAAGGTTTACTAGACTATGGGTCCATAAATGTGGTCAACACACGTCTCTCACTCCCTCTCGGTTTCGTTGTCTGTTTTCTCACTCTCGGTCTCTGTCGTACTGGAGAGCGATTGCTGCTATTGTTGTGCAAAACAAAATAACCATGAATAAGGAAAGGCAAGGCCCCCGTTTTGCGTCCGTCGTCCGTCTCAAAGCCGCCAACCGTGACGTCAGACATCTGCTCCGTAGGTCACGCCGCCCGTTAATCGCTCCAATAACAGCTGCTTCCCTTCGCAAAAATGCAGACTTTAACTGGACAACAGCTGCTGGTAAAGACAACAAGGTCAGCAACGCCTGTCACCAGTTGTCCATGTTGAACTAACCTGGTAGTCGATCGACAATCAAGGATGTTGTTGTTTGTGATTGTCACGTGATAGAGGCGTGACGAATCAGTGAAGGACACGTTGTGACTGCTAAGAACCAATCAAGTAGCGTCCGCGGGTGTCTACGTCATCGTTTGCAACTTATCCGTCGACGCTCATCCACAACAGGAAGTGACCCCGGAGTTTTCAAACGTATCCGTTTTCGGCGCTCTACAACTCGTAGGCGTAGTGTGGACGCTCAGTGTAAGCGCAGCAAAAGATCTGCTGTTTAAAATGGAAACCTCAATTATCTTCCAAATCACTTCTTAAAATCTGATATCGACCATTTACCGGCTGATCTTGCGTTTATTTCTGGTGGTTCTCCTGTAAATGCTTCCGTTTCTTGTTGCAATGTTTTGCAAATGTCACTGCAAGACACGAGCAGAAGTAGTGGTGGTTCTAGCAAAACTCGTTGCATAACTTTATACAGTGGAGAAGGAAAAGGAGAGGATGACGAGCAACATATTCTGATGGCTAGAACTGAGCGCATGTAACAGGGACTTTTCCACAGAGCCTCCCGATGCCGACAGTTTTATTGACACACATATATACCGTACATGTGCTCAAACAGCCAACTCTGTCCAAGAGTTGCTTTAGAAAACCAAAAAGTCACTGCTAACATAATCCCAAATGTACCGCTTTCAATCTCTCCCCCGATTGGAGACGAAAAGTTGTCAATCCCTCTCTTTCCGTTTTCAGTCACACTCGATCACTTTCATCGTCATCTCTGAGAAATCTAGCTGCGCACGTGCTGGAGGGAGGTAAATGGTGTTTGGCAGCGGATAGCCTATAACGTTACAGCCGTTAGCTGAATGTAGGCACACACTCTCATGAAAGGTCATAAAGCCCAAAGCGATGTTATTAAATCTCATAATGTTGCACTCGTAAATCAGTGTGCAAACAGCTGCTCAACTCCTACAGATGCAGGAATAAAAAAAAGAAAGGAAGGCAGGCTCGTAGAGTGTAGCAGTAGCGACTGGCATGCGTATAGTTTGCCTCGGTGCGCTTTCGGACAACATCATCAAAATCTGCTCGGCAACGGGGCTGAACTTTGCCACAACTGAAACAACAGCCCAGGAGAACGCTTCAGTGCTTGTGTGAGTGTGTTTTCCAGAGGAAAAGTAGCTCTGCAAGGCCAGTGTGAAGAAGAAGAGAAGATGTCTGTGACCGTCAGCCTTCCCTTTATACATACAGTATGGGCGGCTGAGAGGTGTATGCATGCCTGTGTGTGAGTGTGTGTGACGAGAACAGTTGGCAAAATTGAATTAAAAATCATTTTCTGTCTGTAGAATTAGATTTAGAAATGTTTAAACTGTGCGTTTGGTATTATTGATTTATAGTTAACTGGAACGTGTGGTTATGCAACATCCTCAGCCTTGATTGTAGAGTTCTTTATGAGCAGGAAACACTGGTTTTTATTAATCCTCTATAAATCGATTGCCGAGCATGAGCAACTACTGTGGCTTTTATCACCCTTGTGGAGGCCATGGTTTTTTAAAAAGGGCCTTAATGGGAAGCAATGCGTGATTATAAGTCAATTTAAATAATGTTAATCCTCGGAAAAACAGGCTGAATTTAACTAGCCCGCATGAAGATATACAGAGCACTTAAAATTACGGAGTGAATTACGAATTAGCCAAGCCAATTATTTAATTAGCACTCTTGTTTTGGAGGGTGCCGAATACTTATCTTAGATTTTACACATTCAATACCTTATTAAGGGGCTTCATACAAATAGAGAGATAACACAAGTATGACACCAAAATGATTACATGTTCTTATAGACTTACACGAGGAATACATATTAGAATATTAGAAACTAGCAGCAAGACTTCACGTGGTCCCCGTGTGGATACAGCTTTCAGAATGAGAGGATACATGAATGAATGGATGTTTAGTAACCAGTCTTTTGGGATCAATATATGTGCAACATGACACAAACAGTCACGCTGTAAGTGGACAATGGAGCTGAGCTTGGAAACACTTGTGTGCAAGTGTTTACACTCAATACATAAATGACACCGTGACTAAGACTGGGCTTTCCCAACGAGAAAGGAAAGGACATGTTACGGCTTAAAGGGATAGTTTGGATTATTTGAAGTTGGGTTGTACTCGGTACTTATCTACAGTCAGCGTATTACCTACAGTAGATGGCGCTCGGCTTGCCCCAGTTTGGAGAAAGAGACAGGAATACTGACACGGGAGCAAAGCACTGCTGTGGACAGGAAAGCGGCACAACGTGCTTTAGCCACCTAATAGGAAGGCCAATTTAACATGATCGATGTTTACTTGCACAACCTCAGAAGTTAGCGTCGCCCAACTAGCCAACTATCCCTTTAACTGCTGCTCTCCAGCACCATGCAGACAGAGTACCATTCTCCTTTAAACAGCCTCCAGTGCAGAGTAAAACAAGAACATAGGAATATAAAGTCCTTAAGGAACACTGTGAAAGCTGGAAAATCCCCGTTCTTCTCCCACCAACAGACTGCTGCAAGTCTGCCGTTGATTTGATAGATTACTTTCCGCTTTTATGATGCGAGCATAAAACAATAAACATATTGAAATAATTAGTCCAACTTTGTCTTCAAAAGCACGAGCTACATGATTGAACACAGATTCACTTTCATTTTAAAGTGCAACAACAGCTTTTACTGGCCAGTCGGGGGACCTGTGGTTCCCACATGTCGCATCACATCCATTCTGAAAGCTTAGTTTAAATTTCATTCTCGTATCAAGCTTTTTCAAAGCACAAAGAAAACAAACACAGGCTGGTAATAATAAATCTGGTTGTGCCTTGGATCACACGTTTCACTCAGCAGCTCTGCCAGTTTCTAATTATCTCCTCAGAGAGCCGGAGAAAACCTGTAACAGCAGCAGATTCCCTGAACAGATATTTATGGAGTTTTACCTGCTCTCTTGAACTTCTAAAGGAGATCTGCAGGGCAAAAAGTAACCGTTCAACAGCAGAGAAATATGGCTCTCTTATATTCCATAGTAACCCACATGGTACGGCCACATGGTACGGCCCCTTTCTGTGCAGGCAGGCCGCTGGCCAGTGTGTGTGTTTATGGTTTCTTGGCACACAGCATCTTAAGAAGGATGCAGACAATTATACGTGGTTGAACCCGTGTAGCAGTGCCACTTTGTAGGACAATCTTCTGGCATTTAACCAGCGGATCAGCCCTCAGAAGTTGGGTGACTGCAGCAGACCGACAAACCCGCGGCTACAAAAAGCCACACACAAACACACACACACACACACACACAAACACACCACACGGACACCTCGTTTATCTTGGCGACAGAGCAAACGCTCCTCTCTTAGACCAAACAAACACACAAAGGCGGCCGAGACACACACACACACACACACACACACACACAGCCCAATCAGCTTCTAATGACCTGCTTCATTAGCTAAATGGCTGTAATTTACTGCTCTGAACAGGGGTCAGAGGGCCAATGGCAAACAGACCACAGGGGCACTCAGGGGTAGAAATGGTTGGAAGTGTGTGTGTGTGTGTGTGTGGACCTTAACAATATGCCTGGGAAACAGTTTAACGGGTAGCTTTCAGGATTTGGGAAGGAAAGTAATCCTTCATTAATTTTTATGGTAAGACAACATATATAGAGTAGAAAGTGAAAAGAGGAAGAGAGGTGGAGCAGACGGCGAAAGTGAGAACGAAAATATGAGACGGGGAAATATCAGGCTGCAGGAAGAAGCGGAACGGCAGAAGACAAGGCCCAGACATCGGGCAGGAACAGATGTAACAACAACACAAATCTAATATATTCAAGATCCCCAAAATAAGACCGTCTAGGATTTTGGAGAGCGGGAGAAGAGAGGGAACACAAAGAAAGACAGACGGTCCAATTCAGACCACTGGCATCCCGACTATGGGAGTGGCTGCATTACCGGAGACCCTGAATCCATCAGCTCAGCTCCTAGAAAGCACACATGAATGCTCATATAAACACACACACACACACACACACACACACACATATATATACACACACACACACATAAAAAAAGCATATCTCAGTCCTTCTCCAAGACCTCAAACAGGGCTTGAGCCCACTCCCCCAATTACGCCATCTTTTCATCCACCTCATTCCGTGCTCAGACAAATCATAATTAGGTCTGAAAGATTCTATTAGAATTGTCATTTTTAACGGGGCTCTTGGGTGGGTTCTGGGTGGGGGCATAATTACAAACCCTCCATTCTCTGGCTATCCTCTTTTGTCCCCTTAACTGGAACTGAAACAATGAGGACAATTTAAATAGTCAATCAGGAGGTTTTAGCTGCCATGGGGACATGTGGACGTGCTGACTTAGAACAGAGTGCCAAATGTGTGCACAGGAAGTGGGAGAGCTGCTATTTTTAACAGGGAAGGTCAAAAAGGGAGCGAACTGCAGGTTCTCTGGCATGGAGCGGAAAGTTATCTTCTACAGCTGAGCTCTGACAAACCGTTCACTCGTCAACAGCGGAGAAACAGAGCATGACAGACCGAGAGGTTTAGGGATTACTTCTCCCGATTGACAATCCTTGATGTCAGCAAAAACATTAACCCCACAATCAGTGGCTCTGCACTTGGAGGAGAAAGCATAATCAGTCTGTAAGACGAAACGTCTGCATCACGAGTGACAAGAGACTCAAAACTCTGCTTGTACAGTTCCCAGGCTTTAATCAAACAGCAATCATACATTAGAGAGAGGAAAGTACCGTTTCCCCGGGGGAAATGCAGTTGGCACAGCAACAACGCACTTGAGACACACGAGTCGCTGTCAGACTTAAATATCGTGTTCCCAGGAGTGAAGATGTGCTCCTAGTTAAGCCAGATTCTAAAACAATAAAAATACCATCAAACAAAATCAAATCCAACAATCGAACTAAAGATAGAGGTCCCAAGCACAGTTCTCCAGCATTGGCAGTCTTTTCCTCAAAAACCAGATGTGAAAAGTCCACATGCGTCGCATACGTGTAATCACGTACGAGGGCTCTGAGGTCTTTGGTTCACTGGGTCAGCGCTGGAGGTTATGCAAGCAGAGCAGAGGAACTGGACCCGCTGAACCGGAGAGAGAGGCACCACGCTGGGGCTGGCAGGCATGGAGGAAAGCCCGGAGGGCACCGAGGTAAAGGCGGCAGTGCTGCACATATACGGTGCTGGCACACACACACACACAAAGAAAACCACACTCCTTGAAATGAATCTTATGCAAGAGCCTCATTTCCAGGAGTGTGTGTGGGCAGACAGTTATTCATTTACACGCTAATCTATTCTTATCGGAAAAAATCATAAAACAAACAATGCCTGATATTTATTGACGAATATGAATTAAGGAAGCAACCACAAACACTTACATCGATGACTGAAAGATTGTGCCGTTTACTTAAATAGTGGTTGAGCTCAATTTTGGAATGAAACCGTTGGATGACTTAGAAAACCTGGAGCGGGCCAACACTGAGCACAGTCTGCTCCCGTCAGTGCTGCCCCCATCCGGCCGACAGCGTCACTACACCCTCTATGTTTCCAGAGGCAGACGCAGCCAGAGGCGGACTGTCTGGCTACCACCCAAATGGCTTTCTCCATGGATATAAACAGTGCAACTACAGGCCTGGGCCGCACATAAACACCATTCTGAGAGCACGGGCAAGGACCGAGCACTCAGCTCGTGTGTGTGTTTGCAGGAGAAAGAGATGAGCAGTGAGATAAATATAGAATACAGAGGCCCTAGACAGTGTGGGTGGTGAGCATACATGATGTGCATCCTTCCATACACAAGACTAGGTTACTAGGTTACTCCCACGTTGCATCAGAATCATTTCCTCTGATACAGCAGAGGGGGGGGGGGGGGGGGGGGGGTTGTTTATTAAAAACTTGGATTCAACTCAACATGAGTATTACGCAGAATGCTGGAGAACTCATTCTGACAGCTGCATAAAAGCAGATGAAACATGAAGGATTTGAAGCTGTAAAGTGAGCAACAAAGAATAAACAACTGTTGTGAAAGCTGAACTCTTAAAGGGACAGTTCACCACAAAATCAAAAATACATATTTTTCCTAAATGTAGAGCTATTTATTAATCTAGATTGTTTTGGTGCAAGTCACCTAGTTTTGGAGATATATATGATATATAATGTATGCCTTCTCTCTAATATCATGGGACTATGCGGTACTCTGCTTGTGGTGCTCAAAGCCCGAAAAGAAACTGCAATCTCTCTTTCCAGAAATAATGACCCGGTTACTCAAGATAATCCACAGACCCACAGTTCCTACGTGAAGCTGCTCAATGGAAGAATATGCGTTTCTGATTTTGGGGTGAACTGGCCCTTTAAGTCCTGATTTCACAATACGGAGTGACACAGGAGTTCTTTTTTTGTTGCTCACTTCACAGCTTCAAATCCTTCACGTTTTAACAGCTTTTATGGAGCCGTCAGAATGAGTCATGATAAAAGCCTTTTGGGGTGAATGCATATTGTTTACCAGATAAGAAACGCAAACACTGCAGCGGGTGTGTGTGTGTGTGTGTGTGTGTAAACATTGTGAACGTTTGACCTGGGACAGACCCCAGGAATCCCCACCGATAGAGTTTTAGGGTTGAAATGTTGCTAAATTAACCACTATTACTTCCAAAAAAATAAGTCAGAATCAAATTGTAAAGAAAGACGTAGAGAGATAATGGATTGGAGATTTCAATAATATAGATAGAGATCCTGTCGGAGGCATTTTGGCAGCAGACATGAAGCAGCCTAATGTTTGTGGCGGTCAGATCACCAGAGAGACATGTATCAAGATCTTAAAGGGGATTTGGGGTTTCAGAGGATATCAAAGACTCGAGTCCCTTTGAAAAGATTAACCAAGCCAACACTCGTAGACTGTGTCTCATCATACACCCTGGACACACACACACGATGGCGGGAGACACAGGAGATGAGCAGGACATCAGTGGGTGAGCATTGAATTTGCACTCACGCACACGCTTCCACGCGTACATCCACTGACACACAACCTCAAGGGCTCGGCTGACATTCTCCCGTGGCCTTCCCTTGGTAAGGGTCCCTGCATGTGGGTCACATGAGAGGCCAAGGGGAAAAACAGAGCAGAAGAAGCCCGCACAGGAAAATGTCATCCTCGCAGCATGGACAGTTAGTAGACACACACACACACACAGAGAGTTAAACTGGATCTATAAATACAACAGTAAAGCAGGGAGTGGCAGAGTGGAAAAAGCCCGGTGGAGAACCATTCAATCGTTAGCTTAGCAGCATAGCTCTAAAATTAGCAAGAGTAGGGCAGTAGAGTACAGCAGACCACACACACACACACACACACACTCACACACACACCAGCTTGCAAAGCACCATTCCTAACCTTAATTACAAAGACAGAAAAAGCAGCAAAACTGAGTCAGGACCAGCCACCTACACCTCATTAGTTCACCGCTCCACATGGAAGGCTGGAGTTAGTTTAGCACCCAGAGCCCAGAATAATATCAACTTCAAAGTACATGGGACATTATATCATGAGCCTATGTACCATCCTGGCCTATATATGCAAATCAAAGTCCCTCTCACCAAAGGCTTCAGTCGATTTTAGCAACCTCCAATTATGCGTTCTTGAATGAGCCCTGTAAGGTTAAAATGGCGTTCCGTAACGGGAGCATTGTCGTCAGAATAGCAACGTATAGCCATCACAGCCATCACGTCCCAACAGATTTGAATCTAAATTCGACTCTCCCGAGTCTTTAGCCTACTTTGTAAGACGGGCAGAGGTTAATGATGATAACAGCAAATTAATCTGAAGCGGGGGGGGGGGGGGGGGGGGGGGGGTTTGTCTTCCAAATTAGTTCATTCTGGCTGTGAGGACATTGTTTAAGAAAAAGGAGAGAGAGATATTTAACAAAGGATGAAATGAAGACAGCAAAGAAAAGTCACGACCAAGGTTGCTTGAAAAGAAAAGAAAAGAAAAACGGCCCTAAACTTTGTATGATTGTTCAGGCCTTGAATGAGTCACTCCCTCGCCCTTTGAAGAGGGTTATTTGAGACGGCCATGAATGTGAGGTAGAGCTTATGATTAATTGAAGTGTCCTGTGACGGGTCATTGAGCTTACATCTTATGGACAAGTCCACCTATATAAAGGACATTTAGTAAACTGGAGAATGGGGTTGTTCAAAACGTCTATTTTACCTTGTAAAATCAGCACAGGGAGAAACTAGGAGCAAACTATTAATTATCGATGGAGAGAATTTAGAAAGCATACATGTCTGTTTCTATAAAACACACACACACACACACCTCGTAAGCTGCTGCTAATGACTCTGCCATGACTTTTCCAGTTCACTTGACATTATAGAAGGTGCTACATAGTGTCGATGAACCTGTGTAGTGTTTGTAGTGTGGGGGCCTGTGACTGTGTGAGTACTAGATGCACCAACAGCTGCTGTGGTAGAGGGTGATAGGCAGGGTGCTAAAGAAACAGATAGTTGTTGAAAGGTAGGAGGGGGAGATGTGTAAGCTGATGAAATGCAGGGTAATCCTAGCCCTGGGCAAGTACATGCTTATTTGCAGTATGCGAGTGCGGTTATGTGTGCGTGTGTGTGTGTGTGTGAGAGAGTGGAAACCTGACTTAACAAAACTCATTGCTTGTGTATGCGTCTTTATGTGCATGAGTGTCTAAAATGAGTTGAATCAAAAGTTCAGGTTTCCCTTTAGCTCGTCATATGAGACAATCCATCTCAGCACTGGACTGCATGCACTGTTTGACAGGTCTTGGAAATGCTGGCTGTGTTCATTAGCTTGCAACCAGAGGCTTATATAGTGCAGGCCTCTCCACAGACAGCCAAACAGTAGCAAACTGTCCAGCCTCAGAATCAATCTGTAGTTTGGCTTTCCAGCAGAAACCCATGTTGAAAAACCTGTAAGACTAAAGCGAGACGTATCCGCGGCTTCCTCGCTCCACAAACATCCCAGCGTGCCGACCGCTGGTTGGTGGGGTCTGCATGTAATCGTGTCTCCGTCTGCTCCGCTCTGCCGCGTCTTACCTCTGAGGCAAAGGAAGGTGAGGAAGTCCTCCGTCTTGGGCTTGCGTCTGGACAGGTCCTGAACGGACAAGGAAAGGGATGATGAGGAGAGCGATGACAGAGACGTTGAGGGCACAGTGGCCAGGGCGGTGTTTGGGATGCCTGGGTCGGCCACCTTGACGGGCGTGGTGCTGGGCGAGTTGGGCTGCGACTGGGCAAACTTCCTCTGGGCCTGGAGACGAGGTCTGAGAGGGAAACAAAAGAAAGAAAGTAACCGATATGTATTACCACGATAAAGAGAACAGCCATGGCCGCTGCAGATAATAGGAAAGTTAATACATTTGATCAGATTTTAAAAAGATATGCACCACAGGACTTAAATCACATTGTATTTGATTGTTTGAAATCAATCATACATTGGTAAAAAAGCACGCAGATACCCCTACATTAGCACAGTGTCGTCTTGGTATCGTACACCCGGTAGGTAGAGATGCTATCATTCATCAGCGGAATACAAAGTAGTATGCGGCCGATTCAAATCACACTTTTGCTTTTTTACATGCACGAACACACGACGTACTCCCTCGTCGTTTTCATTACCATTGTCTCACTGTGGAGCGGATCGCTGAAACAATCACCCCGTCGTGAAGAATTGATCACCTTTGTGTACGAGCATTCCTTCACGAGCACTCCCCAGCTCACATGGTCATTCAGTGAGTGTTTGGATGTTTTCGCATGTAAATGAACGCACACACACACACACACACACACAATCCTAGACTACCAGGGGCCACATGAACCAGCAAGCGGCCTCAATCGATTGGTGCTGCCGTGTGTGTGTGAGGATAGAGAGCTATGATAGAAGCAATGTGATATCCTGGTATTATTTGTCAATTTGCCGAGGACCCGATTAAAGTAAGGGAAGATAGGATCATGTCTGAGAACACCCACAATGCATTTGGTGCAGAGCTCCGATTACACTTCAATCAGAGAACAGTGTGGTGTCAAATTGTGTCGATTTCCCGCCGCGACATGGGTGTAAGCTCAATATGTGAGAAATTGAGAGATGATTGCACGCACGTTGCCAATGTGAGAAAACTCAACAAACAGCTGTTTGCACACGCCCCGTTTGTTTACAAGCACACGCCGTAAAACACTCCGTAAACAAAAGCCTGCGACTGCGATCAGCTCGGGCCTTTTATAGGTTGGTATTCAACAGCACACAAAAGTGATCCGCATTCACACAAATCTAATTGGCTTTGATTTTGAGTCTCCAAAACATCCACCACAACAAATACAGACTTTTAGTCTCCAAATAAATGTGGCAGCGAAAAGTAGAATCACTCATTTTCCTGATAGAAGGCATTATAGCGCTAGGCGCATGAAGGATGTTTTCCCCCTGGTATTACAGAACAAAGAACACGACAATTCAATCGGCAAAGCACCACAATGAGGAAAGGTGTCACTTCACACACAGCCGGGATCTAGTTGCAAAATGTGGAGAGAAAAAAAAAGGGGCGATGTCGTCGCCTGAACTGCACGTCCACGAGTAATAACACAGGAAGGAAAGGCAAGAGGTTTGTTCTCGTCTCCAAAATATAAACAATAGTTTGCATGGGCTTAGGATCTTGCGATCGGGTAACGCGCTTTTCCATACTGTAGCATCAACATAAACAAATGCCACATTGATGATGACGCGAGTGTATTCTAGTGCGGAGCGACATTATTCATGTGAACGCTGAGAGGAGGCGGCGGGTGGGGTGTGGGGGGGGGGGTGGTGGAGAGAGAGGGGGCAA
Organism: Melanostigma gelatinosum; assembly: GCF_949748355.1. Lineage (NCBI taxonomy): Eukaryota > Metazoa > Chordata > Actinopteri > Perciformes > Zoarcidae > Melanostigma > Melanostigma gelatinosum. Next base: position 11,754,286 of record NC_136650.1, on the reverse strand, counting down.
TCGTACGGGGGTACGGTGCGAATCAATCGTACCCAATATGAAAACGTCATCACAGAAGAAGAGTGTGACAAACGGCTAAAGAGAGAAAGGATGAGCAAGGTGTGAGGTAAAGCACAATCATCCTCCTCCTCCTCCTCCTCGCTTCACACGTCACATCCGCAAAACACTTCCACATAAGCACACATGCAAAGACACAAGCCATACTTTATACCCCTGCCTACCCACATTCAAGTCTGTCTTTGACCTCCTCACGCACACCATAATAAAACTCTACGAGGGAAACGGCGGGACAGGGAGGGAAGAGGCCGAGGCCACAAAGTGGGATGAAGTGATGGAGAGAAGGGCGGATGTGCAGATGGACGCTGGAAGCAGGGAGGTTCATGTGACTGTAAGACTGGGAAAGATAGTGTGTGAGAAAAGACACGTGATGGAGGGGAAGGAAAGACACACACACACACACAGATAATGCAACCAGAGTTCAGTAACTTCAACCACAAACATGCCACCACGTCCATTTTGGCGTTTCGACACAGGCATGCGAACGCAATTTCCATAACACAGTTCAGTTTGTTCTATCAGCTAAATATCTGAAAGTTACAAGAATGAAAGTTGAAACAACTTCGAGCCAGAAGCAGGGAATATCCTCAGAGATCCTTCTTCTTGCTCGTCTAACGTGCTCAAAAAACGTTCAGCTTTCACAAAACTCTTTTTCATAACGCCAATATATTACGTAACTTCATGTTAATAAGAATGTCCTAACGCACGGCAAGGCTTTTGCATCGACGTTACTGTGGTCATGCGGGAACACCTGTACGTGTGCACGGCTGCGTAACTGTTGCAATGCTAATATGCGGTTCACATGTGCAGCCACCCGAACCCGTCTCACCATCCTGTGAATTTAATGGTGTGCAATTTAATAGCGCGCAAATGGGGGAGCCATGGAGACTAAGCTCAGCTGTGCCGCGAACACTTTCTAAAACAGTAAGCAGAGATGCAGAGCCCTCTCCATAAAAGCCTCTTTGGTAAGCTAAACTCTGGAGTTTTATTGCTCCGGCCTTAGATAAATAGGATCCTATTTAAGTGCTGAAAAAAAAAAAAAAAAAGTGAGTGAGTGGGAACTGACACGGAAAACAGACAGTTTGACAACAGGAATAAAGCACAAGCGACTGTGCAAAAGAATGGGGGACAGAGACAGATGGGCTAATAAAGCATTGTGCTTACTGCATCCTGTCTAGACAGTCAGCCAGAGCCTCTTTAGACGGGCCTCAGGTTTCCCTGGGACGATCCTCTGTTGTCTGTTACCTATTAACTAACATGGGAGATGTGAGGAGGGGGGGGGGGGGGGGGGGGCAGGCTGACAATCACTGGAAATCCATTCCTGCTTAGAGGTAATCTCTAGTAATTGGACTAAATTGTCTTTATGTACATTTTCTCGATGCATTATCAGTTTGTCATCTTCTTTCTCCTCTGGCATGCTAACAGCAAAGGTGAGGCTAATAAAAAGAGATCTGCTGTTTTTTTTAATCACCATTAAGCGCGTCAGCAAACTAGAGCGTCGGAACAATTATAGTAACACATATTTGTCCAGATTCCTCGGAAATTATGGATCGTCCCCGAAGTTTTGCCGATAAATTCGATGCTGAGGAGACGGTCCTGCACGCATGAGAAAGGCTTGAGTATAGCACAGACAGACACACACATCTCAGCGTCCCATGGACCATGTAAATAATGAGAAATCAGCATGGGAACAATTTGCAATGCCATGACTTGGGCTGCCACTGTGCTATGGGCTCAGTGGTAACATGAGCCTCTGACTTGGCCCTCTGTCTGCCCAGAGGAAGGCTGCCGGTGTGGGACTGAGTGAGTCAGCCAGGGTACAACATGTTCCCCGGGCGTGTTGAGCTGTGGTATACACACTCACCGGCGCAGTGCCATGGCAGGTAAGCGAAGCTTACGTGAGTCAAATTAGACCGATTCCCCCTGATTGAAGGAGAACGAGAGGAGGTCTGGAGAGACGCAGGTCGGGGGGGGAAAAGAGAAAACGGAGATCCCGAAAGTGGAAGAAAAGCAAAGAGATTACAGCAGGATGTCCCCATTCATCCCCTTCTAATCCACCTTTCATCTATCCCTTCCTCCCTCCATCCATCCCTTCCTGCTATCCCCCAGCCCTTCAAACAGAGCTGCTCTAATGTGTAATATTACACATGCCACCCTGGCTGTATAGGGCATTGATTATCTCCGGGAGAGACAGTGAGAAAATATGATGATCCTGTCAGACGGCAATCCCGGGGAAAAGAAGAAGAAGGAGGAAGAAGAAGAAAGGGAGAGGATAAAGGGCCATTTGTGATTTCCCTCAAACACATCAAATGAAAAATGGGAAGGAGGTGGTGATGAAGGGACACGGGGACAGAGGGAAAGATGAGCCACAGTTTCTTTAACGCATTTCACTCAGCCAAAGCCAGACCTCTGTGTGTGTGTGTGTGTGTGTGTGTGTGTGTGCGTGCGCTCTCTCTCAGGCGCAGTTGTGAACAGCTGACATAGATCACACTCATGCACACGGACCCTGTCAATCAAAAAGCAGCCCAGCCCCCCTCTTCAGCCTCCATCTTATCAACACCTTTCCAGCGATGGCCGTTTCCATGGGAACTATGGTCATCTCTTTTTTTATGCTCCGAGGGTGTTGGCGAAGCATCCGCCCCGCTTAAGTGTCACCGAGCAAGACGCCGTCGGTACGCACTTGATCGGTAACTGACCCTGATCTCGGACTTCTCCCGGCGGAGGGGAAGCCGGCAAAAACAGAACTTATCCTTCACACTCGGTCAACAAGTCAATGGCTGTCAGTGTCGGAGACGAGTGTCACACATAGAAGCTTCCAACCCACAGCCGGCTCCTGAAACCAGTTTACTGGGAGCCGAGGCACAGTAGGCAGGGTGCAGAGTGCAAGAAAAGAGCTGACTCAGCACACGCGTGTGTGTGTATTTAGACCCGACAACAGCTGATTTATTAAACAGCACATCAAACTCATTTGTGAATTAAACGCGTATAATAGATGCAAAGAAAAGTACTTTCGATGCCAATTAGGTCGGACTGGCAGTTGAAAAAGCAGCCTCCCATGCACGTTTGATTTATTGAATAAGCTGCTGGCTCAGCATCTTTCAAATCTTTACGTTCATTAAATATTGATGAATGGAGTCCAGTGTGTACGAATACAAGCGAGGGGACAAAACAAAGAGGTTTGAACTCAGCAGCATGTTACGGATGACTGCGTTGTAATTGCTCAAGCTCGAGGAAACGTTTGCATTTTGTATTTGTTCACGGGGCGAAATCTAGTAACGAGTAACCACCACCTAATACCAATGTCTGATTCTAAAGTTGTAAAGCATTTAATGAGGTCCCATACTACACTGCGTCCCTTGTATACGGTGCCCTGGTCCTCCACACTTGAGCCCGGGCTGTTATGCTTGTCAGTCGCTGTGTGGTTCGGTTTCAGACCTTTGCTGCGCCGCTGTAATCGGATATTCGGATCAGGCTGCCAAGTGGAACATGAGCCAGCAGTCCCCGTGTTGATTTGTGCAAATGTGTCCTCTGACTTTTAAAGCACTCTTGCCGAACTTAATACGGTGAAGCTCTTTACAAGCCGGAGCCGGAGTATTAATTGGAAAATAATTGCACATCGTAATTGAATCCATTCCCCCAAAAAAAAACAAAACCTCCATGCAAGTCACCATAAAGAGAATGAGATCAAGAAGAGACAAATAAAGCAATAAAGAGAGAGCAAAAAAAAAGAAGCAAGCTTTGATTAAGAAGTATGAAAGCGTGCCGGGCCAAAAGAAATCAAAAATAAAGCAGCTGAACAATTAGTCTCTGTATTTCATTTTCATATACCTGTTAGACTGCCAAAAGACACAGCAAGCTGACGAAAACAAAGAATATACAGTTTGAATAACTGCATCATTTGAATGTGTTGCCGCGGTGTGATGGATGTTGGTATGAGGCTGTACTCCCCCCCCCCCCCATGGTAAAGGTTATTGTGTGAGGAGAAGAGCACTGATCCAGAGTCTGTACCTTGGGGGCTGTATTAATTGGCTCCAGATGGCCCACATGGTCCTGATAAAAGACGACCTCACTGCAGCTGGCTCTGCGAGTGTGTGCTTATGCGCGTGTGTGTGTGTGTGTGCGTGTGTGTGTGTGCGGGTGTGCGCGTGTGTACGTGTGTGCGAGTTAATTTCGTCCAAATCAGAGCAACATGGCCGCACATGTTTATGTACATAAGAGTGAAATGTGTATGAATGTTTACATGCAGGGATTAAGCTTCACAAAATGTGTGTATGCCTTTAATCAATGTCTCTATCTACAGTTACGTGTGTGTGTGTGTGTTCAGCGAATCAAATCCATCAGCAGATGAAAGAGTGAAAAGCAGAGTGTGTATATTCGCAATGATGACACTGTAAGTGACACCATGTGTATGTGTGAACGTGAGCATTTCAGCATCTGCATGAAGGAGACACAGCAGTCCCACGGCTGCAGTGTTTCAGCAGGGATACCAACACTATTCTCGCACTGGATACAACTGTTGATTCACCGTAAACCTTTTAGTTTGGCACATGGCAGATTCAAGAGCTCTAATCTACAGTTTACCAAATGAAGAAAATAAGTTCCGTCTTAGCCTCCAGGGAGCAACTGCCAGGGTTAAAAGTGCACAAAGATAAATCCAAGAGCTCGCAAAGACGTCTTTGTAAAAGACTACGCTGACCACACGCCACCCATTTTAGGATTTGTGTTGGGAAAGCAAACAGTTGTAACTGAACACTCGCCTTACTCAATTTGTTTATTGTTTTTCCGTCTCCATGTATTTCAGCGAGGGACGACGCCGCAGCAAACTGGCCCAATAACCTCTTGACCGTCACGTGTGCAGACAGCCCCTGTGTTGACCCCAGTCACATATACAGTGAGCACGTGCACACCAAACACAAACAAACACCACCATAGGTCAATGAGACGAGGCCACCGAGAGGACAGAGCAGCACACGGACATCCAGTCATTGCTCACCATGTTGTACATGCAGCAGTCTACTTGAACAGGCCTCGATAACCACGGGAGCAATGTATACTCTACAGCATTTCTGAATATTTTGTCAGCATATGGTTTTAACGCCCAGCCGCTTTGTGTCGACGTCAAGATAAATGTGAGGTTGTTATTCCGAGATGTGATAGTGTGTGTGTGCGCGTCTCTTTGTCCCAGTTCAGCCGTGACAGCTATATGCTTCAAGAAGAACCAATGAGGCCAATATTCATTTGAGATTAAAGATATAGCTGGGCCTGTGTGCATATTTAAATATAACCTTGGCTTTTCACTCGCCACCTTCTTCTTTTTTTTATTGAATGAAACGAGGAGAGGGGAGATGGCCAGATAGGCAGATGTGAAGAGAAAAGACATCTTGACAATAGAGAAAGCGAAGCTGTGTGTCTGTGAATATATAAATGCTATATTAGGTCAGGCGGAAGTCTCCTTTCTCACCTTAAAAATGCTAATGCACAAAAGTGGCACTGTGTGCTAAAGCTAAACGCCACTAAAATAACTTCAAAAACACCAACAGAGCTTTGCCAACATGTAGCCAGAGTGTTTGTTTTTTAATTTGTGGGGAATGACAGAAAATGGCAGAAAATAAGGAATGAAAACGTGCTTCCTTTTACTTCATGGCCAGAAAGAAAAAGATAAAACACTGCAGTTAAATATAGGCTGTTAGCAGTCAAGCTCCACTGCTCAGGGCTATTTGCCCCCCCCCCCCCTCTCCCTTCACAGCACATGCTCAACTCAAACCCTATGACCTCTGACCTTGCAGACCTCCTCAGTCACCCCTGGGAGTGGCTGACCACAGCCAGATTAAGTCAATAAACATCAGAGGGTTCTGTATGTGCTCAGCAATCAGTCTAATTAAGCCAGAGTCCCGTATGTAGACCTTCAGAGACCTTGAAGTGGACTTGAGGCCTTGGGGGCTAGAGACACAGCAGACTGTGGCTCAAACAAAGGATCTGGGACACAGTGGACTACAGTGTGGCTCCAATAACAATAAGTAAAGGTAAATAAACTTTTTTATTCTTATTTATAATGCAAATGTTGCTGTTATTTCCATCTTGGTATCCTGTGCTAAGAACATCTAAGCATACAGATTAGAAAAAACATGAAGTACAAATGTACACACAAACCTGGTGATCGAAGCGGCAAACACAAACGGACACACACACACACACTTCTCCGGCCTGACCAATCTCTCACCGGTGCGTTTCTAATTTACAGAAGACTGCCGGGTCTGACCCTTCCAACGGGTCACTGCACTCTGCCGCGTACACAAGTGAAACGTGTTTCTCTCCACACACAGCTTACTACTGAGCTCTGGCTTTACTAGCACAGCAAGATGTAACGTCGCTTCATCCAGCTTCCTCTAAAAGAAACACTTTCCGGCTTTCACTGGAACACATGGCGTCTCAAAATGATATATTTGTAAGAACTCATACTTATTCTAATATATTTATTAAGTATTCTGAGTCATACTTTTCAATGGAATGACAATATTCTGAGTCATTTTTTGAATATACTGAAACAAAATGCTCGATCATCTTAACAGCTTGGCTTAAAATGTATATTTTTACAGCTAAAATGAAATACACACTATTAATTAAAAGACTTTTCGGACCTTAGGGTGGCAGCTCAAATTGCTCCAGACACAAAAAAAACAACAGTGTAGAGTAAATCCTGTCAAGCATTTAGATTTCGCGGTCAAGCGGCACCATGCGAACCAGTTGAAACATGGCTAATCTGTGCTACAATCACCAGACTAGCACTTGTATTTGACCGAGATTACGGGAGCGAGTCCGTGTGCCGACTGACTCCGTGCACTGTGGTGGATGGCTCATACTCCTTTCACCGTGCCGTTCTTCCAGCGGCGCGGAGGAAGGCTTTCATAAAGCTGCGGCGACACAGCGACAATGAGACGAGAGTTTAGAGGAGATTTCGGGGACTGACATGCTGACACGCAGGGGTGAGTCACTGACAGACGAAGGGGGGGGGAGCCAGGGAGAAACAAAGAGAGACTAATGTGTTTAAGCTGTCCTCATAGCGACACAGACACAGTATTTGGGGTGTTCCAAATATCTCTCCCTTTTTTAAAAAAAAGACAAACAAAGTCACAGCGTGACTGCGAAATCAAAGTTGCCATTCTAATCGACTGGATGAAAGCGAAAAGGGCCGACTGCCCGGCTTTCTAATGAAATCAATGTACGTCTGTCTGTGTGTGTGCGTGTGAGGACTCCACGATGTACGAAGACAACACAAGGTGTGAGCAGCACAGCTCGCTGTTGCACTGAATATAGGTTCCCTCACATCTAAAGTAAATCAATAGACACATGATGGCCCTCTATTAACACACACTCGCAGTGTGTGTGTGTGTGTGTGTGTGTGTGTGTGTGTGTGTGTGTGTGTGCAGACCTGCGCATACATGCATGTAATCCCTCATAAATGGAAATGGTGATTATGCATTACTGACAAGAGTCATTGGTTACGCTAGACAAGACAAGTGTGTGTGTGTGTGTGTGTGTGTGTGTGTGTGTGTGTGTGTTGTGTACACACTTGCCATTCATTAAGTCGAAACAAAACAAGCGGCAGCAGCTGAGTGTGAGAGTGTGTGTCTTGGCTGAGACAACAGAGAGAGCAGATTCAAAGAGAGCCAAAAGTGGGGTTCAGTGACGACGGAGAGAGAGAGAGACACACACACACACACACACACACACACACACACACAGGAGAGACACAGGGGAGAGGGACGGAGACAGAGAGTGAGAGAAATGCAAATCTGAAGTTAAGAAGGCTCTTTGAGAGGGCCACTCAACCTGTGATCCACACGCTCTACACACGCTTTTGCAGCGCTTAATAAGTTTCTTTCTTTTTTTAAACTCACGCACAGTTGAACTAACAGCCAAGTTGCCGGAGGCAACGCCACGAAAGCCTCTTTCGTCGATCAGATGAGCCGAGATGAGATGCAATGTAACAGATTCGCGTCACATTTAGGGGCCACATAATTACGACCAGACGAATAATGTTCAACACAAACTAAAAACCAGAAGACCTACGTTCTCCAAAGCATATACACAAGCAAGCCACAACGATATCACGAAGAAAGAAAGACATGTTTAGATTGCACCAGTGAGATCACTCAATTAAAATACCAATGAATACCAGTGAGTGATTTACTCATTCCCTTCATGACTTGACAGTTTTTACAAGATGCTGACGAAGTGCCAAAATCATGACAGCTTATTGGAGAGCATGTTTTATGACTTAACTAAAGACTTCCTTCAGCGGTACCGGAAAAAGTATTCAGCTGCAAAAAGAAAAGTTGAATCGTACACGCAAAGGGATAAGGCTACCTGCCGTACTCTGCTAGCCAAGACGACAGCTGCATGGTAAATACCATTTTAAAACGCCTGGTCTGGGACTTGTCTTGTCAGCGACTGGTAAATACACAGACTGTCTTCAAGCCGAATCAAATGTGGGAGAGCAACAGAGGTGCAGGAACATAAGTAGGTCAGTAAACCATGGCAGCGAAGACGAGGCTGTGTGGGGTTGTGAATGTAAGTTTGCGTGTGTGTGTGTGTGTGTGTGTGTGCGGGAGCGGCCCACTTTTGGCAGGGGAACCCCATTTGGTGAATATGGTCACGCTGGTAGGAGAGGGGTACAATGAGCTGGCGTGTTTGAGGGGATGTGCTGCCAGTCTCACCACCAATCTCAGGAGCATGGGAAGGCAAACAGAGAGTTGATCTCAAAGACTTCTAAAAGGGGGGCCGCTTCCTGCCAACAATCACTCGCACCTGTCCTTCTGTCTCTGTCTCCCTCTCTCTGCTGCTCCTCCCAGTCTCTCCCTTCATCTTCTCTCGACAGTGTGAAACTTTTTTCTTTTACACTCAGAATTTGGAACCGGCAAACGCCACCACTCCTCCCTTCTGTTTTGGCCAGTGCCAGGTGTAAAAAGCTCCTGGCATCATCTCAGTTGGTCCTGTTCAGGAGCAGTGCGGGGCAGCCATGCCCGGGCACTGGTGTCATCCGTCACACACACTACGCTTCTTAAGAGGGCATGAGGCATTGCCAAGTGCTGGCTAGGCTTGTGTTTCATTAGCATCGGATAGAAAGCCTTTCTTCATTCGGTCCCGCTGTGTGTGTGTGTGAGAACTAATAAAAAAAAAACCGTGGAGCAAGTTGGCCTTCAACTGAACTCTACCACCACACACACACACACACACACACACACACACACACACACACACACACACACACACACACACACACACACACACACACACACACACACACACACACACACACACACACACACACACACACACACACACACACACACACACACACACACACACACACACACCTCCGGCCTGACCAATCTCTCACCGGTGCGTTTCTAATTTACAGAAGACTGCCGGGTCTGACTCTTCCAACGGGTCACTGCACTCTGCCGCGTACACAAGTGAAACGTGTTTCTCTCCACACACAGCTTACTACTGAGCTCTGGCTTTACTAGCACAGCAAGGTGTAACGTCGCTTCATCCAGCTTCCTCTAAAAGAAACACTTTCCGGCTTTCACTGGAACACATGACAGGTTATGCTTCTTATTAAGAGGCGTCTCAAAATGATATATTCGTAAGAACTCATACTTATTCTAATATATTTATTACGTATTCTGAGTCATACTTTTCAATGGAATGACAATATTCTGAGACACACACACACACACACACACACACAAACACACACACACACAGAGAGAGAGAATACTAGTATGAGAGTGTCCTTGTTATTTGTTATTGCTTCAGCGCTTTCCTCCCTCAGTTGGTAGAGAGTACGGTGTTAACGCTTCGCTTTAATATAGGCCAGAGGGTGAACTGGTTTCTATTCAACACTTTGCTGTTGTCAGTGAGGTCATCCTCACTTCCACAACTCTCCCAAGTCCACGCTCCAACCTCATGCATCCCCGTCTGACTTTCAAGATGACGTTTTCTACGACTTGCAGGAAATTATTTTCTGCCTTTCTGCACGTTTATCTTCATTTCACAGTCGAGGATTCACGATTTTCCACACATTCCCGAAAGATCTCTAATAACGTCTACGGCCTCCTGGAAAACTTGAATTTCTTATCATCTGTTTTTCAGAGGCGCGCTCGTCTGTTTCAAAGCCAGGTAGATGAAAGCTTGCAATGAACGTGCTGAGATTGGGAGGTTACAGTATCGAATGACAGCTAGCAGGACTTAGGCAGGTGCTTGACACGCAGTGAATGGAGCCTGTATGGGCTGCTCATTACAGAGGGACATCTGCTGCTGTCCGGCCCCCCAGACTCCGCCCCCTAGCTTTACACTGATGCTTTGATGCCCTGTCACTGGGTGTGTGTGAGAGAGAGACTAGCAGCAGAACAAAACAACACATACAAGCACCCACACACCCACACACACACCTGCCATCTACAGTAGCCGGCTGCTTGAGATTCAAAACAGAAGGAAAATGTCTATGGCTGCTGAAAATATAAGCATCGATGTAATTGTGCATTTTGTAATTTAGTGTATGTGAGGCATGTGTGGTGTTGAGGCAGAGGGGAAAACATCGGCCATTTTTAATCTGCTGCACACTCTATGGAGCATCATTATCTGTAAATTACATTTTCCAGCGTCTGCTTCCTGCCCTAATGCATTATAGAAGCATCGCATATTCCAAACACCCTTCATTCCATCTTACAAGAACATTTGCCAGAAGACGGAGCAGTGTTTGTACCAATCTATTGGAAAATGACTTCTTATCCCCCCCGCCCTACAGACAAAATCCTTTTCAATAATCGACTTGTGATATGAACGCCTTCTTTAAAAAAAATAAAAAATAAAAAATCATGCCGGTCGGAAATGAACAGCTTATTGTACTCTGCAACAAGTTACATTTTTAAAGGATTCATTTGGAAATGCATGGCAACATTCCTTTAAGTGGCTAATTATGAATGACTGAAATGGCATTTGCATTGACAGATGAAGGCGTGCGCTCATTAAAAGACCTCGCAGCGCTTTAAGCGGCGGTGCTGTTTACACTTCTCCGTTGAACGTCATCTTCTATTACAGAACGAACAGCAAACTTGCTCTTTTCTGCAAAATGTTACTGCGCGCACAAACACACACACACACACACACACACACACACACACACACACACACACACACAATATATAATTCATTGCTATGAACAAAGTAGCACTGATTGTGCCGGGGCTAAAGAGAACACGTCTGACGCCTGGTGAGACCGACAGGAATGAATTACACAGAGACGAAGAAAGCAAAAGAGAAAAACGATGGAGGAAAACAAAGCGCGAGTGTAAAACGGTGCAGAGAACTGGAAAGCAGCTGGCGTCATGTGGCAGCTTCTTGACCGTCAGGGAACAGGAAATGCATCACAACTAAGCTGCGATTCGTAACATGGGTGCAAAGTTTCTCATCGCACTCGCTAGCTCACACAGTCACGCCGACAGTATCGGCAGCATTTGTTACGAACTCAAGACAGGCTCACAATTCTACACCAATACAAGATGCAGGGCTCTATGAGGCTCTTTCATGACCCAATGAACCGTACACACACACACACACACACACACACTCCATCTCACCTTTTCTTTGCAGGACCGTCCTCGCTGTACTCGCGGCTCCCGTGGCCCTGAGAGCGCAGGGATCCATCTTCTTTGTGGCTGCCCTTTGACCCCGAGCCGTTCAGCTGCCCATTGGCTAGTGAACCTGCGGAGAGAAGCACCAAAAGTGTTACCAAACAAAAAAAAAAAAGGTTTTCTGATCACGCATTTTCTGATCCGGGGGCTTCATATTGCATTAAATATATATAACTCGAGTCTCTGGGGAACAAACATTGTTTTCATGTGACGGTGTTAATAAAGCCTTCTGCTTCTGTTTTTGATTTGACGCAGTAGAGCGGGCTAAAGGCAGAGTAGATGCATTCCTTTTGATGGGATTATGGTCGTTCTGCTTTAGCCGACAGCGTATAGAACATTGAAAACAGAAGAAAGACAGAAAGAGAGAAAGGGGATAAATACAGAGCGATCCAGACTCAACAAATACGCTGAGCTCCTGAGCAGAACGCATCGGCAGTCAATGAAAGAACAGCGACACCTCGTCTGTCCGGCGATCCAGAACCCACATGCTTCACATCACGTGCTGCAGCATCATGGCGGCTAGTTTAGGAGTGAGAAGAGATTTACTTATTCATGGTTTCTGTCCTCATTTCCCTTGTCATGTGTGACTTCCATTCTCTGCGGACGTACGTGATATCTGCCCTTTGACAACGATTTTTTAAAAAACAAGCCCGAGGCAGTGAGAGAAGTGAACAGATATCGCTGGACTTGACGTTCTTCGTGAGCCCAATTGACAGAGCCCTAATTAAATATTTAGCAAGCAACTCAGACAAACAGAATACGCCCCCAGACAGATTCTGAAATCAAACGCAACAACAGGCACAGAGAATTCAAATTAGGTCACACAGAGGAGAGGAAGTCAATGGTAATTCAGGGAGACGAACAAATTAAATAGACAACACGAGGCTTGATTTCCTCGTTGTTGCGGTTCTTGGAACGTGTCATCCAGCCCCGTCGGATTCAACAGCGGTGCATGAAAGAGCAAACTTATCTGGGAACCAACTGGGGAAGTTCAAAGGTTTTCAGCGTTATCTTAAAAAAAATAATAAAAAAAACTGGATGCGGGCGCTGCCAAGGAGACTGAAACCAATCAGCTGGAGACAGAGGGGCTGAAATATGACTATTGCAGAGCTGAAAGCTGAAGATTTATATCAGAGAGTGAGCAATGCAGCAATCAATCATTTGACACAGACAGTAATTCATCACATTCTTTCTTCCCAATCGGCAGTTGGGCTCATCAAACAAAGCCCGGGACCCCCACTGACTCAGACACTTCCATCGCCAGGACAACTTTCTTATACGTTTACGATATATTTCATTGTAAATTTTCATATTTTCTATTTTTAAATGATGTCTTACGCTGTTGCATCATGCCTAGCCAAATTCATTGTATGTGGAACGTACTTGGCAACGAACAGTTTCTGATTCTAATTTGACCTGTTGTGACATTGATCCACGCCTGACTGGACTCTAGTATATTATGTTGTGCAAAATTTCCCATTTATTTCGCAAAAAAAAACCAAATGACTCATCTAACCAAGAACACCGCCGTCATAAACCTTTTCCTCCACCTTTCGTGTGGCATGCGACTTTGACTGAGCGATTCTTAGCTCGTTGCCTCCCCAGCACGCCCAGTGGAATTCCATTTGAATGATGCTTCGGAGGGACGTGTCAATCACCCTGCACCCAAAAACTCCTAATGATGGGTGTCACGAGGAAAATAAATTCAGATAATAACGACGGCGAAGTGCAGGATTAGGATAAGTGGCAACTCGAATGATAACCCGTCAGCGAGGAGGATGCCGTCGAACAAGTCCAGGCATTGCGTCATGTGAGAAAGATGGGGGGGGGGGGGGGGGGGGGGAGTAGTAAGAACAAATAAGTGTAAGAGACACAGGGTAAAGATGAGCAACTGTAGAGGAAGTAAAAGGAGTTTTGAAACATATGATTTAGCTAAGAATCATGAATGTGCTTTGGGCTGAATGAGCCCACACGGAGCCACATTCTCATTCCTGCATCCACACGGTGGCGGTTAGTTTCTCACACACACACACACACACACACACACGGGGCAGGTAGGTACCTGAAAGCCGGAGATACAGTCATCAGACGTGCACCGCTGCGGTCAGAAAGTTCACAGGCGCCGGCATGATGAGTAAGGCCGTTGCACTGCTGGAAATGCTTCATGGTTGTAGAGCCGCTAAGTCTAAAGGCCAGTGAGTCACTGCTTCACAATGTCACGGTTAGCACGAAAGCCGGCAATCCGCTTGCCTTTACAAATCGAGCCAGAGGTTCACCTAGAGAACGTGGAAGTTTCTCCTTCCGGGGAAACATGTAGATTTCTCAAAACGACAAACCTTCATATGGCAACAGGGAGATTTAAGTCATCTCCATTTGGTAAATAGACGAAAAATAAGATACACTCCAAAGATTGAGAGAAATTAGGACATTGAAAATGATAATTAGTTGAGGCACTGCAGAGAGGAGATGGTGCGATGAGTCTTATCACGTCTTTGGGACAGCGTGCCTTGCCATTGAAAAACCGAAATAGCTCATTAACTTTAATTGTGCTCAGAAGAAAATGACTGACGCATGATGTCCCCGCAGAGCGCAAACAAACAGGCAGAGGCCCGTTTCATCACCCCCCCCCCCCCCCCTCCTCAGCTATCCTCCCCATTCCTCCAAAGAGTTGTTTGACATATGCTGGTTGCACATGAACGCCCACCTGAGGGGCCAGCGCTGGGAATCGTGGGAAGGCAGAGGGCTGGGGATGGGCGAGTGTGGCAGACGGGCAAGGAGCCAAAGGCTGGGGCCTGAACCCGAGCTCCTGGTAGCGGAGGAGGGTTAGAGGCTGGGCTGGGGCAATGCTAGTATGCCATCCCAATAGCTGCATGCTCCTATGGGGGGGGGGGGGGGGGTTCTAATCAGATTTATGCATGCTTAACTAAGCCCATCGCCTCACTATGTTCACCTCAAAGTCTCGAGAGGGCAGGAGGGAGTGAGCAGAGGTACACAGGGTAACATAGCATATCACAGGGCTGAGAGGAGCCTATTAGTGTGAGCTGCGGTAATAAGTGGAGCTCTAGCAGAGGAGTCATGGTACAGCAAAGATAATCATAATGGGGCAGAGAGCGCCCTTATCGGTTCTGGATTACACTTACAAACACAGGCTTAATGTGAAAATGAGTGCACTGGCAAACCTGATTCATAAGGAACTACATAAGACTCGTTAATATACTGCAAACAGCTTTGATAGAAGTAGTTCTTGTTTCTAGCTTTGCAGATAGATGGTAGTAATCTCATAAATGAACAATTCTGTACAATTTGCTGCGGGAATTCTAATGTTAGACCTTAACCTTCCTTCCCCTCTGGCAAACAAGAGCACTAACATTTTATTTCATGCCCTTTGTTCAAGTAATTATCTGGGCCTGTATATAATCAAAACTGTCAGACGATATAAAAAGAGACAATGGGACGTTTTATTTTAGGGAAACTCCCCGCAGTATTGGTTCCCAGAAGCTCGTCAGAGTAGAGGCACGTTGTAAAACAGACTGCCTGGCAGGAGGATTCCAAATGGCTCCAAATAAATTGCTCTTCCCTCCAAAATTGGACCAAACAACGCTGCATGACACTTGCCACAAAACCGGAACAAAAGCGTGAAACAATGTGCAGTTCAGGGCCGTTAATCTAAAAAGAGAAAGATGGGGTTGTGTAATGGCTGGAGCTGTTGTATGAAAGAAGAGCACGTGAGGAATCTCTTTTGATTCTCTACCTAAACTCTCCCTCGCTCAGGCTACGGGGATTCTCTTACTCATCTCCTTTTATCCAACCTTCCATCCTTCTCTGCCGGTATTCCAGAGAGTGAATCGTGGGCCCACACAGCGTTTCAGCTGCCACTCTGGCCATGCGGCATGGGGAATACAGACAGACAGCTGTGCTGAAGGAAAAGGGGACGACATGCATGAAAAGAAAAGAAAAAGAAAAGGGGGTAGGACCGGCAGGTCCTGAGATGGGCAGACAGACAGGAAGAGACAGAGGGGACAGTCAGCGGAATGGGCAAACAGGGGGCCCTCTCTCTTCAGCCCCTTCTGGTTTTTTGGCCGGCAGCCAGCTCCTCCATCAACAGCACTCGGAGAAATGGAGAGGGAGGAACGATAGCAGGGGAGGAAAAGAGGTACAGCGGGAAGCGATGGCGAGGTAAGGAGGTACAGGAAGAAGACGCAGCTTTAATGATTCGGAGAACAGGAGAGGAAGGGTGGCGATGGAGGAAGAATGGAAACAGAGGGAAGGAGGGTTTGGATGACAGATACTGGAGGCAGTTCAGACAGACGGGGGCAGAGGACAGGAAGGACATAGGCGTGGAGATACGTCAAGGAGACTGAGCAGCGGGAGGCGGAGAGGAGACAGGAGCTTGAGGAGAAGGCAGTAACCAGAGTCCTATTGATGTGTAATGAAACCCTGCAACAGGGGAGAGACAACCGGAAGGACAGAGGGATAGAGGGAGGGAGACAGGGAGGAGAAAAGGAGAGGAAGAATATGGCTGTGAGGGAGCGCGAGAAGGACGAGTGGGTGAACAAGCGGAAGCCCGGCCGCAGAAGGGCATAATGTCATTTGTTAAATAATGGAGGCAGCGAGCGGGAGGAGCAGGAAGTGTGATGGACACAGAGATGGACGGCTGCCAACAACGAGACGCAAAGTGGCTGGGGAGAAGGAATGATCGCTGGCTTTTGGGCAGGGAGAAGGCTGGGTGGGTGGGAGATAGACACACACACACACACACACACACACACACACACACAGCTGACTGACAGACTGCCACGCCCCCTTTAAAACAGATCACCACTGTGGCGGAGAGAGGAGGAGGAGAGAGGAGGAGGCTGGGGATGGATGGAGGTATGTGTGGGGGGGAGGGGGGTGGAGAGACAAATGCTGCTTTAAGGAAGTATTGCTGTAACCTCCTTCGGACAGATGACACCTATTTCCCAAAATGGTGGATGTTTATCTCAAAACATACTGGAGCAGAGAGGAGCTTGCCTTGATTCAGCCCAGATCCTGTGTCAAGACTTTAAGCATGCATTTCATTATTCTTGTAATCACAGCAGAAACGATGAGCAGACTAATCGATTACAGAAAATGTATGTTAATATTTCGATTAATCAACATTTGTTTTTTAGACTGCCAACAATTCTCTGGTAATTTATAACGATATCAAACAGAGAAAAGCAATAAATCCTCACATTTGACAAGCTGAAACCAGCAAAGTTGGACATCTTTGCTTATGCAATTATCCCATTATTAAAACGTTCTGCCAATCAAGTAATCCATTAACTGACTAATTATTTACACACAACAGTAATCTCTAATCCGTCATCTCCTCAAACTCTTATCTATGACACATTTAAGGATCATGTACATGCACGGACTGGCTCCAAAATGGCTGATACGTTTCATCATATTACCCATACGAGACTGAAAACTGTGGCACATGTCTGGCCCCAACATGAGCCCAGACTCTCCAACCCACAGACCTCTAAAACAAGCAGGAGCCGCCCATTCAGGATGTAACGCACGCTGAGTGTGATCTTCCAAAATGGCTGACAGTTCCACCGCAACATCGATGTGAGCCGGGGAAAACCGTGCCGCTCGTACAACCTCCAAAGCCTCGCTAACCCACGGCGCTCTAAAACAGCAGGGCCCGTCTATTCAGCCGGCCTCCCTTTTGTGTCAGGGCGGGCTGCTGTCGTTACCCCCGGCACGACGGGCCGCCCACGCTTTCTAATGAGTCATTTTTATTCAGGCGATAAGGTCAGCTACCCGCGGCGGCTTAAAAGGCCCCGAGGAGCTCTGGAGTGGCAGCTATGAGATGCCAGACAGACACACAGAGATGCACTAGCTACAGGGGAGGGGAGGGTGAGGCACTCGGCACAGAAAGAGAGAGAGAAGAAAGGAAGGTGTGAAAAAATGTATAATAAAGACAAAAAAATAGAGGAAAAAACAACACTAGGTATAAAAGATAAGCTACTTCAAAAGAGACTTCCCTCCAGTCTGTCTGTCTCCCTTTGCTGCCTAGCCGGGTCGCTGGCTGGTTCCTTTGGCTGGGTGTGAACTTTCAGAGGCTCTTTTTTTCCTCCCGTTTCCTTTCTTCCGGTGTCTGGGTTGTGTTAATGTCAGCTGAGAATAGCTTCTGAGGCACGTGTGAAGTTCAAAATCTCCGCTGTTGGCTGGCAGAGGGCTTTTTTTTTGTGTGTTGGAGCACCAGTGTCAAACAAAGACATGGTGACAGATTGGTTCAAAACAAGCCCCCCCCCCCGCTCTCATTCTTCTTGCTTTGTTTCAGGTTTACCAGGCCTAACAGCAATATCCCTTATCTGTTACTGTAGCGCGCTTCCACCTGGAATTCAAATTCTGTGTAACTAAGCGACTTCAAGTATTAATTCACGTCAGCGTATCCATTCGTCCATGTTTTAATGAGTCTAAATGTCCAAGCTGGAAAAGATGAACAACCCTTCCACACAGGTGTTTCTTTCTTCACTGTGAGAGGACACAGCTCATCCGAGTCCCTCCGTTTGATGCGTAAACATTGTTTTTTTACTTTTGGGAAATACTTTCAGTTCAAGGGTTCCTCCGAGGATGCCGCACTGAGACAGCAAAGTGAAGGAGTGCAGCTCGCTGCCCGCTGACCCACAGCGAAAAGGAGAGTTCATCCGTTCTCCCTGGATTCTCTCCACGTTTCGTCAAATTAGTTTCTGCCGTCAAAGTAAACACGCTTAGTCTCCGCTTACAGACAGACTAATAAAACTGTCGCCTTCAATTAAAAAGGAACGAAGCGTGAGACTGCCAGACAACGCCAGACGAAATTGGCAACTCTGACATTTACGCCGCAAAATGCCAGGGCAGCAGTTTCTTTGCTTTTCATTTTGTCTAAAAACAAAGTGAAAGTTCTCAGCATGTCAAATTGATACATTTCAAGATACAGATGAACTGTTGCAGTGCCGTTTACAGTGCACCGCAATAGATCGACATTTTATTCCATTTAAATTGACCTCAGCCAATTAAACACTTCCACGTACGGGATGGGTGACAAATCAATACTTTTCACAGCCATATCCACTGTCAGAACAAAGTGCTGAATTAAACGTCTTCTCAGACTGGCATGCAATGCTTTTGGATGCTCAAACATCTGGCTTAACTTTTAGGATATGGCAGAATTTAACACTATAACTTTTATTGTAGTTTTTGTATTCATCTGGTTTTAACACATCTGCTCAGTTTTGTTTTTTTCCTGTTATACGCATTGAATACACTTAATTGCCAATTTACCAGCGTCACACTGCAGTAAAGCTACAAACACACCATCTGATATCTACATCAGTGTCAATCACAAGACAGAAACACAACTGGAATGATGCGATACACGGTGGTTTGGTTCCGTTGCATTGAAGACGTGGACATGAACTTACCGTTGGAGTTTGGGGTTCCATCGCCATCCAGCTGCCGTTTCTGTGCACTCCTAAACTCCTTCAGGGAGAGGTAAAGCACCTTTCGCATAACCCGCTCCTCTGACCACGGGATCCCATCACTGTCATCCTGTGGAAACATCCAGAGAGAGAGAGAGAGAGAGAGAGTGGGTCAGTACAAAGTATCGTCACACAATGAACAAGCCATTTAAAAGTCAGACTTTGTTAATGCTGAGCTGGAAAATGTAACAAGCTAATGTCGGACTGTCCTTATCCACGCGAGGAAAGTATGACAGAAGCACAGGAAAAGGTTTTTGTATGATATTATATATTTTGTATGTATCTTCCTGTCATTTTGTTCCGGGTTGCATCGTTCCCTTCCATTTCCTGCTATATCGTGACACTAGCATGACACGACATTCGCATAACATAGCGTTAGCTTGCAGCGAGACACAGGACGAGGCATTTGCGTGACAATGCGCAAAAAGGACTGCATCTCCCCGCAATGCCGCGATAGAAGAGTGTTGTGGGAATGAATAGGTAGGAAGCAAATGGAAAAAGCATCATGGGACCGCGAGTTCATGTGTTGCTAATCTCTCCCAGCGAGACTGAGACAGAAGATGTTTTTGTCAAAGAGGTCAGCAGAAGTCACACACACACACACACACCATGGCTATTTTATTTTATTTTACCAGTCAGTTTCAACAAACACGACTGCAACATTTATAGCACATTAAAGCCTTATTTTTTATTCCGTTTTATTCAAAATACGATATTGCTCTTATTGAGAATTTCAACAGCTGAATAGGAAAATATATCCACCACAACAATCATTGTTAAAGGGTATTTAGTGACTATCCAACAGCAATAACCGTACTTCTCTCCCTCTCTCCCCTACGCGCATTGCTCGAGCAGCTGTGTTTGATGTCGAACAACGCTAATGACTAAAGGAAATGAGATTAGGACATGAGCAACAACAAAGAGGTATTAATAAATAATGGAAACTGGAAACAGCTTTTCTCTAGTCAAGCCAAGGGGTGAGTGGATTCCAGCTGTAAGGTTTGAGAAAAGGAAAACACTCCGTCTCTGTGCGAAAGGCTAATGTATGATAATTATCTGAATTAAACACAACGCATTTCTGATCCTGTCGGCGCATCCCGGCGAGCACATTTCCTCCTGCGCGAGTCAAATGTATTGTCGGAGAGCAGACGTGGAAAAGTAACGTGTGCGTGCGTGGCAGCGCATCCTGATCATCCAGTTGACTCCGATCATTAGAGTTGGCTGGCGGACATCACGGTGACGTCACAGGAAAACAATGAATGGAAGATGTTTTATCGCTGCCGTAAAAACAAGGTAACAGTTACAGCATTCCATTAAGAACGAGTGTGCGCTCAAAAAATAAATAAAGTCTGTGTGTCAGCCTGTATTTCTGTCTGCGTGTGTGAAAGGGAGAAAATGAATCGTATCCTAATATCAAGCCCCCCCCCCCTCACAGCCAGTGAATATAATTCCACTGAAAGACTACTGCTCATAAAGGTCTTTCTGTCTCGTGCACTCTATTCACACACACACACACACACACAAGATAGCAGAGTTGTTAGGATAGATACATGTTGCTTTCTGATTAGTGCAGACAACTCACAGCTTATTATAGCAGGGTGTGTGCAAAAGCGCCTGAACGTTGAAACTTTGAAGTAAACGCATTCACACACACACACAGTGATCTTACACCCAAAATGACATATGTGAGCCGTAAAAATACACGTTTTATGAAATGAATAAACAGATCAAGTCAGCTCACCATGTGTTGGGTATGAACTCAGATTGACTCGTCACTCCCCACTATTTAGTGTCTAATTCGACAGCTTGCTTAACAGCCACAGGTGGGTCAGAGTTGCAAGTGAAGAGCAACTCAAGAGTTGGTGAATGTGGTCGACTATCTCCATGGAAACTTCCTGTAATTACAACGAAAAAAACCATACGACCTCATTCACTCACTCGATTAATTTCACAAGTCTAAATATTTTATGACAATATTGACAAGGCTGAAGATTGTTTGTTTGTCATGCTTGTGTTTTTCTCTCTCTCTTCGGCAGAAGAAAAAAAAAAGCTTTAGCAGAGTTTTTGTTTTGTTTGGGGATGAGGCCTCAGCAGAGCTTAAGGGAGGGGGGGGGGGGGGGGGCGAGATTAAAAGCTGGGTGTCTGCACATGATGGAGCTGATGGGTGACAGCCACGTCTCCCTGCATCCAGAAAGCACACACGCCGACCGTTCCCCGATGGCCTGCAGTCTCTGACAGAGGTTGATAGGGTGTGTTTTGTGCGTAGCGTGCAGTCCCTCATTACACTGTCACATGCGAGCCCGCGTGTGCACACACACACCAGCGAGAAAGGTAGTGCAAGTATTCATTTATGCCATTTTTCTCCTGCAGTTAATGTCATCTAATCCAGTCTGTGCGTGCGTGTGCGCGTGCACAAGCATGTGTGCAAAAGCCTGCCAGGTAAGAACCAATTACCGAGACAGCTCACTGGCACTCTCTTCCCTCGTGGTGTGTCACATGGCCATGGCCACACACACACACACACACACACACACACACACACACACACACAGTGATTTGATTGTATCCACATCTGTACCTGACACACACAAACATGACACACAGCCGTAGTGAGATTAAAAAAAAATCTTCTCTCAAAACATTGACCTTAAAGTTAGTCTGCGTTTCCTTTTTCTCTCACTTTCTCTCTGGTTTCCTCACAGTTGTTGGCAGCGTACCACAGATATTTCCTGCTCTGTGTACACATAGCAACAAGAAAAAAAATGGGAAAAAAATGCTGACTGACTTTTCACCAGCTGCACATGATGGGGAAAGAACGAGCATGAAAGCTCTGCTCTGTTATGGCTGCTGTGCCCTGAAACCTTGCTAATAGTTACTTCAGATCATCTGTTAAATGGGTTTTCACCACCTCTGCTCAACTGTAGGTTAACGATTCATCTGACCTCAGACGTGCTTTGCCATCTGTTTTCAGGTTACAATAGCAAGTTCCTGCCCGTCTGTGTGCTTTCCAGGTGTGAAAATAATAATAAATGAGTGATGGACAGGAATAGCATGCAAAGTTCCTCCGAAGACATTCACGCTGCCTGTCAGAGGGCTAAGTGTAGCATGACAGAGGAGGGGAAACATCTCCTCAAATAAGCAATAAGACCAAATCGTGTTGCATCTCAGATTCTCAGTCATACAGTGTGTGTGTGTGTGTGTGTGTGTGTGTGTGTCTGAGGTATTGCCAGAGCTCTTAGAGACAGCTCTTGCACAGAGCAATGCCAGCCGAGCGCTACCTGGCACTGACACATCTACAACCCGACCAGCTCCCATCAGGCTGGTGGAATCCCACTAATGAGCGCAGGGACCTTTTTCTGTGCACATGAGAGAGTGTGTGTGTGTGTGTGTGTGTGTGCGTGCGCGTGTGTGTGTGTGTAACCCAGTGATGCATCAGGAACGCCGTGTGCCGACTGTCACCCGCCAACCCAACCCCCAACTCCTATGGAACACACAGGTAATCCCACCGACCTGCAAAATACACACAAAGACGGAAACCTTTTATGCATCCATAGGGATGCTGAGCTTGAAAAGTATGCCTCCATCTCTTTCTCCGTCACACACACACACACACACACACACACAGGGCTTGGAAGTATACCAACGTAATACCTCTCCCGCTGGGCTTATTTAAACATTTTACCCTGTGTAAAACGTCTCCAAAAAAAATGGAACCCAAGGGGAGAAAATCTCAGTGAACACACACCCGAGAGGCAATTTTTTTAATTTTTATAACGTTTTAATTCTCTTCCTGACATTATTCTGGCTTTTATTCTTCAAAATATGTCATCTCACACTCAGTTTTTGTTCGTTACCTTCGTATTGAAAAATATTCATGTTTATATTTTGAGATATTTATTTCTAGAAAGGATCCAGTGAATGAATAGCCTGAGAGCACCTCCGCTAGGGTCAGGGTTTTGCCAACGACGCAACAAAAACGACCTCCACAAGTGAATAAACAGATACAAAAAATGAAGACAAAACAGGAATAGCGCAAATGTTAAAAAGCTTGCAGTGGCGTGCCAACGATACAAAGTCAACAGTCTGAGCGGGATCAATCCATCACTGCATCTGTATCCGTTCGTCTAACTGGATGAAAAGGGGAGCCGGTTCCACTTCATAGCCCCGGGCTTGCTCAACAATCCTCTCCCCACAGCAGACAAATCCAATAACTGACAGTTGATGGGGAAACAAGTGGATTGGCTGCGTAATAGTGGATACGGACAAAACAGGAAGTGGGGAGGAAGGACGATGGAGAGTGTTGGATACAGTTCGTCCATTTTAAACTTTGAAACAATAATCTCACCATCACAATCAGGTCTGACCTTTCTAATGCTTGGATGTAAATGTACTTAACTCCCATAAATAGTATGACTGGTGTCTTTCTATGTGGTATAAACGTTTGTTACTGCGACCGGACTTTATTACTCTGGCAAAAACTCAGCAGTGCTTCATCAGCATTTCGAAAAATATTTAAAATGTGAGTTCCTATTGCGCTATTATTCACTGGAAAAACACCCACTGTGCCTTTAAGAGCGCCACACGGAGCCGCTGTGCTGTGCTCTGGCTCAGTGTGACAGAAAGCCGCACCGGCGTTAGCGCTGCCGCTTAGACGCCTCGGTGCTCACTGTACGGAAGAGATGGAAACCAGAGATTTAAGAAGGTGATCGAAGCAGGTTCAGTCATAATGTTGCACTGTACAAACAAAGTCACACATTCTTTTGCAAGCAACAAAATATATACCACCTTCGAGCTAACGCATGTAAACATTCACACGCTTGGGAATCTGCATACGTACATATAACTCTGTGTGTGTGTGTGTGTTCTCACAGCGGTTCTAAAAATAGCACGGTGCTGCTGTGGACTGTGCGGATGTCAAGGCGGAGGAATGTGGGCCAAGCGCCAGCTGCGATCTGCTCTACATAACAGGCCCAAAATGTGTTATTCTAACACACATTTCCACTTCAGGAGGCGGGACGGAGAGATGGACGGACGGACGGATCAGTGGAGGACAAATGTTGTTTTAACAAAGCTTGGGGGTCGTTGTATCCAGTAGTCGGGACGGTCATCACCCCTCTTTCTTCCGTTCTCCACATCTTGAGCTTTCTTACTCTTTCACCGACACATGGGCCCCAGATGACTGGCTGCAGCTGTATATCCCAGCTCAGGGTTCACAAGTGGTGCAGATGACAGCGATGGTTATTTAATGTGACGTTTTGTTTTTTAAGAAAGCCCAGACGATACAGCCTCCACAATAATATAGGGCTCCAGTAAGGGAGAGATGCAGTCCAGGTAGTGTTCCAGCCCACCGCCAGCTTTAGATGTAAACGATGGCGACCGTTTCAGCGGTTCTAACGTCAGGACGATTTGCTGAAGCAGCGGCTGAAACCGGGCCGACTTCCTCAACTTAGAAGCACGTGTTTGCTCACAGAACTTGCATTCCAATCCTAACTACATCCTGGTCCTCGAGTCCCTAATGGCTTCAAGTAGACCGGATGCTGAGCTCAGCGCGGAGTTTAGAGAATAGGCGAATGGAACAAGGTTGTGGGGTTGCCGGGGACGAGAGGCCCTATATAAATCGCCTCATTACGCCACAAGCTCACTGCATCGGAATGTGTGTGTGTGTGTGTGTGTGTGCAGCCACAGGGCCTTCCATTTAAAACTGGCCATGCTGGGATAGCCCCAACACCTAGAGCAGAGGGATCCAGAACACTTCCATCTGCAGGAGAGGAGAGGCTACAGGGGCCGCAATCGTGACTTAAACCACAGTTGTTCCATAAGCAGACACAACTTCATAACAACTTGATCCAGACAGATACTTTGTCTCGAAGAGCCAATTTCAAATTGTCTACATGGAGGAAATTGGGTGTGTGACCACTTTCTCTCTCAGCCTAGAGTCCCTGCACCTACAGTGCAGCAGATGAAGGTTTAGAACTCACAACAATGCCTTCAGTCTGCAGCCTGGCCGTGATGGACTCTC